>NW_024498906.1:789397-1244697 GCF_017590055.1 Onychostruthus taczanowskii | reverse complement strand
GAGCCCGCCTTGCCGAGGGGCGGCGGGGGCCGCTCCCGGGCGGCTCCGCCGGCCGCCGCCGCGCCGGCTTCCCTCGGCTTTTCGCAGCACCTCCCTCGCCTGCCTCCGCCCCCCGTCCAGTGGCTGTCCCAGCTGCCGGGGCTGCCGGCGCGCCTGCTGTGCCCAGTGCTGAGCGAGCGGCGCGCCGCGGCGGGCGGGACGGGACGGGACAGCACAGCACGGACGGGACAGCACGGACGGGACGGGCTGCCGCCCGGCTCCAGGTGAGCTGCTGCGGGCTCGCGGGAGCAGAGGCGGCCGGGAGGGACGGGCACCGCGGCGGCTGCGGGAATGGGAGTCGCCCTGAGCCGGGTGGAAGCGAGCGACTCTGCGGGGAGGCGGAGGTGCGCGGCTCCCTTGGGATGGGCTTTCCCGCCGACTCTTCCCGGAGGGACTAGCGAGGTTAGGGCGGTGAGGTCCCGCGGGGGCGGCGGTAGTAGGCAGAGGAGCTCAGGTCGGGGAGCCCCGACCTCCGCGGCGAGTCCCGCGGCTCCCGCTTAGTCACGGATCCTCCCCTGGAGTGGCACTGCGGGTGTTGCCCGGCCGGGGCAGCGCGGCCCGCGGCGCTGAGGGGGAGGTCCCGCGGGCGGGCCCGGCCCGTTGGGACTCGCGCCGGGCCGGTGCGGGGCGAGGCCGCCGTGAGGGGCTGCGGGCAGCGCGGCCGGGCTTCGTCCTGTGGGCGCCGCGCTGCTCACCAGGTACAGCTCTCGGTGCTGCTGGTGGAAAGCTCTCTTTCAGCTTTCCAGCATTATTTCAAGTGCTTAATCGGTCATTTAGTAACGTGTTGAAATTGGCCTAAAAAGTGACTGGTTTTTCTAGGGGAGTTGGTGGGGTTTGGATGAGGTTTAGACGAAGAGACAGGGTAGTGTCCCGTTGGTAGACCGTATTGTAGAAGTATTGCTAGACCGGGTCGGGGTTTGCTCTCACACCCGTTTTCTGTGGGAACGGGTGCAGAGAATATATTCAGCTTGAAAGTTTTCCCTGCTTCTTTTGCCTGCATTCTGCCAGAAAACCTGCATCGCTGAAAGCGATGCCCTCAGAGTCACCTTTTGTGCACAATTATTATTCAGAGCGGGGGCGTTATCTGAGGTTTTTTTGTCATGCTCACTGGCTAAGTGCCCTGGAAGCATCCTTTCTTGACTGAATTTATTTTTGCTTTGGAAATATATTGGTTTCACCATTCATGGATAGTATTTGTAACAGTACTGAACTCTGTTGTTTACTGTATTATTTTCTTGAATTGATTTATGTGGAAACAGGGAATAAATGTTTGTAAACTAGTTCAAGATCTGCTTATCCAACAAATTAAATGTGTGATTGCACAAGCCTAGGCTGGTTTTGGCTTCCATGAAATCACAGAATTGGTAAGGTTGGGAGGAACCACAGTGGGTCGTCTGCGCCAACCTCCCTATCAGTTTGGCCAACGCTGAAGGTGTGTTCAAATGGGCTTCAGCATGAGCCAAAATAGAGTTTACAACCTCCAGATCTAAGAGATATCAATCTCAAAGCAAATAAGTTGTGTCTTTAGTTCTGTCATTTGTACTGACAAAGCAAATCTGGTGTTATGTGTGCCTACTCAGAACATGTTCCTCCCTGTTGCTTGCATAGGCTAAGAGAGTACATCATTACTAGAACTGCACAAGCTGATACTCCTGTTCTCAAGCTTTTGACCTTAAGGGTATTCCCAAGTGGAAAGCAGACCTCTGTAACTGTTTCCATGGGGGAAACAAGCAAAATTTGTTCCTCTGATAGGTGACCAGCGGTGTGTTTATTAAATTAAACTAAAGAACAAAAAAACCCATGTCTTTGCTTAGGAGGATCTCCAAGTACTTGTCTTCACTGAGGAAGCACACTTATAATTTAATGATGAGGACAAATCTCTGAAGTGGAATGTTGTGAAAGAAGATGCAGGAAAGAAATTGCACATAAACAAAATTTGCTCAGATACAAATTGGGGCCACAAAATTTTCTACTTACGTTGCAAAATAATGTTATGTCATTTCTACTGTGGTACCAAGTGAGCTAGTGTTATTGGTATCTTTATTAATATTACTTTAGTGTCTTAAGGTAATTCTGTAGATCAAATGGTGTTTGTTAGCACATTCTTTTTTCTTCAGTGCCTTCCAAATTTAATGTTAAACTTCTGTTTCTAATACATCAACAGAAATTGGCTCAGATTAGGGCCAGCTGGAGAGAGATAAAGAACTACATTCCCATTTTCAAGCTAATTACTCCGTTTACAGTTTTTGTGCTGTGAGTGCTCTTAGTCAGGTCTTCCATTAGTAACCATAGAGTGCTGGCAGATTGAGAAAGTTTGGGAGCTCATGAGAGAATAACTCTTGTTAAATTTGAGCAATTTTTAGTTCTTAATATGTAACATATTGCCTTGGCAAATGCACTTTAGCTTTAAAACTGACCACGACACTTGAGTTTTATGTTTTCGGTGGAATATTAGATTAGATTATTTGAAGGCCAAAGTAAGGGTAGCTCATACAAGTAATCTCATAGACTCCAATGTAAAAATTAGCATGAATAAGTCATGTTATTTGGCCTGAAATGTTAGCTTTATGATAAATGGTAAGTCTACTAGTGGTTTTGTAGGTTCACTTAAAAGCTTTGCTCTTTTCCAGAGGCAAGGATTTAGAGAATATTAATTTGTTGGTAGGTGCTACTCAGCTTGTGAAGATGAATGGAATTGACAGTTTTGTTTGTTAGACAGATGTTCATGATTATGAGGGTCTTACCCTTTCCAGTCATAAATTCCTGGTGGAGTTACAGTTGGGAAAGGCTCTATAATTGCTCTATGAAAAAGATCGTCTTGTATAACTGTATGGTAATTAATAGGACTCAATTACCTGGGAGTCTTGCATTCCTTTTCTGAAAAAATACCTTTGAAATTTATTGTTGTTCGGGATGGAGAGAGGGTCTTTTGTAGCTGACATTAAATCAAAGACAAAAAAAGATCCATATGAAACTCCTCTCTGCATGAGTCACACGGATTTGTCTTCAGGTGTGAACGGAATAATTTGTATGCCACAGGTATTCAACCTGCGAGTGCTACCTACATCAGGACAGTTTTATTGCAGGTGTTGTGAAGTGGAACTGATACAGGATTTTAGAAGAGTGTCTGGCAGTGCAAGTCCCAGATCAGAATTTTCAGTCTTTCTTTTATTGATGAGTTCTGTGACACAGAAATATAAGTACTGTCTGGCACAACAGCTACTTTTCACAACAGTTACTTTTCAGCTAGTGCCTTATAAAAATGTGATTATTTTGTTCTGCTCTAGGTCCTCTTCTGCTGGCTGCTTCAATACGGTGTTCTTAACAGCTCATAGAAAAAGTGTAGCTAGTAACATGATGAGCTTATTTTTGTTTATTTTAAAAGAAAACTGTATAATGTCAGTCATACTAGATGAGACAGCAGATAGAAAAGAAATACTTTATAAAGTTCCTCAATATACTTAAAATACTTTTTCAATCTGTAGAATTTTTAGAAGATTGCTAAGATTTATCACAGTATTTCTGTTTAGTGAAATTTGCATGAGTGCCTGAAGTGATGCCTTAGTTACCAAAAAAGAACAATTCCCCACAAATTAAGCACTATTTTCTCATTTACGGTGTTCCTTAAAGGAATCATTGAGGAGTTATGGTCTAAGAGATCCATCAGAAGGTTTGCCAGAAGTTGTCATGTTTGACAAGATGTGACACTTTTTTAGAAGTGGTAGAATTAGAAAGACAAAAAGAATAATGTGATTATGATAATTGTGGAAATGTTATTGTGGACACATCGCAAAACTTTTCTTTTACTGATACTTTTAGTGGTCAAAATATTCTCTTAGTAAGTCCGTTTCTTTAGAGAAAAAAGGACTGTGCCTCTCTGCCTGGATTTATTAGGCATTTGGGCATGCCTGTTTGTGAATTCTGCCAAATTCCCTGTTTAAGTTCTAAGTTCCCATGCAGACTTTGAATACCTTTGTTTCTTTTGCACCAAATTAATTATGGACATAAGCTGACTGAATGGGTTTCTGATGGGCTTCATGTTCTGAAGTGATTTTGTTCCTCCATTATTTATTCATAGCATAGTCCGTGTGTTCATATAAGTTGGATTAAAGATGCTTTCTATTTTCACCCTCATCTATGTTTTGGCAAGTCAGCAATGTGGTGATTTTGTCTTATTTCTGAAAAGGCAAATGACTTTTTTGTAGAGGTGATGATGGTGAAAAAAGCCATGTGGAGTGTAGTTGTACAAAGTAAATTTTTTGAGCTGATACGTTTGTGAGGGTGCACACAGGAATGGTTCAGATTTAAAGAAACTTTTCTGGAGCTGCTTTCAAGTCATCTACTCACCTGTGTGATGACTTTCAAGTGTTTATGAATGTTTGCTGTTGACCAGCTTTTTTCAGTTGTAGTAGTCTAACAGAGGCAACGGTACATCTCCTGTTCCTCTGCAGACACTTACCCTGAGGAGGAGAAGTGCTAAAGGAGGCCCAGAATGCTGTTCTGGCATAACCCTGCTTCCTAGAATGTCTTAATAGAGGTTCCCTAAATATTTACCTGATGTGGAGCCTGAAGTGCCAACATGACTGTATTCCTTAGGCTTTGTAGGGTAGTGGTGCCATATTCTGTATCAGAGTTTTAGTGGGACTTTAGAAGATGCTTGCTTCAGTGCAGCCATCCTTCCAAACTGATGAGTTTTATCTCTGTGGTGCAAGTGATTCGTTTTGGTCATTGGGCTGTTGACTGAAAGAGTCTGAGAGACTGCTATAAACCACCCCCACCCCCCTCTTTCAACCAAAGCCTCTACCAAATACTGGGCTTCTTAGCTTGCAGAGAAATTTTAATGGCTCCAAGTGCAAGATCCAAGAGACCTGTTAAGTCCATAAAGTGAAGCTTAGGATGAAATCACAGTATAATTTCTTATTTAGGGTGTTGCTATTCAAGCCAAGAGAGCTTGGAAAAGAGAGTGGGGAAGAAAAGTGTAAACTGAGCAGAAACTACTATTTACTTTTTATTTTCCTTCACTTACAGTAAAATGAAACTTTCAGAACTTTTTTTTTTTTTTTTTTTTTGTGAAGTAGGAAAATTGAAAGCATGAGCTGGACAGTCTTCTTTTTGGCATGCCTGGTGCTCACCTGACTCTTCACTGACTCTTCACAGCCTCCTTACATTGTTTACTGATATGAGTATTTGAGGTTCAGAAAAGTCTTTGTTCTTCTCTCTTTCTCTCTGCATTAAATCAAGTCCTGTATCTGAATACAAAGGTTTTTGAAAAGTTTTTGTTTACTTTTTAATGCTTATATCTCTGTATGCCCTTTCTCATGCTTTTATATGGCTCAAGCTGCATGTGTAGTGTTCTTTTAATCTTTTCTGATGTGTCAACCTTTGTGTGGTCTTCTACTCTGCAGAACACTTCTTATTGTTTCCCCCCTCCATTAAATCTGTATACTTCCATATCCCAAAGTATTAGGGAAAATGTAAACACCCAAACACCCTGTCTGAAGTTGAAATAATCAGACTAGTAGCAAACATAACTACTTTTATTGCATCTCTGTTTGTTGTGCTTCATCAGTACTTTGTAAACTCTTTTAAGAGGAAACATGCTCAGGCATTGTCAGTGAAGGGCTTTTTAGTTTGCTCTAGAATTAATAGAGGGTGTGAGTAAAACTGTGCTCTTGAGGGAATACACCATGCAGACAAGGATTTCCTGGATAGTGTAAAACTTTTATAAGAGCTAGAGAAAGGTCTCTTGCTTATCTCCCAGGTGACAATTAGATATGAGGAGGTGAAACATTTCCAGTCTGGGTAAGAGGGAACAAAACTTGCTTGTAATTTCCCCCTGTCCTATTTTTGCACTGTACAGATCACAATTTGCTGTATAAGATAATTAAGTACCAAAAGTGCAGGTTTTTTGGCCCTGAGGTCCACCATAGAGAGCCATCCTATAGCATGTTCCTCTCCTGAATCCACTTACACAGGCCTAAGGGATTAAGTTTGCACTTTTACATGAACATAAGGGGAGATATGTGAGTTGAACTGAAGGCAGAGCTTGGCTTGCACAGCTGGGCATTTATAAAATAAAATATATTAAAAAGTTACTCTAATGCAACAGTTGAAAGGCTAAACAAAGGAATGGATTTCTCAGAGTTCATCCTCCAGTTCTCTGAAGAACTCAATTGACTAACTATGGGTTTTGCAGGTGACTGATGTCTGTGCTTAAAGTGGCTTGTTGCTCTCTGTAAGCCAACTTATTAAGTAAAATATTTAATATCTTTGAAAAGAGTAATGATTTATGTCAGGGGGAAGGTCCTTGAACACATTAACATTACAGTCTTAGAAAAGCTGGTGTTTTACATGAAGTGACTAAATGAACACACTGACTATATAGAATACAGTTTTTACAGACATGATTAACACTAGAGAAAATTAATGAAGAGCAAATTGTTATCAGACAGTAATAATCCTATTACTGTCTTCTGAAAAAACACATAAGAAACTCCATGGAACGACATTTTGAACTCAATGGTGCTACTTCTGCTGTTAAGTCAGTAAATTCCCTGTGTACCAAGATTTACTGTGACACAGTAGTTTCCAACACAAGTGTCCTCCCTATTACATCTAAGTTGCTTCAGCCAAAATTTAAAAATATCACTGCATTTTGGTTCCAGTCTGGAAAATATAAGGAGTTGATGGAAGAAGTCTACAGCCTTACATTCTGAAAGGAAAGACATCAAGAGGTTTTCATACCTAGGCAGTTTGATATGCTTCTCTTTCTTGTTTTAGCCTTTTGTCACCTGGTATAGACTTGATTAAGGCAGAATATCAGAGCAGCCAGAAGCTTACCATTCATTATTATTCTCCTCCTAAGCTGTAGATTTTATAAATTTGGGAAATATTTTTATTATTTATGGCTTAAACAAAGCAGTTTGAGGTGCAGCAGTAGGCAGCATGGTTGGAAGTAAATGAATGATTGCTTTGGGCCATGATTTACAACCAAAGTTTCTGTAACCAGCTGTTTGTGCATTGGCAGTGACAACCTGCTCTGGCTAAACCTTAGCACAAAAGAACTAATAGTTTATTAAATGTTAAAGATTGCCAGTAAATATGTATTTTCAACAGGAATTGTGAAATTTGGATGTGAATTTTTTTCAAAAGTGATGTAACAAAACATGTTACAGAACACAACTGCTGTATTTATATTTTGCACTTTCTTTGGCTTTAATCCTATGACAATATATCTGCTGTACTGGCAGGCAAGCAGTTGCTGAAGGTAAGTGCTAAATGTCTTGATTTGTCCCATGTGGGTGCACACTTGGAAAGTAGTAAAGTGAAATAGCAGGGCATGAGCTAATTATTATTAATGGTAGGAATACAAACTCCTTTTTTATATCATCTTCCTGTCTTTGTTTCCACTAACCTCTGTGATTTGCAGAGTGTGATATCAATGCAAAACTGCAACATGTACAACACAGCAGACAAACAAAAAAAAAATTCCAATTTTTCAAAATATGTTTGTTCATCTGTTTTAAGAAAAGAGCTCTCAATTATAGTTTGACTTTCAAATTAATAAGATGGTGTGAAATGTTGTAGGACCTGGGTACAAGGATGTCATTGATCAAAATAAGACACTCTTCATGGAGAGCAATCAGGACATAATGGATTTATGCCTGAGCCTTTAATTTCTATTTTCTGAATTTTCATTTTTTTCTGCTGACCATAAAGAAATGTTTTATATTGTCATTTCAGACACTTAGCCCTTTGTAAATAAAACCCACTTAGTTGTAACTGAGAAAGTGAAGCCAGCTGGTTGCATCTTTACCTGAAGTCTGTGCACAGAAATCTTTCCCACACTTGGGTGGCTCAGTAACTGTTGTACTTCATTAGATTTGCTTGATATACACGTGAAAATTTTTCATCCTGCTGCAAAAACTATGCATAATTATGCTGGGCTCCCTGAGTCACACTGTATTCATCTATTATGAGGAAGAATACAAATGTTCATTTGAACACAAGAGCAATTAATGACAGATGAAAAGAATCCCCTATGCCTAATTCTGTAATGTTCACAACTATATATCTGCAATAGCATTACTGTTCAGGATCATTAAGAATAAAGATTTAGGATTCTAATACAGAAAAGGGCTAAAATAAGTTTGAGAAGAATGTAATGACCATAGGTTTTGTATCATATGATCTTTATTTGAATAGATATGGTGAAATTGCATTTTATATCTTGATTTTTTTCTTTAAAAATGTACCAAAAATAGCATATTTTTCTTTGGTAGTGTCTAAACAACTTTGTTGCAAAAATAAAGGAACAGAAATGTTATTTTCCCAACTCTTTAAATTGTATATTTTATCTGAACATTGGAACAAGTCTTGAACTAGCGTAGCTGTTCAAAGTCTTGCAAAAAGTCAGTTGAGCTGACCGTGTTAGTATTTCACTTTATATTCCTGTTATCTGGATTTTATTGCTTTGCCTGGGATCATTAATTTTCCTTCATAGCTTTGAATAGTTTTGGAGTTCTTGATGTGACTGTGCTCACTCAGCAAGGAGCTCTGACTCTGTCCCTACTTGTCTTTGCCAGGCCCATCTCTTGAAGTATGTACAGTGTCAAAAACCCCAGATGAGACAAAACCCTAAATGCACAGAAAGTATTTATTGCAGCCTTTTGTTTAAACACTGGACAAATATTAGCAAAGCTCCCTCTGAAATGCCAGAGTTAGAGGAAGGTCCATTCAAACTCCTCAGGGCTACAGAGTGCTCAGACAGGGCTGGAGTCTGTACCAGGAATTTCTTGGCTCCTGTACTCAAATTTAGGCTTTTGTAATGCAGTTTTTATTTCTGGGGGTGGGACACTAACATCATTGTCTAATGAGCTCTGCCAAACAAAACAGAGGAAGGCATGCTCGGTTCAGGAGTAAACTCTGTCCTAGTCAGCTCATTTCACGTGTATCTGTTTGCAGGAATGAGGCTTAAGGAAAAAACAAAAAGCAGGGAATGCAGGAGTGTTCTCAATCAGTATCGTATGTGACACAAAGCAAGCAGCTTGCCTCGTTTCTTACCAGCATCAGTGGCTGCACTTGTGGGTGCCACTGAGTATTTCTGGGCTCCATCCCATTCACATTTCAACTCTTGGTGTCTAGGTAGTAGAGAAGAGGGATGGTGGAAGTTGTGTTTTATTGTCTAAAGACATCACTATGGATGGATATTCACATTTCAACTCTTGGTGTCTAGGTAGTATAGAAGAGGGATGGTGGAAGTTGTGTTTGTTTTACTGTCTAAATACATCACTATGGATGGACGGTTTAGTGTACAAAAGATTTCCCCATAAAATTGAGGAACAGATATGCAGCTTGGTTTTGCTTGGAAATGACCTAATTTGAGACTAGACTGCGAAATGTAAGTGAGCAAAGAAAGGAAACAGTTTTTGGATGAGCATCTCTTTTAACCCTAGGAAATTACATTGTAAATGCACAGTCGTTGAAGTCATCAGATATATTTAAGCACAACAATTTTCATTATCAGGTTCTTAGGATAATTAATTTAATTCTGCTCCTTAGGGTGCTGATGGAACAACTTTATTAATACACAATTTTTAGGCATTCAGAGAAGCAAGTTGAGGACATGTTTGAACATGTTTCCTGTGGATCTTTAGAAAGCTAGCCCAACACTGACATTTCTGGCCTTTTTTACTTGTTTTTGTTTGGTTTTGATCTGTTTCTGCATAGAAATGTGTATATTAGGTATGACCATTGTTTTAGCATATGATTTGTCAGCTTTTTTTTTTATTTCTTAGAAGTGTTGCGTGTTGCATAATTCTTGAAAACACTGGCAACAATGTTGCAGTACTCTTTATTTTAAAAAAGCCTTTATTTAGGTTTCTATGGTGTTGTTACATGGTTATAATTTATTTGCATGTATGTTTAATCAATTTTTAAAGTTTCAATTACTTAGCAACTTCAGTGTTTCTTAGTTTATTCTTGTGGCACTTCTCTGGCAGAGTTCAGAGCATAGTAACCATTGTAAATTAATAAATATTTACATTTGTGTGAATCCTGCAAAAACATTACATTTTAGCCCCAACCTCAAAAAAAGAATTTCAAACTCCTGAAAGAGTTCACCATTTAGCAATGCCTGAAAAGAAGGGAAGCTACTGTAGCCTGACACAGCAGGAGCAGAAGAACAGTGCAGTTTGTGAGCAGGGTGAGTGCTAACCAATGCCCTTGCACATGCACCCAGCCTGTGATGGCCGAGTTAAACTTCTGGTGTTGGGCAGAATGCCCTGATCCACCATGAAGCTGATACATGGAAGACACTCAATGTGTAAAGTTTACTGCTTTGCAAGTTTCCATAATCAGCTACAGAATCACTTGCCAATATGTAGCTAAACTTTTTTTGTATAAGAAAAAGCACCTGAATGTTTCTTTCAGCATGCAAAATATTCAGATGAACCTTTTTTTAAAAAAACATCTTTAAAAAATATTTCATAGAACCGTATCTCTTATAACAGAAAGGTGGTCAAACCAGGTTTTCATGATATTGTTCATGAACTTGCTGCCCACAGTCATTTGTGCCTGTTAGTGTCACATGAGGGGATGTGTGGGTAATGGACTGCAGCAATGCTTTCTTACATACTTACTGAGATTATTAAAGCTTTTGGACAACCTTTCTATGATTGCTCTGTCAGCTTTTGTTTGGGTTTTATGTTGTTGTGTGAATCTTTTGAAGGGGTTTGTTCATTTGTTTTTCAAATGCTGAAAGTCTTATTTGTGCAAGGAGTCATAGCCATGCTCTGATGTGTTTGTAGTCTTTGGAGAAGACTTAGAGCTTGGATGGGTTTTCTTTGGTTTTGAGGTATTTTTTCCTTTCAGTAAACATCTCTTTCTCTCTTAGTGTCTTGACAGTACACAGAGTATCTGTGCATTTCAGTGCAATATGTACTCAATAGTATAACAGGGTTGAGAAGAAGATTTATGCTCATCTTGGAAATATATTTTGTCATAATGTTTGTACATCTACACATTTTCTAGTCATTGTGGTTTATTTATTTATCTGTTTCTTCTAGAATGGTTGCCTGGGGAAAACAGCACTGCTGTGTTGGCAGAATACAGGACATTTTCTTGAGATTCAGGATTGTTCAAGCAGTCCTTTTACTTCAGTTGTTCTTGGCTACAGCAAGCAAAGGTAAGAGGATTTTTTCCTGATTTGTCTAGTGTTGGTATTCTAAATAAATACCATTAATCTTGATGAATAGAACTTTTGAATATGTTCAACTGGGCAAGTTTTTTGCCTCTTGAAAACAAGAGATAAAACTGTCACTAACAAGAAATGAAACAGTTGGTGCTTAGCATTTTGGATGCTTTGTATGTTTCAATGTAAAATCATTGGTAGTAACTTCTTCTAGGCTGTGGATGAGGAGAGAACCAAAACACAGTTTGTAATAACAAGATAAATTATTTTATTGCTGGGGTTTTTTTGAGCTGGAGGTGTTACTATTTTCAGAACATGTTGTTAAATCTTTTATACTGCTCTTATAAAAACACTGCAAGATACTTTGAGCTTTGCTGTATTTAGGGCGTGTGTGAGTGTACAACATCTCCTGCATTGATCTTGGTTGTGGATCTGAATATGGCTAAGGAAAAAATAACAAGGCCCAAAACATGTATCAGAAATGAAGTATTTGAACTTGGCAGTCTATACTCCTTACATAATAGTAAATGAAAAATAAATTCATAAGGTCCTTATGGAAAACTGATGTGGTGATGCTTTTGTGTAAGGTAAAGTAGAATAAAGTGAGGTAAAATAATTTGTGTTTTTTCATGGCTAAAAAATTTCAGGTTTTTCTGTAAACTGATGGCTAGTCTGTTACTGCTCTGGACCTCAGCTGATAAGGATAACAGTGCTTGTCATTCATACAGCTTCCTTATGTCAACAGTGTGTAGTGCATTTATCATGTTAATAATGTGCTTAGTGTATTAAAAAAGTCCGAGTGTTTTCTGCTGTGTACTTAATGGCTAGTTTCAGAGCCTTCTTTCTGTGTCATGGCATGTTATTTTACTCTAGGTCAGAACTTGCAGTTCTGATTTACTGCTTGATTTTTTCAATTTAAGCATGCCTGATTAACAATGTTGTACAACCAATGAGGTTTCATGGGTTACAGATTAGACTAGTTTTGACTCTAATTCTCCAGATACAGCAACTTTTACAAAATGTTTCTATTGAGACAGAATCTGAGATTCAGGTGGTTAACCTGCTGCTAAGATGGAGAGGTGTTAACCTCTTGTACTTTAAATAGTAAAAAGGACAAAGCTGCTCAGCAGATGGACAGATGTTGTAGAAGAGTTTTTCCAGGGGAAATTTAAAGTATCTAAAGTTCTGAGGAAGCAAGCAATCATTTCCCACCTTTGTATCACTTAAAACTGTCATAAATCATCAAGGAAAGCTAAACTGACACAAGAGTGTGTTTATCTTTTCCCCCTATTTTATTGGGGTATTTTGGTTTTAGGCTGTCAGCAGTTAGTAGTGTCAGCAGCATCTCTACTCAGTTCTCTCCTCATCTGAGGTGTCGAAGTATCTTTGTGTTCTCCAAAAAATATGAAGAGAGAAGAACTTCCTGTGGTCTTTTTGATGCTCAGGATGCTGGATAAGGTGATGTTATTTATCCCCAGCTAAACAAATAGAACTGTGAATGAAAAGGAGGGATGAAATTGATTTTGGGGAAACAGTTCTTAGCTTCAGATTTTTAAAATATTCAACAGAATCAAGTGACCCACACATAGAAAGTTTAGAGTTTTAGGCTTTTTTATAAAAAATGGTTATGAGCTCCAGGTGGAATAGTTGAGTATACAAGAGTCTTTTGACATCATTTTAATGGACTGTAGTGTACCAAACGTGTCACAGGTGGCAAACACTTGCAAGGAGGTTAATGACTATTGTTACTAGTTAAAAGACAGATTGAGCAGACATGTAAACTTGTGACTATTTTTATTCAAGAGAATACCTGACTATATTAATGCTCAGCTGTATACTGATACAGTGGTTTAGTGGTTTAGTATTTCCTTATATTAGTAATATAAGGAAAATAACACTGGTGCTTATGTACTGAGAGAATCTGCTCCCATAGGTCTAATTCTTAATACCTACCTAATTCTTAATACCTGATGGCTATCTCTTGTAAAGTTCACAATTATCACTGTCTAAAAATGTTTAGAAAAAAGAAAGAGATGCATTTTTGGTTTATGTTGTCCTTCTCAGAAAATTCATTTTAAACATCTGGAATTATGTGCATATGTTACAAGGATTTCTATTAGGGCTTAAGAGAACATGCTTATTAAATACATGCTTTTAGCTTAAGTGAGGGCAAAAACCCCAGGTTTTGCATCTCTTAGAGATAAGTATAGTAAGAAGAAAAAATTTTCATTTCTGACAAGGCTTATGTGCCCAAACACAGCAGAAAACATTGAATAGTCAGCCCATGATTACTACTGAATGGAGTTTCCTTCATCCAAATGGTGTTTTATTTGTTTTTGATTATTTTTTAAAATATTATTGATATTTATATTTTCTTTACTCTGGATTTTTCTTACTCTGGAGCTGTTTGAAATATTCTTTCCACTATGCTCCCTTTTCTGTGCTGTAAAGATGTGTTCATGGCTACTTTTCTGAATTCATTGCATTGCCTGCATGCAAGGAGACTTCAGGGATGCTCTGTTAGAGCACAGGCAGTTCCAGCTCCTCGGTTCCATGGTCAGGGGTGGGTCACAGCCCACAACCACTATTGCTACAGAAAGTAAGTGATGATTAACAGATCTTCTAAAGGCTTTACTGTAATGTCATCTGCTTACAATGCATCCACCCACATGTCAAGGAGACTTAGTCAAGATAATACAGATAATTAATTTCTAACATAATGCTGTACTGCACTCACTTGGAACAACAAAGTACATTTTCTGATTATGATTCCAATTTCCTTTCTGCTTTTCCAGCATTCTTTGGGTAGATAAAGCATATTCAAATTTCCAGCCTTTCTAGCAGCAATTCAGATAGTATTGGTATCTATTCTTTTAATTTTGGCATCTCTTTTTGGCACTTTTTTTATGACTGTTTAGAGCAAAGTGGGCCATCTTTCCATTTTGCAGAAGGGTAGACCTTTCTATGTAAACACTTTTCTTAGTTTAAATTAATTCTTTAGGCCTTGAGTATTGATCAACAGCAGCCTTTTTGGATTATATGAAGCAGACTGGAAGAATCATAGCAGATTGGTATCATTTTGCTTAATTTCTGTTGTCTATCTGTCTTACAACTGTTTTCATCTACAAGTTTGTGTCTGCTCTGGCTCCCTTGACAACTTTGAAGTCACAATTTCCCTAAATAATGTAATAGAAATTAGCAGCCCTTTACTCCACTATTGCCATATCAACACTGCTTTAATGCTTAATGTGAAATCAAGCCTCTCTCAGAATTCATTCACTTCCAAAACCAAGCCTGCTGATGATACTTCAAGTTTTGATTAGTATTTTTGCTAAGGAATGGAATTCCAGTCTGTCAATTTGGATAGTTAACAGTAACTTCAAGTTTTGAAGCTGTGTCAGGAAACTTCCCTTACCAGTCAATTTCTACTTAATAATGAAAGACTTGAGCA
This sequence comes from Onychostruthus taczanowskii, assembly GCF_017590055.1. Taxonomy (NCBI): domain Eukaryota; kingdom Metazoa; phylum Chordata; class Aves; order Passeriformes; family Passeridae; genus Onychostruthus; species Onychostruthus taczanowskii. The sequence continues at coordinate 1,230,016 of NW_024498906.1, read as the reverse complement.
ATTTTTTTTTATTTGGAAAGTCTGCGTCACCAGTATCGGCATGTAACTAGCTGGCTATTTCCTTTAGAAAATTGGTTTCCTTATGACCTGTCCATGCTGTCAGGTGGACATGTGTTTTAATTTTACTTAAAAAGGTAGGTATATTTGAGCCCCTATTTTGAAAAATCTCATATTCTGTGACACTTTCCCCTCCCATCCAGTCTTCCTCATCCAACTTTTAAGTAGTTTTAAAAATTAGTTTTCCATACTGAAGTATTCTTAGCTGGGTATCCCAGATTTTGCTTTCAGACTGACAAGTGGCCAAACTGAGTGAGTGAATTCATGCTGCAGGGTTAGGCAGGAGAGGCTTGCTGTTGGGTCAGGTATGTCTTTCTATTCCTTTGCCATTTAGAACCAATCTAAGTATTACCTCACCGTTCAAAATCCACTGTCTGATAGGATTTTCACCCAATTTTAGCCTGTACCCAGAGAGTTTTTGTTTGGTCTATGGCCTTGCATGGCACTTTTGTCACATATGTTGAACTTCAGGAACAATTCCAGGTTGTGAAAAATGCCTGCAAGCTTCTGCTAGTTAGCATCGCAGAGAAACTCTCGAATCTATAGGAAGCAACAAGAATAGGTATCAATGAAACTTTCCATGAAACTGGATTGATATATTTTCTGTTTCAAACGTTTCTGATAGCTTGTACCTATCAAGTTGCACTTGGAAGTTAAGAACTTTCTCCTTGTTTTCCCTTGTTGCTATTGAAAAATGAATTTGAGAGCCTGGAGGTCAAAAGACAGAAAAGTTGTCAGAACTGGCCTGATGAAAGCTGGTGCTCTGGTTGCCTGAGAACATTACAGAAGAACTGGCTGTGATCTTGACAGCTAACTAGGACTATGAACATAACCTACCCTGGAAAAAAAAAACCCTGATCCAAGTTGCCTGGAAGTTCTTCTTCTTACAGAGGAGCTAATGAAAAAGGTTTTTTCCTATGTTGGACAATCTTTTTCTGCTTTCCAACCCTCACCAATCATGATTAATCCCATACATCCTCTGGAGCATACAGAAAAGCTCTGCATATATTGATAAATGATTACTTCCTTAAAGGTGTCAGTAGTGTGTTCTCTTGCACTGGCTGAACATCTGACAGGCTGTTTCATTTTTCTTTTGTTCCATTTCATGTTCCAAATGAACTTTTTCTTATTTTGTTGCTGCTGTGTGCACCATAAAGCAAGCAGCCATGATAATGGTTATGTGATTCAAGTGTGTTTATTTCCACAAAATGTGGAAATAATGAACTCCAAAGAGTTCACATCTACAACCACAAAAGTCTGTCCTTTCCTTTACTGGGACAATGGAAGAAATTAGTCACCTGCAAGAACTGAACAGTTACAATCAAGTTTCAGTGTTTGGGGCATTGTCTGGAACTACTTGTTTTATAGGCAAGGTGCCTGCTGGACCTGTAATTTATGAACAGAGAGGGTTGTTGGATTATGTGATGGTTGGAGGCCTCAGCAATTACAAAATTATTAGCTTTTGATTTTTGGAGACTTGAGGAGACTCTGCAGAACTGCCACCTTGGACTTCTGGAAGGGAGGCTTTGGCATGTTTAGGGGATTGGTTGACAGAGTCCTTTGGGAAGCAGCCTTGAAGGGCAAAGGAGTCCAGGAAGGCTGGACATTCTTCTTCAAGAAGGAATTCTCAAAGGGGGAGAAGCAGCTCATCCCCTGCTGAAAGATGAGCCAGTGGGGAAGATGACCAGCCTGGATGAACAGATAGCTTTGGCTGGAACTCAGGAAAGAAGAGTTCATGACCTTTGGAAGAAGGGGCAGGAAACTCAGGAGGACTACAAGGATGCCTTAAAGTTAGGCAGGGAGAAAATCAGAAGGGCCAAAACCCAAGGAAAATTTAATCTGGCTACTGCCATAAAAACTAAAAATGTTTCTATAAATACATTAACAACAAAAGGGTGAAGGAGAATCTCCAGCCTTTATTGGATTGAGGGGGAAATTTCGTGACAAAAGGTGAGGAAAAGGCTGGTGTACTTCATGCTTTCTTTGCTTTAGTCTCAGAATACCCAGTCCCCTGAGCTGCAATACAGGAATGAGGAGCAGAATAAAGCCTCAGTTGTTTGAGGTTCTGCTGCTCCTCTTCCTCCTAGCTAGCTGATGACAGGAGCAGGAGGACGGCAGTTTCCCCCTCGAGCTCTCTTGAATCCCAGGTGCCAGTGTTGGGGCGTTATAAAACACAGGGCAGCACATGGGTCCCGGGGTAACTTTATTTGATGGTAAAACTTCCCCTCTTCATCCTTGGGACCAGGAACAAGGGGCAGACAAGAACTTATATGTGGAGGCAGGTCTCAGGGGAGGGTACAATATTTAACAAATCAGGAGAATTGGGAGTAAAAAACCAGGCGGGAACCACAAGGTATAAACCAATAAAAATTCCAAGGGAGGAGAACACTTTCAGTAAACTGATAAAGTTTGGGGAAATACAAACTAGGAACTAACTGACGAAAAATCTGAGAAAAGGTGGGAACAAAAAAGAAACAGCATAAAGAAACTCCCAAATTACAAATCAAACAATAAACCTACTAATAAAACAAAAAGCACCCTGCAACATGGTTCAACAAGGCCAAGTGCCAGGTCCTGTGCTTGGGTCACAGCAACCCCATGTAGCACTACAGGCTTGGGGAAGGGTAGCTGGAAAACTGCATTACCTAAAAGGATCTGGAGGTGTTAGTCAACAGCTGCTGAACATGAGCCAGCGTGTGCCCAGGTGGCCAAGAAGGCCAGTGGCATCCTGGCCTGTGTCAGCAATCGTGTGGCCATCAGGACCAGAGCAGTGATTGTCCCACTGCACTCAGCACTGGTGAGGCCACATCTCAAATCCTGTGTTCAGTTTTGGGCCCCTCATTTCAAGAAAGGTATTGAGGTGCTGGAGCATGTCCAGAGAAGGGCAATGGAGTTGGTGAAGAGTCTTGAGTACAAATCCTATGAGGAGCAACTGAGGGACCTGGGGTTGTTTAGCTTGGAGAAAAAGGAGACTCTATTGCTCCCTACCTTAAGGGAGGTTATAGCCAAATGAGGGTCTGTCTCTTCTCTGAAGTAACCAGCAATAGGACAAGAGGAAATGACCTCAAGTTGCACCAGAGGAGGTTTAGATTGGATGCTAGGAAACATTTCTTCATGGAAAGGGTTGCTAAACATTGAACCATGGTGCAGAGGGAAGGTGTTGAGCCACCATCCTTGGAGGTGCTTAAAAGATGTGTAGATGTGGCACTTGGGGACATGGTTTAGTGGTGAACTTGGCAGTGCTGGATTGACAGTCGGACTTGATGATCTTGGAGGTCTTTTCCAGCCTAAATGGTTCTGTGATTCTACATGGTCATCCTTGTTCTTGTACATAAGTTTTACTTCAAAGTTTTTGTGAGCAGGTAGGATTTATTGACTGCCTCCAAGTGTGTCACTTCCCTACCACAAAAATAAATCTAAAGGAGTAGGTTACAAGATCATTTCTTAATATGTTGTTTTGAAAATTCCTAGGAAAATGCCTAGAAACAGTACTATATGGAAAAATAACTTTTATATAAAGGATCTTTTTTAAGACCTAAAGGTTTTACAAATCTTTTCTTTATTTAGATGAGGAGGATTTCCTAGGGAGATACAAAGCTGTCTTTAAGACTGCATGTGAAGATCCTTGGAGTATGTCATCAAGAATTTCTCTGCGTCCCTTGAGAGAATTCCTTGTCTGTGTGCACCTCAAGCTGTATTCCTCAAACAGTCCATGGACAGCATATGTATACGCTGAAAAAACTCTTCACACCAATCTCTCTGCAAATAAGTATGACCTTGGACTTACAGGAGATCGTGGTAAATTGAAGATATGGTTGTTTGGAGAACAAATAAGCACAACAGTAAGACTTCGTAAAAACATTTGGAACCAAATATGTATCCAGTGGAAAAGTGACAATGAGGAGGTGAAGGTATTCATAAATGGAACAGAAAAATTACACAAGAAACTAAATGGGAAAGTTAATTTGCCTGGAAAAGGCCAGTTCTTACTTGGCTGTTCAAAGCTGCAAGGTACAGCTGCAACACCTCGCCAGGGTATGACTGGGGAGCTGTACCTGTTCAGAATGTGGGACAAGGCAAATATAACACAATCTAAGGACTGCCAGGATAGTGGTGTTATACGCTGGAGAAAGGAGGATTGGACCTATAACACGACAATAGAAGAGGATAACTCTTTGCAATGTGGTAAGTACCACTGCACTGCTTTTGAAATAGTAATTCAGTCAAAAGTTGATCTAAGTGTATCTAGCATTTCATTTCCAGATTTTACAAAGTCTCAGTCTATTCATAATTTCTAAAATCAAAATCAAATTCTTGATGAGATCATGTGAGGACGTTCAATTTTGACTAGTTTTTATCCAAACAAAAAAGTAAGCATCAGTCCTTTAAAAACTTTCAACTTGCTTCAACTTTTCTGTCTATCAACCATTTGTGTAATATGAGAGCAGGATACATGCAACTGAGACTCCTTGGAGTACTGGGGCATGTATCAATTTCTTCTTAAAATAATTAATTTTCATATTTTCTGTTTGGGGAATAAATATAGAGGAAAGCATTGCTGGTTCTCATTCCGCACATTTGCTGGGACAAAACTTCAACGAGGGCAACTTTTCACTGCTTCAACAGGCACATTACATCTTCAGCTGGTAGGGTCTACATCTGCAAAAAATTATAGGAGGATCCAATTTCTTTATCAGTACCAGTAATGACTCCTTTATTAAAATGACCAAATGGTTTCTCACACGTTTCTCAAATTTTCCTTCTTCCCTGAAAAAGAATGTAAAATCCTTTGAATCAAACCAATCCAAGATTTCATTTTCAGAGAAACTGAGTTCAAGCAAGAGAATAATCCTATTTTTAGCTTTTGCTATCATATATGTTGGTAAAAACTCAAATCAAGCTTTGATGAAATGCAGTTTATAAATCATAGGAAATTATATTATCCCTTAGGAGATTTTAATGTGACTAGCTCAATTGTTTCCTAGAACAATTTTTATATAGCATCAGTGATTCAGTTTAAATGTGACACCAGTCTTAATCTTCATCACCTTTGTCCTTAAAAAATGTACCTATTTACTCCATGCAGATTCAAAAATATCTTTTTTCTATATAATCTTATAACCACTGCCTGACTAGATTCAAAGTGTCTCAGTAAGGGCAGTAAAATAAGGTGACGAGGTTTCTTTTTCTGGGAGAGAAAGAAATCTGTCCAACAAACCAGGACTCATGGAGAGTGCTGCTAGCAGTGTTTGTAATGAAGGAAATGCCTTTCCTAGCCTTGATGCTGTAGTTGGGAACACATCTTCTTTCTTGGGTTGTGTGACCTGGGAAAGGAGCTGAAGAAAGGATGGCTTTCTTTTACTTATGCCTGGCTGTGCTTGAAGGAACACAGTCCTAAGGCTGAAAGAGCACTCTCTACCAGACGTACAAAGGAAGTCTGAGAGAGGTATGTCTGTCTGGACAGTGGGGAAAATCTCCTTCAGAGTGGAGCATCTGATTGTCTTTTACTGATGCACAGAAGGAACAAACTCCTTGTTTTCTCTTCCAGCAGTTTCTGCCCTGAATAATGAGCGTCCCTGACCATCACAGGGCAGCTTGATCAGGCAATGCCCATCTGCAGCCCTAACTGATTAATGATTTTAGAATTCATGATTTAGTGGTTTGTGGAATCCTTTGTTTACCTGCAAGAGCTCTCCTACCGAGAATGTAAGATGCATGGTTTCCAAAGCTTTGTTGCTTAGCCAGACTGAATAACTATGCTGACACGGGTTTGTTTCAGTATAGAGACCATCTCTACTGCCAGATATAAGTTATCTCCTCTAGATAACTTGGGACATTAACAGCTTTTCAAAGAGATTTTGCTGGAATTTTTTTACAGTTAATTTGCCTCCCTTCAATAATCGATGCATTTTAGCTGAATACCCCCCAAGTCATCCTGTGAAAAGCATGTATTTAGCAAATACCAGTCTAACAGATAACAAAGGTTTTACAGTAGAAATATCTAATAGTCTGTGTCAGCTGATTTTAACTGATGCTGCTACTATTCTTACAATCTGATTTTTTTCAGTAAGTTCCTCTGAACACCTGTGTAAAAATTACCTGATTTGAGAAGCTTCTCTGTTTTGTGTTAAAGCAGAAGGACTTTGAGTAGTAAGTCTGCAGAAGGATCTAATTTTACATCTGCAATGAACATGACTGGCAAAGGGCTAAAGTTTAGCAAAGTCCTCTGTAGGCACAAAAGGTCAAAAGGAAGTGGTTCATTACAGTCATAAGTGTGCCGGAGGACAAGTTTCAGAATTTTTTTTTGTGACCTGGTTGGCACTTTGTGCCTACATAAATCAATTATTTGTAAAATTTTACGTCAAAGGCTACCATAATTTCTGTGATTTCTTCCTTGCTTAACCACTCAAAGCCTTTGTGCAGTGTAAGCCATTGTCTAATTGGTGTCTCATCAGCAGTGATCCATTCCATTAATAAGTCTAGATTTACTTAGCATTCGTTTTCCTGCCATTGTTTTTGTTGACTCTTCTGATTCTTTTACTTTAGGTTTTATAACTTCCTTTTGTGGAATTTTTTCAAATTACCAAAAATTTATTAATTTTTTTTCTTAAACATTTGAGGTCTAATAAGGATCAAAATCCTGGTTGTGGTAAGGTTCACATATATGCTTAGCATTTAAAGGTATGCTGAACTTTAACAGAGTAACTTACTGCCCAGAAGTGGCTGGGATTACCTTTGCAGTAGCTACTTATTTTATGCATCTGAAGATTTGCAAGAAAGGACATATCTGACTGCTTCCCGCTTTATGATGAGGCTGATCACATTTCAGGGTCTAATGGTTCTCAATAGTGAACTTTTATATCTGAGTTAAAGACGTGACTCTTGCTCCTTCCAGTGACAGAATCTTCTGGTTCTCCTGCTTGGTGTGACCACTGCACACTGGGCAGGTGTAAATACTGCAGGCAGGGCCAGAGAGGGAAGGCACTTGGTGTGTCACTGCCCTTCCACCACACTGGGCAGGTGTAAATACTGCAGGCAGGGCCAGAGAGGGAAGGCGGTCATGCACTTGTGTGTCACTGCCCTTCCATGTACATTCTTCATGTTCCTTTGATAATTCCCCTCTTGCTAAGAGTGAGAAGTAGCATAACAGCTGTGATATAGAGAGAAGAGTGCAGGCTGACTGTCTCTCACTTTACAGATCACCTCCTGGTATTTAAAAATGCCTAAGTGAAGAAAGATGTGCTTACTATTCCATATTCTTACCATGGAAAATTTCTTCATCTTTTCCTTGATGAATGATTCCTCTGTAGCTATATCCTTTAATGTGAACAATATGAATGATATCACTCTGTATAATCCAAGAAAAAAGTCTACTAAGTAATCTAAAGTTTGGGCTGATTTAAGGGAACGAACACACAAGAAAATAAATGAGTTTAAAGTGCTAAATTCTTGAAAAGAATCTCTAGTCACCTGTAAGTACCAGCTCTTCTATTGTCATTTTTGCATGTGATATTTTTAAGTTGCCTTTAATAATAACTTCACAGTGAAATGCACTGTTTAAACATTAATCATTTCAGTTATACATTAAACAGTGACTTTCTTAATCCAAATACAAATATCCAAACTGTTACGCTGTGCATTTGTGCAGGTAGCACAGATATGATGGGATATCTTTAACAAATTTCAATGAACAAATAAAATAGATGAGCTGGGACATAACTGTAAATAGTATCACTGCTGTCTCATTTGTGATATTGATGCTGTAACTTTTAGCCTGTTGCTTTTGGTTGGTTTTTGTCCTAACTAAAATTCAGTGAGTATATTGTGGCATTTTTGATTTCTCTAAACTGTCCAAACTTCAAGATTAAGATGCTGCCTTCTCTTTTTCACATACCCTTGTTGACTTTCAATATTGCTGAGCCTGCTGCTGGTGTTGCTGGAGGGGGTTTCCACACTTCTGGGTACGGAGCAATTTAATGCTGATAGGAGAAATGGGAAGTGACCAGCGGTCTGCCCAGTGTGACGGTTTTGCCTCTGCATTCTTAACGAAGAGAAAAACTTCAGTTTGGGCTTTTGTTCTAGTTTGCACATGTGGACAGTGGAAGGTAGGCATTAGGCTCATGTAATCCCATTTAAAGATTTCCCATTGTGTGCCCCTCTGAAGACAGGATCACCTTTCCTGGAAGGGAGGGTGGAGTCTTAAGACTTTACATCCTCAGGGAAGAAATGGAAATGCAGCTGTCCCTCATCCACTCATCCAATCTGCATCCCAGTCTGTTGGGTACTAAACCTTTGGCTGTATTATCACATTTACTGAGTGGATCATAAAAGCAAAAGATGGAAAAGCAAATTAATTTTTTTCCCCTAGAATTGTAAGGACAGAATACTAAAGAAACCTCTAGAAGGTCTTGAAGGAAATGTGATGGGGAAAAATACCTAACTCTGGAGTGCCTTTTTGATGAGTCATGTGCCACTTTACTTTGTACCTATTAACAGAATACCTTTGATGTTGCCTTTCTTAGCTCTCATTCCCTCCCTCTCCTGTGCTACCAAACAAAGTGGCTTTTTGGAAATCAGCCTTCCAGAGAAGTGATAATTTCATTCACCTCAGTATCTAATGCACAGCTTTCCACAAACAGATAAAAACTTTATTTATAACCTAATTTCTTACAAGCAGTGAAACATCAAAGCTGAGTTAAAAATACCGAGCCTAAATTTTCTGTTAAAGATGCTAAAATGAACTGGCCCAAGTGACCAAGCCTGATGTGAACAAGTTCTGGCATGTGTTTCTGTCTAGTGGCCAATGATAAATCCTTTCTTCCATGGTGCCACCACAGGGCATCAGAGCAGATACAAGGTGTCATGAGGGACACCAAAACATAAAACTAAGATTGCACTTAAATTTTATCCTATGAACTTATATACAATGTGCCTCAAAATCTACCTTGCATAGAAAGTCAAGATAGGCTAATGTTTCCTGTGTGCAGCTGACTAACAGCTGTAAACTTGTGGAGGATTTTTATGTGTTACTGTTATTAATACTTTGTGTGACAGAATGGTTCATTTGGCAGAACATTTATTCAGCTGAAAGCTTTTTCAAATATTAAAGGGACCCAATCTCTTAATGGAAAATATGGATTTATTTGAATAGGAGAATGGAATGTCATATTTTTAGTGCCTGTTTCAGCAAATAATTGGGTTTTAGAACAGCACCATTTTGAAATTTTGCTGTTTAAGCTAATCAGTTTTGTTAATGAGCAAGTCTTGTAAAATGCATTAGTTCTGGGCATCTTCATTTCTCTGCATGCAAATGGAATGCAGTAGTTGCTGCACAGTTCTGGTAACTGCTGTAACAAACTATTGCCTGTAAAAATATTTAGCAGAGGATCTGTACAGACTTAAAAATTGCAATGTGGAATTGACATTTTAAGACTTAAATGCTTGTAATGACATAACCCAGAAAGTGATACTAGATATCTATTTGGAATTAAAAGATTGGCTTTGGCCTTTCTGATGGGAATTCTTCATGCAAATCAGTTCTGCTGACTTAGTTGAGTTTTTGGTGAAAAAACTTTTGGCACTGTAAGTGTGCTGTAATTTCTTATTTAGAAAATCTGATTTTTATATATGTCCTTGTATTTTTATTTTTATGTGTAAGTCAAAACTGATCTTAGTGGGAATATACAGTCCTGATTGTCTCATGTCATTCTGTGGTGACAGCCAAGTACTAGGCTTCAAGAGACCAAATTATGTAGCCACCAAGGTGTCCCTTGGATTCTTCCATTTGCTGTTATATGTTTGTGAGAGCTGAACACAGTCAAGACTACCTGTACTTTGAACAAAGTGGCCTGGATACTAATACAAACTGTTTTCATTTTTTGCATGCTTTTCAATTAATATAAGTAAAATATTAGCCACTTCATTCCATAAATCTCTCCTCTAGGCCCTACACACAAAAGTCCAGGAATGTATGTTTCTGTGCCAGGAATGCTCTTGTGTTTCTGTGGATTGGCAGTGTGCTGTTGCTGCCCCTCAGTTGCTGCTCATCAGTGTTCAGTGTCTGTCTGGTGTCTGGAGCTGACTAGGAAGCAGCTGCCCTTGCATTCTCTCCATGTTTCCTGAGACAGAGGCCAGCTGGCACAGCCTGTCACTCTGCCCCTCCTCACCTATGGCACAGGCTGGGCAGGGCAGTGTCCAATGGGGAGACTTGAGCTCACTGAATTTCAGACCCTTTCTCCTCTGAAGAAAGCCCAGTAGTTGCTTGCCCCGTCTCAGGCTTGCTCAAAGGATGCTTTCTGCAAAGGTTTAAAGGAGATCATGAAGTGTTAGGTAAAACAGCATCAGTCAGCAGCAGCACTGTTCCCTGAGACAGGGGGACAAGAAACTGCTGCCAGTAATGTCGTTCTTGCACCAAATTGTTGTCAGCAGCCAGGTTCCAGCTGCTTCTCACTTCTCCACCCTGGAAAAACTGAACTGCTTCTCACAGACCGGGTTGCCCAAAGACAGGTGAATCAGAAATGGTGTCGCATTTCCAAAAAATTTAAGAAAGGGTGTACTGCTCGTAAGTTAGATTGAAGGTAGAGAGAAGAAAAGGATCTTTTTTCATTATCACACTTGGGGATACACAGATACAGAACACTGTACACCTTTCATGCTTTAAGGGCTGTGTCCTGTGCCTGAGCTACTGAACAAATTGTATACTTTGAGTGACCGTGCTTTTGCTGTAGGCATCAGAACCATCTGTCCCATCTTGATCACTGTGTTACAAAACCTCCTTCTGCCTTTCCTTCCCTTTCACTGAATTAATTTTTCAGTTCTGCTTTGCTTGGTGGAACAGCTTCAGCAGGACATGTGGAGACCATCCCATCCTAAAAGATCCAGTAGCCTGAGAATTAAAAGCTGTCCTGCTAAGGCATGCTGTAAGCACAAGGCTGTTTTTTCAGACAGGGCCAGGTACTGGTCTCTCTCAGAGCTACATCAGCTTGCACACCTCCCTAAGTACTGTTAGTAGGCGCCAGTCTGGAGCTGCTGAAGTTCACTGGTTCCCATTGTCAGACGAAGTCATTGGGAAATGAAGGTTGTCACAATGTTTGCAGCTGTGGTGAGAGCTGCTAAACCAGTTTCATACCTGTGGAACACAGATGGGATTCCCAGGTCGTGACTATTTGTGTCGGAACAGTACAAAGTGATATGAAGACAGTAAGGGACTTGCTGCTTTTGTTTCTAATGATGCATGTTAGTAACAGAAACCAGTGCTTATCTCATTTAATCAAGTTGCCTTTTCCCTCAGAAAAGGAACCAAACAGTTCTTGTGGGGGCCTATTCTATCTGCCTTGCAACAAAAGCAAGGAATAACACTGCTTATTTAATTACTGTTTGAATCTTTAAGAGTGTTTTCTATTAGAGAAAATACAAAGCAAATAGCAAAGTATTATTACAATGTGTAATCCTTTGTTTTGAAACAGGATATGTTAGTTATATTGATTTGGTGTTCCTAAACTAACAGTGTTGCAAATGAAATTCATAAAGCAAATAAATGGAAGTTTCATGTATGTAAGGATTTTCATGCTCTTATCAATAGTAAACAACCTAATGGCAATAAATTTTCTGTTAGCTTGTAGCTAACATCTTGAGTTACTTTAGTTTCATTTTTACATGCCAACTTTAGGGATATTTTGGATTGAACTCTAATCCTTCTCCAAATAAATCTGTTCACTTTCTTTTCTTGTTCTTAAACACAACAAAGGAGGAAGATTAACAAATAAATTATATATTTGTCTTTCCTCCTTTTTTCATGCAAAGGTGATTCTGATTAAAGACTTGGTTAATGAACTTAAAGCTGGACCTTGATAGGTCCATACTCAAGCCTTGATAAGTCTCATACTCATGGATAATTTCTGGCAACTGTAGGCATATGACTATTGTGCTGTAAGAGAAGTCATGGTTAGACTGGTGTCCATAACAAAAGTGCCTCTCAGATTATGCATGCCATCATCAGCTGCTGCATTTGCCAGCTCCATATTCATGGCTTGCATTTAGCTTGTTTTACTCCCTGTGCTGCTAGATGTGCTGTTAAAAGCATTTGGCATTTTTACAGTGCACTGTCTTTTTACTCACCTACAAAACTAAATATGTTAATGAACAATTTTTGTACCTACCTCAGGGCAGCACTTGTATTCTCAAAAATTCACAGGGTGGTTGAAGGGATATGGAGGATGCAAAAGGCATCTTGTATATAGCAAGACTGTCTCCACTGACTCCAAAAGACTTTGTGAGAAAGATCTTAAAGTTAGATTCCCTGTACAGATTCAATTTTTCAAATGGGCAGAAGAAACAGTGTGGTGGCGTTTGTTCTGTATTCAGATGGGTTCCTTTTGAGAATTTAATTTCCTCCAGAGCTTTTTTTTGGAGATAAGGGCTTTTGCACTGATTAAGACAGGACTAGTAACAGGTACTTTTGGAGGCAGAACTTTTTGTGGTAGGAAAATCATGTTGCCCACCTGTGGAAGAATGCTTCCTTCTCTAACCAGAAGTTCAGTCAATTATCTTTATTCACCCCATTCTACCTGAGAAAATTATTTACTGTTTGAACAATACAGAATAGTTTTATCTGACTACTGCTTCAGTTCTGCATGTTAAACTTGATATTGTATTAAGGATCTTCCCTAAGCCTACAGTAGGTGCTAAGAACATAATTTTGTAGAATCTGTAATTTGTAATCACTTTACAATGTTAAAGTAACAGCACTTGTACATAAGAGCTCTATAACACTTACCTTACATGACTATGTGAATATGTATTTTATCTGGACTTACTCTATAATGAGAAGTCCTAATTTTCCTGAAAAATTACTATAAAAATTAGAGTTATATCCATATTTTCATGATCTATCAAGTTCACACAGTTCTAGTTGTCAAAAAGAGCAATTTTACTTCTCTGTAGGCAGAATCCTTGTTGTCTCAAAAGAGATTTAGTGAAACTTTGTTTTATCTTTACTGAAAGAGTTTAAATTCAGTAGGCTGATATGGATAAAGGTGTGAATTTTTACTTACACTTTAACTTGATTGGTATGCATTATTTTCGTAAGAATTTTGGTTCTCTGTCTCTTTCTTCTGCATAAGAAAATTTCTACCCAGGATGTAAATTAACTAAAATGTATTAAATGTAAATTAACAGTTTCATGGAAAACTCCTAAAGAATTGTAGTGCAATTAGTTCAATTGCCATGAATTCATCCTGCCATATTTCAGAGTTGCTTTTAGCTTCATGCACTGTATGACATTCAGCAAAAATGAACTGGCTTTTTTCATCTTGTCAAGCTCTCATATTGTCTCTGACTTCAGGTCATTGGTCCCAGTATCCCAGCATTGGGGTAGCCAGGCAGCAATCTGCTTACCTGGCTGGCAGCTGTCATCTTTGTGCATCTCACACCTTGCTCAGGAATAGGGACTGGTTAATTCCTGTCTCATTTATGATTTCTGTCATTTCCTTCTCCTGTTCTTATGGCTGTCCTGCTGCAGAACAGTCTGCCTCTTCTGAGTTGTCTTCCTACATCACCTCCAGAGGATCTTCTTCCTCCTTCCCTAACTGGGTCAACCTCCACTTTCATAGCTCCCCCTTGACTGTTATGGTTAGGGTTGTATCTCTGATTCAGCTGCAGCTGATCCATTTGTTTTTCCTTAGATCCAGAGATCCTATTGCCCCTTCCAGGGTGTGGGACACAGGCCTGGTAGGTGTATGCCAGAGCCCAACACAGTACCAAAAGTCTCTGTCTTTGGTGTAAGCAAGTCATCCTTCCTGCAAGTGGTCTGCCTTCTCACCAGGATTCCTTGGCTGTTTGGGTGTGAACTCCCATGCCATCAGAGGTGAATATTGCTCTAGGCACCTGCCCATATTCTCCTGCATACCTTGCTCCCTAGGAATTTGTTCCCACAGGGCACTTTGCTGTGTGTCATCTCCAAGTGATTGGTTACTGGAGGTCCCAGAGATTTGTGCTTGGATGACTGGATCCAGAGTTTGAGGATGGTTGTGTAGACAACGGGTGCAAGTGGGGCACCACTGATGGAAGAAGGAAGGTGTCAGTGTCTGAGGGCATTAGCAGTGGTGGAGGTAATCTACAGCAACCTGGACAGCAGTGATGACTCCAAGGATCTGGGGGATGCCCATTGCACGTGGGCTGTGTGGCACAGTTTAGTGCCCACCAGTGTGACATGGCACTGGTGGACTGGCCAGATATCAAGGCATTACCTGTGGAGAAACTGTCCCACCTACTCCTGCAACTTGGAGAGAATCTCTCTCTTCTTCTGCTACCCTTGGGCTTGAAACCTGACTATGCTTAGTGTCCCACCAGTTTCAGTGACTTGAGAAGAGTTTTTCTTCCTCCTTGCCCAGATGGGGTCTCACTTATTAAATAAAGGTGCTGAAATAGGTAACAGTGCTAAGTATAGGTGATGCTTTGTTGCTACTTCGTTTTCAAGGCTCAGGATGGTGTTTTGTGTGGTGACAGGCTGCAGAGAACATTTGGAGCTGTCTGCCACTTTTCCTCCACCATAGGAGGCACATATCACTTGCCTTGGTGGCAGGTTCCCTGCAGCGGTGTGATTTAATTGATCTGCTGGGCCTCCTCATTTATAGCCAACCACGACCTTTAGTCCAGGGAGGCTTTAGTCACTTGGCTCACTTGGTGATGTCATGTTTGACATTCATGATCACATCAGATCCACCCCTTGATCAAGAGTCTATCTGTGTATTGCATCTCTCCCTGGGTGCCCCTAGGGACATGTTTTGTGGACCCATTGAGCTGGAAATAGCTCAACTTTTCATCCCTGCCCACATCCACCTGAGCTGCTTCTTTTCTGGCAACCTGATCTTTCACTGTTTAGATGTTCAGGTGTTCTTTGGTGGTGCAGCTCTTGGACACATAAGTATTTATATATGTGCATGCACATTGTGATGTTACGTGTTACATTTTTAGTTGATGCTGTTTTAGTCCTCTTCATCTTCACTCAAGCAAATGTGCTGAATAGATTTCTGAAGACACTGGAAATGGAAGAGAGGTGGCAAAGCTCATGGCCTAATCTGCATCTTCCATAAGTACAAAAAGTTGAACTGAGGAAAAAACTGAGCTCAAAAGAGTTCAACTGCCAGCTTTCAAAAAGTCTTGACACATATTTCTCAGTGGATGTAAAGTAGTTTTGCAAACCATTTTGAAGTGAGGTGGGTACCATATCTAAAATGGTTGTGTTTTAAAAAGTATATGTATGTATATGTGTGTGTACAAATGTATATAAAATCTTCTTCTAAAAAAAATCTTCTTCTTTTGCAGTTGAAACTACTGCTACCCTGCCTAGCAGAAAAATAACAGGTATGTTGGGGTTCTGTGGAATTTTGCCCCACTGTTTTTCTGTTTTAAGAAAGTGTATAGTAAGATTGCTGCTGATGATACTTCTTAATTTTTGGAGATAGTCAGGCATATGCAAACATTAGCAAATTAATTTTCCGTCTCATCCTTTTGTCTTATTACCTAATTTTGTGGTGCAAATAGCATCAGTAATTTTCCAGAGAAAATGAAAATAAAGTCACTGAGATGATTCTGATTTCCCTTCATTACAGAAACTGTATTCACATTTATCCTTTGGAAAGAAGCTATTGCTCGTTTTCAGTAAGGCAAGCAAAATAGTTTTACTGGAGCAAGGAATTCACGACTGTTTAGCATTTCAGAAAATCCTTGTTTAGTATTTTTAGTTTAAAAAATCTGGTTTTCTTCAGGGACTTTTGGTATCTCTGATTTAAGTCTTCTGCAGCAGTAGGAAAGGCTTTACAGTAAAATCAGTGTATTGTAACTAACATTATAGGATGACTTTTGGCCTTTGAGAGATGTTCAAACACCTTAAGTATATTTTTAAAATAATGCTTCATGTTTGCATCCAGCTGTTCTTTAGATTATATTTCTGTGATAACTGTGACCTGTAACTTGACTTGTCTCTGACAGTATCAAAAACCAACCAGTAACTGAAAGAGCCAACTTTAAAGTTGCTATGTGAACAAGATATCAAATTTCCTAATTTTTTTTGATCAAAATACTGACTGTAACAATATAAAAATCTGATAGCTAGTGTTTGCTATGTAAATAGTTGGCTGGTTCCTGTTAAAACCAGAGGTTCAAACTTGAAATTAATGAGGTTTTTTTTTTCTTGCAGGATAGAAAAGAAAGTACATATGAATGGGATAAATTTTAAGTAGCAAGTCTCACTGTTATTATAAAAAGTCTGAGAATAGTTCTTCATACCCAGCTAAAGCCACCTTACTGTGTAGGCTTGATTCCTATTCCCAGAATTAGCAAGACACTCAGGATAAGCATGTAGCTTTCGGGCTGGTGTGGCATGTGTCTTGGGTCTTTAACATTATACAGTTGTGGTTTTGCAACATTATACAAATCAAACTGTCCAGTATTTCCAGAAAAAAAAATTGTCTTGCATTGAATTCTATTTGAGTGCATAAAAATAGTGACTTTTTTTTTTTTTTAACCAGAGATTGTTGCATCTACCTTTTCTGACAACCTTGAAGTGTTGTTCTGGAAGAGGAGGTGTTGCCCTCTTCTGGTGAATGCAGTAAACTTTTGATAATATAAGAAAAGCCTGCTGAGGATGATAATGTATGTGTCTGAAACTGAAACTTCATAATGGTCTTTTTTTTTTTTTTTTAATCTGAAATAAAATTCACAGATTCTGAAGAATCAGCTGCAACAACAGTGTTTGGTAAGAAAATCAGGACTTTACTGATTTTTTCAATTTTTGTTATTTCCTCTCAGGTAAATCTGCTTTTATCTGAGGTAGTGCAGAAAGGTTGTCATGTCATAGAGCCAAATTCCCAAATTAAAATATTTTCATTTCAAATTACTTGTTTGATTCTACATTGTAATGAATGCAGAATGAAACAGTGAAGAGTTTGCAGAGATGGCAGAGGAGGAATACTGTAGTGAGAGCTCCTTTACATCTCCTCTCACCCTAGCAGATGGCATTTCATGCAGTCTATTACACGACACACACAACTAACAACTAACAGCTTCTGGAACCAGAGGTGATCAGCATCATCCATGAAAGCATTAAAAAAAATTAAGAATGAGACACACAGAAAAAACTTGTGTGAAAGCCAGCTGCTTTCTTGCTTAATGTATACTGAAACAGAGTGAGTGCTCTGGATAAAAGAAATAATGCAGATGCAAACACACATCATCTTGTTATTTTACAGATACAATCTCTCTTTGGGAATGGTTTGTCTTTAACAACTGCATCACATTCAATATTCGTGTAGTATGTACTAGGCCAAGTAATACAGGTGAAACCAGCACTTAGTTTTCCCTCTGCTCATATTTTGACTACATGTTAGTTGCCTCAGAAAATTTCTTCTGTTGTGGATCTGCTCTGGTCCATTTACAAAAAAAATCATTAAGTTGTCATATTGAAGTGATATAAAGTGGTCTTCTAACCACTTTATATTCCTGTGCTGATGCCTAAAATATTCTTACTAAGCACAGCCCTTTAAATTTTCATCTATTGTCTTAATTTAATTTCTTTTCCTTTTGATGTAGCTGAAAAACACTTTACATCATTACTTTATTTTATTTATCTATGATTATTGACAAAACCAGCTTTTTTGGAGAGACTGTTTGCCAAACCCAGTGAGTCATCTCTGCTTATGAATGTTGTGAGTTCATGCAGGAAAAGGTACTTGGGGTTCAGCAGTTATTTCAGTTGGATATGCAAAAATTCATCTGCACCTTCTGAAAGAATGAAACCAGTAAAAGGGACTTATTTGAGGAAAATTTGATTCCCAGCTGATTGTATTCAGATACCCAGATTTTTGAAATAACATGAACATTATTTCAATTATTAGTATTGAAATAATGTAAACACTCCTAACAAGCTTTGCAGTTGTTCTTAAGAATGAAATTCAGATAAATAATATTCAGTTTCTGTTCAAAATCTTGTAGGCTTGATCTTTTTTCTCAAAAATTCATAGAAGTAGAATACTTTCTTAATACAATTTTTGCTTCTTTTATCTTTTTTTCCCCTAGAATTCTCTATTGTTACTTTTATCATCTATACTATTATTTCTTCAGGCAAGATGTTATGAATGCTTCTCTTATTTAGACTTTGCTGGATTTAGACTTTTGGGCTTTTCTTGTTTTATTTTTATAGATTTTACTATTATGGATTTTTCTATTTCAGATATGTCTTCAGAGGAGACTACACAAAGTACAGGTGAGAATTTGCATGAAGAGAATAAGGTTTCAAGGCAGACATTAGTTGCATTAATGTTTGTTGCTTTTTTGTTGTTATTTTTTAGTAACTGGGATTTGTTTATTCCAAATTATTTTCTTTCATGTTTTTAAAGTTTGTATTTCTCTGCAATCAGTACTTTAAGTCTGCATGATTAGGGCTTTGAGGTGCACTTAACTGAGCTGTAAACCTTTCATTTTCATTCAAAGTATTGTATTGCTTACCAAAACCCAAAGAGGGCAAATATATTTTTTAGCAAGTATATAGGGGGTTTTGTATATAGAATATTTTCTATGCTTTCTGGTACTGTTTAAGCTATTTTACAGAACTAAAATGTACACCCCATTACTTGAAGACACTTACATATGTAGTTGCAAGGAGTTGTCAAATAGGATCAGAAAAGACTCAATCAGAAAAACTTGTTACCCCTTCCTTTCCCGATTTCCCCATTTGAAACAGGGAATAGTTTCATTCCATATCTGTGTGCATTCCTCCATGCCTCTATAGGACCTGGACATCCTGCTGTTCTTCATTGTAGATTGAAAACACATTTTTAGAACTGGACTCCTTCTATGCTGAAGAGCCCATGCAGAATAGGATAAATAGGAATCACCTTAAAAGCACCACTTTCTACTCTGAACAGCTGGGTGCCAGGAATCACTGGCTCAGATAAGGATACAAACACTTAATTGGATGGGTCTTACTCCCCTTGCTGCTTTTGCATTTCCCACACTGAAAGTTACTTCATTTTCTTAAAAAATGTCAGGTGTTTACATTTTTCCTGAAAAGACAGAGTCTGAAATGGAAATAAGAATTTGCATGGGGTTTTAAACAAGAACATGTATTGCATGGGGTTTCTAAAGTTAAAATATGAAAACTTTTTACATTCTTTTTTGTTGGTTTGTTTTTTTCTTCATAACAGAAGCCCTTACAACAACAGATTATTACTCTACCATCACACCAGGTAGGATTTATCTATCACCACTGATAACATTTTTGTGCATCTCAAATTTTAAGTGTGTGTGAATTCAGGAAGTTTGCTCCCAAATGTTTTTTTTGTATGCTTTTTACTTGGTACTGTGGTGTGTCCTTTTAACAGCCTGCCTTACCTCACATTAATGTCCAGTCTGGTAGAAGAACTAATTCTGCAATGCTTGTCTAGGTGGCTGCATATAGAAGAGTTTGGTTATTTTGTAAGTCAAAGCAGTAGGTTACCACAAAACTGTAAGAACCACAATCTCAGGGATGATGTTTGCTTAAAAAGAAATCTTCATGCCTTTTAGCAGATTGAAGCAAACTGAACACAGTCATTGTATTTGACCTCAGGGCAGGCCCAGTAGGACCAGGAATTTTACTTTTTAATTATCCACGTAGAAGCTCAGTAGCCCCATTACAATGGGTTTGCCCTGAGTTAGTGCAAGTGGAAGAAGACCTGGCTTGGAGCCTTAATGGCAAGGGTAGTTTTACTGTATGAACATGACCTGCAGAAACATTGCAGCTGTGTTACCTGATGCTTTCAGGGGACTGGAAGCCCTAGTGATCTTTGATCAGTCTTTTATCCTTCACACTGCTAATGTATTTTTGTGCATTTTGGTGGCATGCAGAGGTCTTTAGACTAGGGGGCACACAAATGGGTGCCCTGTATGGAAAAAGGAGCTGATGTTAATTTCCTGTGGCATTTTCGGATTTTGTTTGGATTTTTATAAGGTTCTCTATGTAGTAAATAATTTTGACAATTTATTGTTATATTGACATTTGATTATTGTTTATCAGTTATTTATGAGCATTTTATTTTTTTTAAGGATTGTTTAAAAAAAGCAGTATACAAGGTTTGTAACTATTTCACTGCCAACAAAAGGGAAGGCAAATTTAGTGTCATAGAATTGTTAAGGTTGGAAAATAATTCTAAAATAATCAAGTCCAAGCATCAAATTTGATTCTAAACTGCTGTCTGATTTTTTTCTTTCTAATAATTTGAATATTCCCACCAGTTTACAGTCTGTAACCTCTGGTGGCTTATTTATTGATGGTGAAAAAATTAATAAAGCAGCCAACTTTTACAGTCAAACGTTTGCACCACGGGGAAGGTAAAAAAAATTCCCTTCCACTTGGTACTAGCTAATGATAACAGCAGAAAAAATAGAATTTGGTTTTTTTCTGTTAATGGAGTCCAATCCATCTGCTTAAGTAAGGCAGGTTGTTTTCATGAACAAGTGTAGGAGTTTTGTCTTGGATGCAAATATCTTTCCAGTGCTTTATTTTGAAATTATACAACAGAACCGTCTGTTTACAATACCCTAATTTAGGATCAGTGTTATTTCTCAGCAGTGTAGGTCATATTAAAAATATGAAAAATATGGAGCAGCCAAAAGCTTGCTGTAACTAAATGAGGCATGTTTTACTAGATAAGAGTGTACATGGTTGCTGTCATCATAGCTTGAATTCCATCAGGTAGAACAGTTTTAGCTTCATGCTATCATATGGAGCCATTGTAGGATCCTCAGAAGCAGATAGTATGCTGCCTAGTGATTGAATTCTGTGATAATTAAAGAGCTTATTAATTATATGCTGGTTTCTGTTTATATTTAAATTTTAAAAAAGTAAAATTAAAATTGCGACCCCTTGCATGTAAGTCTTCTGACATAACTGTTATAAAAAATTATTCAACATTAATTAATCAAAGGCAGCATATTTCTGAATATTAAGTCTTGGAAAATGTCATGGTAAGTGCTGTAGGGAGGTGAAAGCTGGTTTCTGTTTGTATTTAAATTAAAAAAAAAAAAATTAAAATTGCGACCCCTTGCATGTAAGTCTTCTGACATAACTGTTATAAAAAATTATTCAACATTAATTAATCAAAGGCAGCATATTTCTGAATATTAAGTCTTGGAAAATAACATGGTAAGACCTGTAAGGAGGTGAAGCCTAGACAATATGTCAAATACTTCCAGAAGATATATCTCAAACACTGGAATGATTGTAAATATGTGTGATTATATTGGATTTAGGATTAACTTTTTTAATCAGTAGTTGTTTGGTTTTTTTCCCCAACAAATCTATAGCAGGAGAAACCATTGTATGCAACATAACACGTGCCTGTAATTATTCAGGTTAGTGGTTTTCTTTTCCCTTTTTTTACATAAAATATTATCCAACTATTTTATATTCTGAGTAATGAAGAAATGTTTAGTTGCCATGTAAAAGCTAGTTCTGAAATAAATTTCCTTTTAGAGAGATTTTGATTTTATATTAATTCAAAAAATATTAAAGGTGGGGAGGTTAAGAAGTGTTTAGACTCTTGTATTTTTGATATTTGGTTTCTCATCAAAGGAACACAATTGCAGATAAAAATTGTGAAAAAAAACCCCTAAGAAACAAGTAAGCTAAGGAGTTCTATTTATAGTAATGTGAAGTGCAATTTTTCTGGTTTGGGAAAAGATTAGCTGGAAGGAATTTAGGGACGGCCATCAAAATTAAATATATAGAAGATAATTAAGCTATTAGACCAGTTCATTTGTTGAAAGAGGCGAAAGATGGAAGAACAATTGCAAAAATAGATAAGCTAGTGCAATTGTTCTTATTTCCCTTGTATCAAAACACAAGACAGTAAGTTTTGCAATTCTCAAGAAATGTTACATTCTGTGTTCCTAACTTCTTTACTTTTGGTTTTAGTGTTCTACGTGGGCAAGGTAAAACTTCGGGCGAGGGAAGAAAGTAATGCATCACTAAATGTAGAAATAGTAAGTATTCTTTCTTTTAAAACTCTGTTTTAAGGAAGGTTGAAGTGGATTTGTTTGTCTACACTTAAAAGAAGTAACATGATTCTTACTGTGTTTGCAGTACATGATACTATTTGCAGTGAATGGAGCAGCTCTGTTTTAAACAGCTGCTTTGCTTCCTGCAGTAAAGACGTGCATTCTCTACATAGCCACTGAAAGGAGGGGAAGCCCTGGGTAATCTCAAGAATTTACATTTAGGCACGCAGGATCTTCCTTTGGAGATTAATTTAGGCACTTGCCTTTGGAAGATGGGCATCACTAGATGGCAACTATTTGGGCATAATTAAAGTTGGATTATATGCTGGAATAATTCTTGTTGAGATTCTCATAAGTAGTTCTATGGCTTTTTGTGCATTTTTTCGATTATGCTTTTGCATGATCATTCTGTTTTTTGGCTTGTGGTTACTGAGTTATTAATTTTGCAATAGGCTTATGTGACATGAGCGTGTCCATTTATACAACACAAGAGAGGTTTAAGAGGAGAGTGTCATGCATGGCAAGGACCATATAGATGACCCAGTATCAAGGTAATACTATGAGGATGAGAATGTTCAGTTGTTACAGATGGAAGCTGAAGGGAGGAAAAAAGAACCTTGTGTCTTTATCCTACACATCCCTGTCAGCCCTCAGCGTGACATTTCACATGCCAGTCCCTGAAAGCATGAGAGTAGTCAGCATTGTAACCACAGAGAAGAGCCCTGAACATGGAGCATCAGGTTTGGGCAGGGATATGCCCCTGGCAAAAGCCACCTCTAAATTCTGTTGTGTTTCAGTGGTGATAATGCCTGCTAAAACTGTCCTAGCATGGTAACATTACACCTACAGCTTCTGGTAAAAGTGGTTTCCATCTCTTGAAACTCTTGCTTTTTAGAAGAATATTTCTTAGGGGAAGTCAATGCCACATATATTAGATGATGTTTTTCCTCATGGGCCTTGCTGTTTGCACAAAATGTAAAAATAACCAGTAATACTGGTAACCAGAAGAGCATAAGAATAGATATATAGAAAGGGCTCTTAGATAAATCTCAGTGTATCCCCAGACCCTAATACTGGATCATACTTATTTAACTCAGTTCTATCATGTCTTTCACTACAGTTCTTGACTTCTCACTTCCAGTATTCTGTCATCTATTATTTATGTCATTTATGGAGCTCGTCCCATTGCTCCCACTTAGAGTTAAAAAACCTACTTAGAGTTAAGTTTATGGAGTTCCTTCCATAAATTGTGACAACAATGTCATGGTAAATACTTGTTGCTGTGTATTCATGAGAAAACATGCTTCTTATCTTAGTAATTTCAGCTTATTAAAATGTGTGAAATGAACAATTTTCTTTTAAGGCTAAAAATTACTGGTTGTACTTAGTTGTGGGATCTTTTTTCCTTACAGATTAATAACATAACCACCCACAATCAAGTCAAAAAATTAATTGAAATTCCAGCACATACCCCACAAGAACTGAGGTAAGTAATTCTGAATAAGAATTTAAATCTTTTTTGTATTTGAAAAAGATGAAGTGAGACCTTCCATGTGTTGAGTGGACTTTGTGTTATTCCTGCACATTAAAAATTTCACAAGTTCTAAGTTCTTGCTCTTCAACATAAACTTCATACTGGTTAGAATACTCTTAATTAGTTTATGTACCACTGGAGTTTCTTTTAAAAAATGGTACAACAAATATTTGTTATAATTTAAGCATTCAGTTTATCTGGTAGGAAATCATGAAGAGAACCTTCCTAGCTGCATGTTCTTTAATAAATATTCTTGAAGTCATATCTATGGTTTATTTTGGCTTCATTTTTTCTTTCCTAGTCTTTTTAAGGGGAGGTTTGCATGAGTGAATATTTCCCAAACCTTCCCTGAAAATTAAAAATATGTGGTTGGCCTTGTAAGTCTTGTTTGTAGAAGAAATCCAAATTTCTTACTCATTCTATTTCTGTGGCTTTGAGTATAAATTTAGAGTTCTATTCCAAGTAATGCTTGACAAAAGGCAACATTAAGATTTATCTACTGCTCTTTTAAATAACATTTACAATGTGTTGATGTTCTAATGTGATGATAGAGGTTTAAATTTAGTTTGTGGAGAGACTAATAAAAGTCAGCTCTTCAAATGTTTAATGCTGGTGGTTTTGCAGTATTACAACTGGTCTAACTTTAACAAATCATTGATTAACTGGAAAAATATTTTTTCTCTGTAATTGTTTTTTTAAATTAAATTGTTGTCATTGTTTTTAGAAACATAACTAAAACTCCTCCATAACAGTAATACTTTATTTTAAAGCATTTCAGAGTTCAACAAAACCTTGCAAGCAGTAAGTGAGGTAAGATTACTGATTGTTGTTACTCTCTGGAAAACTTTTTTCCAACTTACTTCTGATAAAGCATCACTCCTGATTTCTCTTTATAAACCTTTTTTTTTTTTTTCTGTTTTCATTTGTCATTACAGTCCTCTGTTATGGAATGCAGTGCAGAAAACCAGAGGTTTGTTTGTAAATTTTTAAAGAAAAAAATATTTAAAAGCTCATATATTGTCTTGTGATATGTGAAGCATGCATGGCTCTTTAGCAGAAGAAAAAGACAAACTCTCTAGGAAGTTCAGAAGTTCAAGAAACAGGCTAGAGAAATATGTATAGGTTAACAAAGAAATTCTCATTTCTGAATATTGTCCTGGCATTAGTGATTTTGAAAAAACCTTTTAGAGTTTATTGGTTTTGTTTAACCCAGATGTATTGCTTCTCATTACTCTTCTGCTGAAGCCCAGGCTTCCCTGCCAGATTTCTTCTGCATCTTGGTATTACCTGAGTCATGTAACTAGGAGCATCAGAATTCCAGAACTTGTGAATGCAATGCAATCTTTATGAGGGATTTGCTTGAGACATCCCAAGCTGTTCTTCAGCTTGGGAAACCAACTGTCCTTGGGGTAGGGGGAGCCTGAGGAAGTAAACAGTTCAGAGTCTGGAAACCATGGATGATCAGAATGGCAAAGCTGCTCCAGAGAGGTGATCCTGGAAACCCTAAAAAGTAGATGATATCTCAGTTTAATTGCTACTCACGATTTAATTGTCCTTTAAAATGACCAGCTTGGAAACTCTGTATTCTAAAATAAAATGAAACTTCATTTCCCCAAATACTTGAATCTGGACTTTATCTTCCTGGATTAGGATGAAAGAAAAGTCCAAAACACTCAAATAAAATAGAAAGTGGTCAGATCACCCCTTCATGTCATATACTGGCAGTTGCCAGAGTAATCTTTTAATTCTTATGAGCTGGAAAGAAACCTTTTCATTCATCTCTATGTTTGCATTTGCTGAATATGAAAAATTTCCTGGAGGTTCCCTAATTTAGGCAGGGCTCCAAGTCCTCAAACTACAGTCGTAAAGATGGAGTTACATGATGGAATGGGTCACTGAAGTTTTCTGTAAAGTCGAGAGAGAATGCTGGCTTCCTCTGGTGGTGGAGGTTTCATAAACACTGGCATATTTACACTAACAGCAGAGATTACTTTATTATCCTTACAAAATTATCAATTCTTTAATGGCCAGCATTGATCAGGGAGGACCTCATTTAAGAATTGACATAGTAGAGAGAAGGGACAATAAGTGCCACAAACTGATGTATTATGCTTTTAATCAGCCTGGCATAGTGGTTTATGTGCACTAAAAATATGCCCAAATCTGACGGAGCCTAGAAATAATGTGCTTTTACACTTAGCATTTGTACTAATGTGCTTTAATTTAGCATTTGATGTTATTTCCATGTGTTAGAAATATGAGGCAGCGCTGTTTCTTGAGTCTTAAGCTTTTTTCTTCTCTTTTAGTACACACTGCAATTTCATAATGAAGCTGGCTGAGAGAGAGAATATAAGTAGTTTAACACAGAAAGCAAAAATAAGTCAACTTGGTAAGTTATGCTTTGAACACAGTCTCATCACAATTTTATGTAAAGATTTGTGGTCTTCAAGTAGCTAAAAAGACAAGATAGTTACTGTTAAATCCAAATATTTTTTGTTTTGGGCGATATAAGTACATAAAAATGCAGCCTTCTGATTTTTGGGGGTGTATGCGAAATAAATTTTTGAAACATTTCAGTATAAAATTGCCAGCTACTTTAAAAGAGCATACTTTGAATGGATTAGGTATAAAATAAGATGAGAACATAAATGTCTTGCTGAAATGACAATCTCAATTGAAAAGAGTGTTAAGTAGCCAACCTTTCTTAGTGATATTGTGACAGGATGGAGTACTGGCTCATACCATTTGTCTCTGTTTCAAAAGCTGTTATGTTGCATTTTGGTTTGTTTAAAATTAAAAAAAAAAAAGAAAAAGAGAAATCTGAGCTTGTCAGGCATTGAACAAAAATCTGGCGTACGGCAATATTCTGACTGATCAAGAGGTTCATTTGTTTGGCAAAACTAATTAGAGAAGAAGCTTCAAAATAAATTATGCAGTATATAGTGTTGTTTAAAGACATAATGCACATGGTTAAATATTCTACATAGTGGTATTAGCAGTTGTTATGCTTAAGGATAATGCTTCTTTATCATCTCAGATCAGTGCTGCTGTTCATCACTGAAGTACTGTTCCTTGACTGCTGAAGAATTACGAATGTAGTAAGTATAAATACCAAATTTGACTTGCTTATTTCCTAAATTTCCTAATACATGGCTAGAGTCAACTTCCATGCTTCAGTGTAATAGCCAGAAAGGCCTCCACAAGAAAAAGCATTTTCCAATGTAGCTCCCTCCTCTTTCTTCCCTCTTTCCCTTCCCTCCCTTCTTATCCCTTTTTCTCATTTTTTTCTGTGATGAATCTAGTTTTGTGTTCAACAGCAGCTCACCCTCAGAGCAGGCAGCAAAGGCAGTAGTAGTATTTGTTTATGGACTTGCTAGTTAACAACTACAGCAAAAGAGAATGTAAGAACATTCTAAATATTAGAGCATGAAACATCCAATCTGATTGATTTTAAAACATACATTATTATTAGTATGTCCATATAATTTATATATATATACTCCTCTATTGTAACTTGTTTTCTTTAAAATAGAAAAAATGTTAAACATAACCTGGATTTTTGTACCTTTTTTTCTTTTACAGTACTATACAAGTGCCACCTCATTTTATATGGGTTCCTTCCCCTCGTTCTCCTTCTCTCCCTAAAAAGACTTCCCTCAAATCTAATTCTTTTATTCCCCCCACTGTACTTTCTGCTAAACAAAGCCCCACAATTAGACCATTGATCCCACCATTCACAGAAATTTATGTTTCTGGAGCTCTTTCCACATCTCCCCTTACAAGCCCTTTCTCTGAAAACTCTATGCCTTCCACCAGTGTTACGACTACACGCTCCTCTTCTGAGTCTCTTGCTCAACCTACCATGCCAACTTTTGCTTCCGTAACTTCCAATAAATCCATCACTGTTCCCATACCTGCAACAAAATCTGTCACGAATGCTGCTTTCTCAATCAAATCTGATGCTGTGCACCTTAACAAGACTGTTACAATACTTTCTCCTTCTGTAGAATACACTAAACATTCTTCACTTTCTTCTTCTGAACCTCACAAACTTCCAATTGTAAATAGCCCCTTTGAGGCTATCACCAAATCTGTTGCACAAATTCCCCCTGCTTCAAGCCAACCTATATCTGGTCCCAAAAATGTCAGTACAGTACCTATTGTTCCCCTTACTCCTTTCACAATATCTTTGACCCCTACTGCTAGTCCTGTCAACCATTCTGTCTCAGTTTCTCGTCCTCATTCTACTGCTGATGGCCATGAGACCCCAGGTAAATATGAAAAGTACATAATTATTTTTGTTTGAATGCCATATACTGGATTTGCTTTTAAACTTCATTAAACAGTGTTATATATATGAAACATGACCTTATAATTATTGTGAATTACTTTGGATGGGAGTGTTGATCTGGTGGAAGGTAAGAAGGCTCTACAGAGAGGTCTGGACAGGCTGGATTGATGGGCTGAGCCCAACTGTATGAAAGGCTCAACAATGTCAAATGTTGGGTCCTGAACTTGTGTCACAGCAACCCTGGGGAATAGTCCAGGCTTGGGGA
Organism: Onychostruthus taczanowskii; assembly: GCF_017590055.1. NCBI lineage: Eukaryota > Metazoa > Chordata > Aves > Passeriformes > Passeridae > Onychostruthus > Onychostruthus taczanowskii. The sequence goes on along the minus strand of NW_024498906.1, from coordinate 1,201,834 downwards.
GTAGTGTCTGAAAGCTGCCCAAAGGAAAAAGACCTGGGGGTGCTGGCTGACAGTGGCTGAACACGAGCCAGAGTGTGCCCAGGTGGCTGAGAAGGCCAATGGCATCCTGGTCTGTATCAGCAATAGTGTGGCCAGCAGGACCAGGGCAGGGTTTGTCCTCTGTACTCAGCGCTGGTGAGGCCACACCTCACACCTCTTGTCCATTTCTAGACCCCTCACTACAAGAAGGACGTTGAGGTGCTGGAGTGAGTCCAGAGAAGGGCAACAGAGCTGGGAAAGGGTCTGGAGGAGTCTCAGGATTGACCTTATCACTCTGTGCAACTCCCTGAAAGGAGATTGTAGCTAGGTGGGGGTCAGCATCTTCTCCCAGGCAACCAGTGACAGGATACAAGTAAATGGCCACAAGCTGTGCCAGGGGGGTTGTTGGACATCAGGAAGAATTTCTTCTCTGGAAGGGCTGTTAAGAATTGCAATGGGCTGCCCAGGGATGTGGTGGAGTCACCATCTCTGGAGATGTTCAGGAAACAACAGGACATGGAACTCAGTGCTGTGGTCTAGTTTGCAAGGTGATGTTTAGTCAAAGGCTGGACTTCATCTTAGAGGTATTTTCCAACCTAAATGGTTCTGTGATTCTATTTTGTGTGAAAACTCTGAGACAACTTTCACTTTATGTGCATGTATTTTAAAATACACTCTAATGCCTTTGGGCGTGGTGGGTGATACCTCACCCTACACCATTGTTTGTAACTGTCATAGGTAGGGACAGTGCTCAATTCCCATGAGAACAAGTGGCTTTTGGACTGAAAAAATTAAGTCAGAGAACAAGGTAGATTTTTTTTTTTAAACTAACCTAATATTTAAAATACTGCACAGTAATGCCGGATCATCCTTAAAATACTGTCATTGACTGGAAACATTCTTAGTGGCTGTGTATTTTCTTATGAAAATTCTACACAAGCTTCTTTTCAAATTTATGACACTATCTTAATTTTACTCTACATTCAGGCGTTCAGTGGCTAAAAATTCAAAATAATAGGTTATTTAATATATTAAATATATTAATTAAATTTAATATATTAAATATATATTAATGTCTGATGTGAGGTACTTTGAAATCAATAAACCATGAAATTGATGTTGGCAGTTTGAAACCTTGCTTTATGTTTTCATGAGATTTAAATTACCACTGTCTGCAAAGTAGCTGATAGGGAGAAATTACATGACTTGTTGAGAACCCTTACGAGTAGCGATACAATTTTTTAATCAAGAGAACTGTTTAATTTTTCTGCTTCTCCTAGCTTGCATCATTTTATGAACACATCGTTTAACTTTTCATTTGTCACAGGAAAAACCCTTTCAGCTACCACAAATATAACTTCTGTACACACCACAATTAGTATCGCCACAGCTGAGCAAATCGTGTCCAAAATAGAAAATGATTTAGCAGCTGGAAAAATAGAGCCAAAAGATGTAGAAAGGATGGTTAGTGAGGTGAGCACTATCCTCACTGCTTCTGAGCCATTACCACCACGAATTTCTAACAGGTAGGTCATTTTGGCAATAAATTACAGGAGTGTTGTATTTATTGTCTTGACAAATTGCCTTCAGCAAGTTTCACTTTTTCATAATCATAATTCAGAAGAATATTTCTTGTTCTTTTACGTAGTTATTCAAAATGGAAGGACTATCATTCTAATGTTACCAGCTCTACTATAATATAATGCCACAGAAAATAGTGGGGATATTTCTATTGACACCATAATAAGTGATCATTTTGCATTACACTCAGATTATTGCTCCATAACAGTAACTTGCTTGAGAATTTTGGATGTATGTGCTTGGTAATACTAAGTATACTTTTTCTTAACAGAATTATAAAGCTGGTGGACTATATTGGCTTAAAACTAAACTTATCAACATCATCTGCTGAATTTGTCTCCCCTTCCTTGGCTCTGGCAGTTGTCAAAACCAACAGAATCCGCTCCAACGAAATGTCCTTTGCTGTCCAGGACTCAACTGATCTCCAGGTTACAAAATACTTACAATACCTACAAATTGTCAAACATTTATTTTAAAGTGTTTATAGTTTTATATTTATAGGAATATGTGTTTGTTTATTGTCAGTGTCGGGATCTTTAGTTCATGTTAGTTTCAGACTGTTTTTTAAGCCCTTCACAGTTTTTCCTTTAATTTTCAACTGTGTAAATAGGTGTAAAAGAGAGCTGACTTAGCAGAAACTGGCAGAACTAATAAGCTGTTGGACAGGGTACAGCTAGAACACCAGAATGGACAAAGTGCTTGGCAGAATAACTTTGCCTCAAGCCCCCTGAATCATTTATTCAACGACCATGAGAGTGCTGACATTTGTCAAGGAGTGTTGCCAGACAGCTTCATCTGTTAGAAGGAAATAATTGTAGAGGGTTCCAGAAAAGAACTATTATGTATGTTGCTTGGATAATGATGCTCAGAACATTTGTCACGAATGGCATCTCACCAAGAAAGAAGTGCTTAGAAAGTTTGGTTGGATCCCCTTTATCTCATTCAAAACCTCCCTCCTGACAGAGAAAATAATGGACAATACCAGCCTTGGAGGCTTAAGCAAGGAGAGATGGAAAGTTTTGGACCAGTTTTGACACATTCTGCCTCCTCAGAGAAGAAAATAGCTTAATGTATCGTAAGCCATATGTAGTACTGGAACTTTTCTGTGTTACTGAAAATTATATAAATGTTTAACATTTGAGTTCCTTTCTATTTCTTAGCAATATATAGTGCATGAATGTGAGATGACTAGGAGATGCTAGTGCTGACATACAGATACTTACTAAGGAATGATTTTTTATTTCATGTCATTGGCAATGAAACACTGAAAATTTTCAATAAATATCATCTAATTCAAACTAGAGCAACAGGAGAGCTTTTGTGGAATTGATTCAGGATTTCTTTGGTGGCTGTCTAAACCAATGATCTCCAAACTGGGGTTTGAGTACACCAGGGTGTGCACACAACAGTCCAGTGCAGTGTAGGAAAATGTTATTTATATTTATAATAAATAAAAAATACATTTTAAAAAGTAATTTTAATCTCCTTAATTTAAAAAAATTATAACTTGCATAATATATTAGTGAACTAATTGATACATGTAACTTATGGGTAGGTGTATACTGGGGTTCATGCTCAAAAACTTTTAGGGGAGGCATGATCAAAAACATTTGGAGTGCGCTGGTCTAAACAGATGAGTTAAATCACGTTGTTAGGGCACTCTGGGGTGTTCACATTGTTACTCTTATTACAGCCATTCTTTCAATACTCAGATAATTTCTTTCTGAAGTACTACTAATGTTTCACATCTCCCAGGAACTCTGAGGTGATGATATTTGTATGTAAAGGACTAATGTACGACAGGAATGTTGAGAGATTCTGTACTAAACAAAGCTCCCTGGACTGTAAGCACAGCAAATAAAATGTGCAGCACATAAAATGGGTGAAAGTTCAGATCTCTTTTTGTACAGTATAAGATCACTAAACTCTTGAGGTACCTGAATTGTAGCTTATCCAGTTTACTTTTGTAATTTTTGCCAGATGATCAAAAAGTTAGTGTTTATGTTCTTATCTAAGAACATAAACTTAACCTCCTGAACAAAAAAAGGAATTGACAAATAATGGCTATTTTAGCTTTTTCTGAATTCTGACATACTCCCTACAGAGTATAAAAATTCTTTGCAGGCTTTCATGCTGTTGATCTCCCTACACAGTTACAGCTACACAGAATTACCTGTGTTTTTGCTCCTCACCTTTTCCAAATCAATACAAAACACACAGTGGTGTGTTATGTCCCTGTAGGGAAATGGCTAAAGCCAGATTATTTTCCATTATTTTCCACTGGTCAGATTATAGCCAGTGGTAGGCAGACCTGAAATGGGATGCATCCTTTTCAGTCCTGTAAGTGCTATTTATGCATTGGAGTGGGAGAGGAATGAGAGCAGCCGTGGGTTTGTGACAGTAATTAATGAGGTATTTATTTTGAAATTTTAAACTGAAAATAAGTAATAATTTATTTATTTGGAGACTGAAACAAAGCATAATCCTCGTATTTATTTTTCAGATCTCTCTAGGAGTTCAGCCAATTCAGAATTTAAATAATCTTGGATCAATTACACTTCCTTCATTGTTGCTGAAAAATTTACGCACTGAAGAGTTGGACTTGGCTTCTAGAATTATATTCAACTTCTTTAAAAAGACCACTGTATTCCAGGTATTTTTTGGCCCACTGTTCTTAAGGATTAAATTCAAGTTTAGAGAAAAATATGAATAGATTTTTTTCCCCACAAAACACATTTTAAAACTTCTGACTTAAAAATAATTACTTTTGTCCAGTGCTTTCTCCACATAGTAAATGAGCTTGTGGGTGCTGTACTCTAGTATTGTTTCCTTTAAGATTTTAAAATCTGGAGCTTTTTTTGTCATTCCAGGATCTGTCCTTGAAGAATGCATCTTTAATCAGCAGTGTTATATCATCAAGTGTTGCTAACCTCACAATTAGTAACTTAACAGCAAATGTTACTGTCATTTTGCAGAATATCAAGCCTAATCAGGTAAAATTTACATTTTGGCAGACTTAAAGTACAGTTTTGTCGTTTCCACTGAAGTTGTTGTAGTGGAAACATTTTACTAAGAATACAGGTCAGCTTGTTCTGCTTTACTAGTGTGGACATTTCATCTCCACCCAGACATTAAAAATCACTCCTGTTTGCTTATTTGCCGCTGGTATAAATTTTGGTTCTCAAGTAGTGTAAAGTAATTTTGCTCTATTCCAAATTCATCCAGCTTTTATCTTTCTTACTTACTCTTCTGTTTTATTCTACAAAGAATAAAAGCTCTTAGAGGGAATACTGACACTATGGGTTGCTATGGCAGATGCTGCAGTCATGACATTTGTGGGTGTTGCATGGCCAGAAAAGAAATAAGTCTTTTTTCTTAGGGGAACTGAAACACAGGATTGTGTCATCTGGAAGTATTAGGAGTCTTGCACACCATCTCTTTCTGAAAGGAGCATCAAGGATTAAAGTCTTCTATCTCATATCTTAAGAAAGTTTTAAATATTCAATTATTATAAACTGAAAAATGTGAGGATTCCACTAATGCATCTGGAGCTTTTTTCAGGAGTTGGCTTAGTGGTGTCTTTACTTGTTTTGACATAATAAGTTTTGAGATATAACTGTAGAAGTATTAGTTTTTATAGCAATATAGTGTATTGCTGCTGGTATGTACAGAATTTGCATGTGTGTGAGGAAATCTGTGTGTGTTTAACATCGTGATGGTAGGAAGTGACCAGATATTTGCAAATGAAAAGGTTTTTCCTTTTCTGTGTGGTCGTGACTTCAAAAGTTACAAAGTCCAGAAGGAGGAAAAATCCCAAGAATTTGTATGGTATGGGAAGACATTGAAAGAGCATTCAAAAGGTTCTACTAGGAACAGAATCTTGCATAAGCAAAAGTGCTAGCTCCTGTCTGGTGACTTCAAATCTGTTCAGCATGTTTTTACGTGTAATTTGCAATATTAATCCTTAAATGCACCTAAATTGATCTTGTGTTCACATAGAATAGGCATATTTGCTGTATACAGTGTTTGTTCTTCCCTGAATTTTGTAGATCATTCATAAATCATTTGATCCTAAACTCACAGTTTAGTAACGTGGTGGGTTTTTTTTGTTTTTACTCCTAAACAGGATAATTCGACAGTTAGATGTGTTTTTTGGGACTTTAATAAAAATGGTAAGTACTTGAGATCACCCAAGATGCTATGCTGTTTTAGCTATGTTAATTCATGTTAATATAAATGAAGCCTTTTATGAATAACAAAGCTGCTTTTTTTAACAGGTGGACATGGAGGCTGGTCATATGAAGGCTGCACAGTCAAAGAAAGTAGAGTAAATGAAACTGTCTGTTCATGCAACCATCTCACAAGTTTTGCAGTTTTGATGGTAATTATTTTCAAAATTATGCAATCTTGCCCTTGTTCAAGAACGTATTTAACCTTGAGTTGTCTTAAGCAAGTCAAGACCCAATAAGCCCATACAACCTAATAAATAATACTCAGGTTCTATTCACTTTAGTGTTAGTACAGATAGCCATACAGTTAGGCACACGTTTAAACTCCTTGTTGAATGGGAGTCCATGGGTTCCACTGGAGGAAAAAAGATTCTTTAAGTGCTGCAGCTTTTGCATTGAGGCAGCTGTTTATACTCTAAATAAAATTTAGGAAATAAAATTTAAAACAGGTTTTTAATCAAATGGGGTTTCACAATTAGGGTCAGAGAATTATAAAATAATATCTCAAGCTGGACGGGAAGGGACCCAAAGGATCATGGAGTCCCTGCTCTTTACAAGACTAGATTGGCTTTTTTTTTCATCTAACCTTTTTTAAGAGCCATGATGAAAGGAATTGAGTCTTTTTTTTTTTTTTTTTTAAGAGGCACTAAAAAAAGAAATTAGTTTTTTTTTTTTTTTTTTTTTTTTTTTTTTTGTAAATGTAGAGAGAAAGGTGTGTTTTGATTTTTTGAATTTTTCTTTCTATTTTCCCATTAATAAACCTGTTCTCTGAAAATAACTTCTGTTTCTTTTTTAGGACTTGTATGGAAATACTCCCTTGAATCCCACACAAGAATTGGTACTGACTTTTATATCGTATATAGGCTGTGGTCTCTCTGCAATTTTTCTTTCTGTTACTCTTGTGACCTACATAGCCTTTGAGTAAGTACCCATTCAGCTGAGCTCCCATTATTCTTGAGTTGTGATTGATTGTAGTCTTCACTGAGAAATCCTTTTCAATAGTTATGGATTCTGTCCCCACAAATAATGCACAGATTTGGCCAGTCCACCAGGAAGATGCTGATTCAGTTTTCAGAAATGTTAGTCTTACGAACAAGTGAATTACCATTAATCTCTAGGCAGTAAGAAGTGAAGAAGTAGCACTCTGAAGTATTTTATAATGGATTATCATAATAGAAGTATGAAGGAATATATTTAAGATACAACATACAAAAAGCAGTACAGAATTTTAGCATTTTTAAAAGCATTTGTGTTCTTTCTTTATTCTCTCATTATTCTAAGACTGGGACTTGTCTCTATCAAGGCTTTAGATGCCCAGTCAAAAAATCTTGATCTAGTTTAGCAATAAAGAACAGACACCTTCTGGTTTGGGTAGCAATGTAACAAGAAGTCAAACATACAATGGAAAAAAAATAACCATGGTGCTAAACACTTTGACTCCAAGATTATTTGTATTTATGTAACCTTTTCTAGAAAACTTTATATCATACAGATCATTAATTTGGAAGTATGTTGTAAATTGTTCTTTCCGTGTAGAAATGCAACACATGAAGCATTGTATATGAATGAAAATGTAATTTTTTTTTCCTTGTCATTTGTGAATGCCAAGGACTGCAAGAGAGGAAGTAAGCCAGGGATCCATGGACAGCTGATGTCATCTCATGAATTTTCTTTTTTTTTTTTTTTTTAGGAAAATCCGGAGAGACTACCCTTCCAAAATACTTATTCAGCTGTGTGCTGCATTACTTCTACTCAACTTAGTTTTTCTCCTTGACTCATGGATTGCTCTGTATGATACACGAGGCCTATGCATTGCAGTTGCAGTATTTCTTCACTATTTCCTCTTGGTTTCCTTTACCTGGATGGGCCTGGAAGCTTTCCACATGTATCTGGCCCTTGTGAAAGTCTTTAACACCTATGTACGGAAATACATTCTTAAATTTTGTGTTGTTGGTTGGGGTATGTATTTTTTTTTCCCTTTTTATGCTAAATAGATAATTCCTCTTATCAAGTATTTCAGTGAATGTGATACAGGTTAGAAATTAAAATTAGGCAATCATTAAATGTTATGATATATGTTCCACCTTTCTGAGGCATGGAGTCCCCCCAGCTGCAGAACTGAAGTTTCTGCAATGCAGAGTGATAATGAATTTTCCTTGTGCTAGTACAATAGAACCAATTTTGAATGTGGATGTTTCCATTATTCTGAAAATAAATGCCAATAAGTATATATTCCATTTCTGGAATAGCACTGTTGCTAACAAAAAGCAGCAAAACCTGATCTGACTGGATAGAGGATGAAGACATTCTGGGCCGGAGTTTTATCTCCTGTTTGTTCCTTAAAAATATGTAAGAAAGAAAATTGGTTATCCTGTAAGAGATAGTCTGAATCAATTTGAAGAATGATGGTATTTGTTGGTTTATTCAGAAAGTTTAGGAACTGGCTGTGAAGGACTCCTCTTGTTTATTTGCCAGTTGTGCTCCTGAGCAGTTTGAATGCTGCAATTTTTCAGACAGCTACTAGTCAGCAGAATTCAACAGCCAGATTTCAGAAACAATATGTAGATTTTGCAGCAAAATATAATAATTTCAAGCTCTCATAATACTGTCTCTGTTAGGATTCTTATGTATGTGTTTTCTCATAATCTCTTAGGGTTACCAGCAGTAGTTGTGTCCATCGTGTTGGCAGTATCACCAGATAATTATGGACTTATAACCACTGGAAAGGTTTCCATAAATGGACCTGATGAATTGTGAGTTAAAGGGAGGTGCTTTGGGGGACGTGAGGGTGGGGGGGTGGAGGGAGGACCTACAAATTGCTTTTCCTTAGAGTAAAGAGGGGGAAGGCAACAAAGCCATAGTAGTGCTTTGAAATGTATAACTCTACAGTACTTCATGTGTTTTAGGGTTGTTGCCTTTATGAAGGTTCATATCCTGTGGTCAAAAAAGATACTTTTTTTGTAAAAGGCAAAAATGGTTTGCATGCAAGTCTCACATTTATTTCACTTAGTTTCTATTTCTGATAATGGTTGACAGACTGTTCTTCTGTTCTAGCTGCTGGATCAAAAATAGAATTGTCTTCTATATTACTGCTGTGGGATACTTCTGCCTGATATTCCTGATCAATATCAGCATGTTCATTGTTGTGCTGATCCAGCTGTGTCGTATCAAAAAGAGGAAACAACTCGGTGCTCAAAGGAAAACCAGTATCCAAGATCTTAGGAGCGTTGCTGGCCTCACATTCTTGTTGGGAATTACTTGGGGGTTTGCTTTCTTCACAGTGAATGAAGTATTTACTTACCTCTTTACCATTTTCAACACTTTGCAAGGTAAGTTTGTCCTCTGTGTAAGGGCTCCCTGTCTATAATATAACCAACCAAACATTTTGAAACATCATTTTCTTGATTCAGCAATAAAAATTTAAATTTGATATGTGCATTAGCATGTTAATTATTTTAGACATGAGATGATACTGCTTTATAGTAACTTTAAATTGCAGTTTTGTTATGATAAGGTACCAAAAAACTAGATACTATTTATACAGGTATGGTATATTTATAAATATTTTTATTTTAAAAGTGTATACAAACCAGATATCCCTGGAAATTACTGTGTTTCCACTAATAAACAGATGTGTTTTGAATACCTGGTTACTTTAAGTGTTCACATTATAATGCAATTAGTGTAGTGAAAACAGTATAATTTCTTCAGTTCCCCTAAGGCTTCTGGGGGAGGTTTGACATTCAGCAAAGGGTCATTGAGACAGGCAAGGCTGAAACATCTAAAAGTTATTGACCCAACTGTTAAGTATGGCCTATAAAGTACTTAAGAATATATGAGAAGTAGATATGAAAACATAAAGTTTTGCAAAGGCCAGGGTGCTACTAGACGTATCCAAAAGCAGAGCTGCTGCATAGACTTTTATATAAACAGGAGGTATTGTAGCTGTCCCCAGTGTCCTAAATATACCTGAATTGCCCTTCTGAAGTTTGGATCCAAACTTCTGCTTAAATGGCACTTGGATGACTGACTGGATGGCTTCCCAGAGAGACTAAGGCAGTGAAAGTTTCTGTTCCAATGTATACACCTTTCCCCTATTTGCTGTGTTGACTTATTATTATTTACTATTCATTCTAAACCTAATACAACTGTTTCCCATTTCAGATTGGAAACTGTGCAAAGATTCAGTGCCCCCTTCCCTTAAATGGGGGCAATTGTCATGAACTTCTAGCAGGGAAAGTTGGATGCCACCCTGTGTCAGTTAGTAGTTAGTAGTGAATGAGGAATAGACAAAGAGACTTTAATGAGGCACTGGTAGGAGATGGGATGAGCACCATCCCTTCTAACGAACATTTGAAATTGTGGTAAAGGGGGTACCATTTATTATTATTTTAGATATGAGTTATTTTCTTTGGATGAGTGCTCCAAATTTTGTAGCATTGCTGGTAACAAGTTAGCTGCTAATAAAAGATGTAACAGGATGTGCTAAAAAGGCTTAATAGTCTGATAGTGTGGTATACACCCTCTCTTTGACATTGCTTTGAATTCTTTTCCAAAAGCATTAAGTAAATTTCAAGATCAGCAGAATTTTTCCCTTTTGATTTGATAAAAGGAAACTTTATGTACCTCGTGTATTTGGTTGTATTTGTTGGTTTTTGTTTTGTGTGTATGATTCCTCTAATCTATGTAAGGAAAAAGTGCTCTGCAGCATTCAGAGTTTTTCAGCAAAGAAAGGTGTCATTACTTTTTAGTAGAAATTTAAAAGAAATGAAAGAAAATCAAAACACTGTTCATTACGAAGTAGTAAAAGTGAATTTTGCAACAATATTTAATGTTATTGCTTTGCAGGGTTCTTCATTTTCATCTTCTATTGTGTAACAAAGGAGAATGTCCGTAAACAGTGGAGAAGATATCTTTGTTGTGGGAAATTCAGGCTGGCTGAAAACTCTGGTAAATATTAAATTTTTTTTAACTTCTGGATTCTTATATTTAGTGTTAAGTTCCTGGCATTTGTAATAATTACCAAAACCAGAAAAACAAAAAAAAATTCCAAAAAACCCAGTTGATCATGTTGCTGCAGTTGCAGTTATAATTTATTATCCAAGATACAGTAAACCTCCAAAATTGTACTCTTTAAAGGTGGTAGCCGATGCAGCGCTTGCATGTCTACATGCTGTTGCCTTAAGCTGCTAACTGCTAAGAGATGACCTCTTCCACTGCAGGGTAAAGGCATGTCTTTGCAGAAGACTTTTGGTCAGTTAGAAACGGTAAGATTTATTCCAGCTTGTGGGTCAGCCATAGTTTTACCAGTTATTTCCACAAAAAGAAAGTGAAGCATGGTTCATACCAAAAAAGACATTAATTACTTTATGTTATTTTGTTACTAAGTAGTTTTCCTCTTGTAAGGGCATGTATTTTTATACACTTTCACTTAGAGACTCAACTGCACTTCAGTTATTTTTTGGATCTAGTCTGCAGTTGTAAAACTATGACAGTTGCCTGCTTGCATTTTAAAAAGGGACAAGGGAAAAGGAGCTAAATTTAAATAATTTTAAACATCAAGACTCATTAAATTCTTACAATATAATTCTGTCTAGAATACCGCAAGTGTGTAAAGCCTTGGTTTTATATCAATTCATTTGCACTATTAACTATATTTTTATGTAGTGCTTGTGTGAGTTGTATTATTTCCTGTTTTAGACTGGAGTAGAACTGCTACAAATGGTTTAAAGAAGCAGACTGTAAATCAAGGAGTATCCAGTTCTTCCAACTCCCTGCAATCAAACAGTAACTCCACTAACTCTACAACACTGCTAATGAATAATGATTATTCAGTCCATGCAAATGGAAATGGTAAGTATAATGCAAAATAGTATTTCTTCAGAAGTAAAATTCTCCATCCTTCCTGTTCTAACACAGTATTGTACTCGGCACTGCTGCCCTCTGCTCCTCCTGAGCAGCTGAAGTAGCACTGTGCTCAATTTCACTTGCAATTTGCTGTGGCTTATTTGTCTGTTGAGAAAGCTAGATATGAATCACTATTGAAAGTACTTATTAAAAACTGACCCTTTTTGAGTGAATATAATCTAGTTCTTCACACTCTTGTAGGGCACATGTCATGGTGCTGATTAGTAATTAGTATTACTAATTAATAAAAAATTATTAAATTGATTTACTAATCAATTTTTCAAACAGAAAAATAACTTACAAATCTGTAATGTATAAAATCCTAAGTCAAGCAAAACTCAGAAGACGTTACTCCTGTGTGCCTGAGGTATTTTTCCCAACTGATCAAGGGTTGAGGCTAAGAAGTCATGTCATCAACTAGAATGTTTATTATGAATTTGTTGAACATGCTTGGAAAGGCTGTGTTGTCCTCATTTCTTGGCCTATGCTGTCAGCAGACAACACATAATGAACAAGATTATATCAGCAGATAACCTCTCAGATGTACAGAGTAAAAGCTATGGAATTCATATGTGGCTTAGAGATTACTGTTCCTTTGAGTGTACTAACTGCATATTGCAGAGCAATCACAACACTTCAGGAGATTGCATTTGGAGATGCCCTGTACAGCTTTCTAAATTGAGGTTGTTGGTTTTTTTTTTCCTTCACATTCCTTTGTAAAATCTCCCTGTTTGGATACCACATAATGCAATGATTAACATACTTTTTATCTAACAGATCAGTTGAGAACCAGAATCCAGTGACACTCACTATTAGACACAAAGTAAGGCAATATTTTTAGGTAGAAGTATTTCCTTTCAAAGAGAGAAATTTTCAGGTGCAAAAGCCTGCATGTCTGTAGGGTTCTTTTGTCCCTGATATGTTAATTGCTCTGATGAAAGAAGCCATCTCTCCCTGCAACATCTGACCTGCTTATACCAAGCTACAAAAGCATTTTGGCTGCTTTTCTCAACAGAAAGAAAGAGCAGAAATGTTCTATTGAACTTGTTTGTTGTAGCAACTGAATGAATGAGCCTGTTGCAGGTCTCTGGAAAAAGTTTTGTTCTTTTGGGTATTTTGGAATGAGAAACGAAATTGATGATCTAAACCATTGAGTGATGCCAATTCTGTTGGCTGTGCTCCAATTCTGTCCTACTATATTCACATAATCAGACCTTTCCAGTGTGTCTGTGTGTCCTGTGCTAAAAGCTTCTTAGACACAAGCAGCTGAAAGAACTTTGATAAAACCTTGTTCCTGTACACTTACAAACATGGATGTCTCTGGTGACCCACCTAATTTCCTATTTTATTGTCTATTTCAAGTGCTGTGACCTCGTACCACATTCTCCATTCATATCAAGAGGGTTGTAGGATAACTTGCCTGCATAGCTTGACTAAATCATTCTTCTGGGTCCTTAGGACTTCTGTAAGAAGAGGCTAAACCTGTGCTTGGATAGCTTCCAACAAAGCTCTTGGAGGCAATTCTTACACCTAGTCTTCCAAACATGGGGCAATTGTATCTCAGAAAAGCTGGGCTAATGCCTCCAAAAGTTATTAGACTGCTGTTAGGAACTTGGGACCTTCTAATTTGCTGCACCTGATTGCTCTCTCAAAGCTGGAGCTTGAAAATAACATTGCAACACTTCATTTTAAAAAGTGACCTCCAAAACCAAAGACACTCAAGAAATTAAGACCTATGTCATAAATACACTGAGCTGTAAACACTTGATGGTTTTAGCCTCACTGCTTCTACTGAAATGCTATTCCAGATTCAGGACTGAATGACTTACTGTGGTAAGTTTGGGATGTCTGTATAGCCTGTGACTTTGCTTTCCTACTGGACTTCATCTTTTCATGGCATTCTAATATTTCTTTATTTTCAGTTTTTCTCTTTCAAATTTGCATGTTTCAGAAACTACAATTAGGTATCACATGACTGAACCTGCAGATTTCCTCACTGAGGAACCTTTTTGAATTTGTTCAGAGAAAAGCCTTATTTTCTTCTCAGCTTTTGCCCTAACATTAGGGCACTGCTATTCTGAACACTCCTAAGATAAAACAGTGTTAGGCAGGCAGGGGGTTAAACAACAATATCAGTGTTGGAAAGTATGGTTATTTTCTCTCATCAACCTTTTTCTTATTTGAATTAATGAACAAAGCTCTTCTGCTCACGTTTAAGTGCTTGATGGCTGCTTAAATTAATAAGTGACTTTTTAAAAAGTCTAAACTGAAGTGTTTGCACAAGTACTTAGAATAAAAAAAACCCAAATTCTCATTAATAATATTTAGAACATGATGCATAGGGCAGGAGATTTAACCAGTGAACTAAAAATTTCTGGAGCATTTCATAAAAAGGCTTCAGTCAGCAATGGTATTAGATGTGTTCATTGTGGATTCACCTAAATGTGTAAGATTCTCTGTAGTCTAAGTATGGTTTTAACCCATGATCAAACCTAGGCCTTGTTCTGATTGTCCTTCAGACGTAAATGCTGTCAGTTGAATTCCTTGTACTCACTCTTCTTTCAGATGCATGGCATACTTGAGACACCTTTAAAACTTAATTCAATAAAGCAAATCATTAAAATGAGGAGTATTTTGTATCTTATCTGGTAATACTTATTCCAAGTCAAGTCTATATTTTGAGAATTGTGACCTTCATTGCTTAAAATATGGAATCCTTGTGCATAAATATATTAACATCGCTCAAATATCAGGATTTCACACAGGAAAAGACATTTATACAAAACATTTACCAAAAATACACATTTTAAAATTGTTGCAGGTATAAAATGAGAGTGTATGAACTCCCTATAGTGACTAAAAAAGTATGGGAGGCTTGATTCTGAACCTTTCTGATAGGGAATGCACTTTTTTGTTTCAACAGGCCATCTTTCCAGTGAGAAGAATGGTGTTTGTTTCAGTGTACAGAATGGTGATGTGTGTCTCCATGACTTTTCAGGCAAACAACTTGTGTTCCAAGACAAGGATGATACTGGCAGCCAAAAAAGCCAAATCTCACTCAGAAGGACTTCAAAGAGAGGAAGCCTAAGTTCTATGGAGAAAATGTGATTTCCTTTTAAACAGCACATTGTTTTACAGTGTGAAGTAGAGTTTTACTTTAGCAGTTTTACATAATGTGAGCAGACCAAGAACTGGTTTTATTTAATATATGGTACTGGAACTTCAAGGCAGCCATGCAATGGATTGACAAGGACAATTACTAAAAAAATAAAAAAAAGAAAAAAAAAGAAAAGGAACCTACTATTTTGACAAGGTCTTGGATGTCAGATTACAGCTGGCACACTTCCGTTTTGTTTTTTCATCAGAATGGGGTTTTTTGAGGGGTTTTTTAACATTTAAACAAAAGTTTTATTTAGACTTTTTTCATTGCAATTAAGTTTATCTGGGTATAATGCTTAGTAGTACTGTATAAATGTAGAAAGTTACAACTTGTGCATATAAACAATGTTAACTTTAAAAATGTTAGCTACACTGTCTTCAACCTTTTGTATCTTTTTGTAGGAAACTCTTCGGTAATGTACATAAGCAGAAAATATCAACCTTTAAGCATCTCAATGGTACTTTTATATTTATTTCTTGTAATATAAATTTAAATATACCTATGTATAGAAAAATAATTGGTATTTTGTTTGTAACTTTTATTGTGAGTTTGCATTTTTCTTTTTAGTTAATGATCTTTAACACAGAATGCTACAAAACTTGTCCAGTAAGTGGATCACTTACAGTGGTTTGAATATACTCACTAGATGCAGAACTGTAAATAACAAACACAATCGGCTTTGAAGGCCGATTGAAGCCTTTAGCTACCTTCTAGTACACCATAGAGGGATAGAAATTGGGTGTAATTCAAGTAGAATGCCATGAATGGAGTATTAAATAAAGTAGTCAGTAAGTTATTAAATACAACTAAGTTGTGTTGGTGGCTTGAGTGAAGTCATCAGTTTTTGCCATTGATTTCACCAGGGTCAGTATTTATATTGAGTGGTGAGACACTGCCATTTTTCATTTGCAATGATGGAAGAAGAGAAGTTTGGAGGGGTGGGGAGGCAAGTTGAAGAAAAAATAGAAATAATAAATGACAGCTGCTATATTTAGTAGCTGAGAATTTTTTTGTTTCATTGCATGGCTGTTTTTTAAGGGGCAGCTCTTGAGCTATTCTAATGAGTATTTCTGCTTGTGCTTTGGCTTGTGGTTGGCAAACCAAATACTGAGGCGCTAGCTCAGTAATTCCTGAAGCAAAATTTCATTCCTCTTGTGACATTTACTGGAAAAAAATTGATTTGGGCTCTTTGTGTAAAACAGCTGAAAGTCCATGCAACATTGAGAAGATTCCTCCTGAACAGAAATTGGCCTAAGCCCTGGTCTTGCCTCTTCTTCCTCATACACACGTGCAGCTATGGCCACTGCTTTTTCAATTTGCATTCTTGGGCAAAAGTTGTATGCTCCCAAAGCAAGCTAGGACAAACTGGTGCCAGACTGCAGAGTACCAGGCCCTGTAAAGAGGGCTGCATGAAGCAGGTGCATGCTGATGGGGAGCAAGGGCTTTGCTTTCCTGGTGGGGAGGGCTCAGTTGGGTGCCCTGCAAACACTCTCCTCAACAAAAAGCATGAATTACAGGCCTCTTATCCAGGGCTCTGTTTGAGTTAGCAATTGAACCTCTTCAGTGCTCAAACCCCATTGTTCTATGGGCATCACAGGTTCTTTCAGTTACTTACATCCAAAATTACTCTGACTATGCTTTTTAAGGTGAGAATGTAGAGTATTTGTTGTGTTTATCCACAGGGTTTTAGCTGCATGTTGGTAAAAGCCCATCCTGGAATGCTAGTAGCTGGAATACATTTCTGTGAATGCTTTAACTATTTAGCTAATTGCCTTTGCAGTGTTTCTTGTAAATTTATTTAATGTCCTTATATTTATATTTTCAACTGTAAAAAAAGTAATAAATTTGCAGCAACTACAACACAAAATATATGAACTTTGTCTTTTAGATACATGTGTCACTAATACTGGGCTGCGTTACAATTCTTCAGATTACAGGATCAATGGTATGCCACCTCTTGGAGAAAAAGCTGACCCAGCTTTTGCGTTTATTCTCTGCTACATATTTTATCTTGCATGGTTCTAACAGATCTGGATTTTAGCAGAGAAAACCCTGACGTTAGTCCAGTCAATGCCTGCCCTCAAGACTGCTGAAGCTCTCCCAAAGGAATGCTGTAAGCAAAAGCACATAGCTGAGTTTAGCTTCAGTAATTAAATTCCCTATGAATACACATATTCCAGTGACCTGCTTGGAGTCTTCTTTTTTTTTTTTTATTTTTACACACTAAAATGTGTTAGGATTCTTGACATAATTTTTATTTTATATATTCCTAGGGGAGAGGAGTCCTTTCTGACTTTGCCACTTAACAGTGCGCTCATATTGTAGTAAAAATTTGCACTTGCACCAGCATAATATTTTAGCGTAATATTTTATCTCATCATCAAACTAGCTGAAAACGTGTTTTTACACTGGGTGTTACAGTATCCTTTTGGTACGTGGTCTCCCGGACTTTGTTTAGGCAGGACACCCAGAGCTCGGGGAAAGCTGCAACACCCGCCCAGAGCACCAAGTAAAATTCTGTGCATTAGTTTGTGGCTGCAAAGGTAACTCGGGGGATCTGTAAGGAGTTTTTAAGCTTAGTCAAAAGATAAAGAGCAACCTGCCGTGTACAGCTGGCACCACCCTGCTCAGCAAACTTGGTGCACAAGTGCAGTCTGTAAAAAGCGGTGCGCTGAAGGGGGAGGCCGGTGCGGAGCTCAGGGGAGCAGTGAGCTGGTCCATGTTTTGGCTCGGCGCAGGTTTCACCGCACGGCTCTGGCAGAGGGAGATGCTGAACCTCCGAGCTCTGTCCTCTTGTGCTGTGCGGAGCCTGCAGAGGTGGGGTCCGACCGCCGCCGAGGGAACGAACGCGGCTCTGAACGCTGCTACCTCGACCGCGACTGTCAGCTATGGGCAATGAAGGACGAACAGTAATGAAAAGTTACAATAGGAACTCTGCTAATACTACATAATTTAAAAAAATAAAAATAAAAAGTAAAAAAAGACAACGGGAAAAAAATTCTTTCCGAATTTTGAGTTAATATCACACCTTCGGCTACTCTGCAACATCGATCAGATCTCAAAACGGTGGGGTTTTTTTAAGGCTGGGGGAAAGAAAAGCTTCCAACAAGTATTCTGGTATTCTCAGCTTTATTTTATGAACTTACGAAGAGGTTCTGTAAAATCGAAACTATTTTTTACAAGCGCAGCCGGGCTTTTGTCACGCCAGCAGCCCTCCCTCTGCTCGGTCCCTGTGCAGGAGTGTCCCCGTGTCCCCGCGGTGCCTGAGGGCGGAGGCCGCTGCCGCCCCGCCCCGCTCCGCCGTGAGGGCGGGGAGAGGCCGCCGCCATCTCCGGGTACCGCCGCCCCGAGCGCGGCCGGACCGGGCAGCCGGGCCCGCTGCGGGGCCATGAGGAGCCGCAGCAACTCGGGGGTGCGTCTGGACGGCTACGCCCGCCTGGTCCAGCGGACCATCCTCTGCCACCAGGTGAGGAGCAGCCGCCGCCCCGAGACGCCTGCTCGGTGCCGGGGGCGCCGGGGGGCCGTGCCGGGGCCGTGCGGCGGCTGCCGGGGCCGGGGGCTGCAGGAGGGACACAAACATCCCTCCTCCGGCCTCCTGTCCGCGTGTCCCGCCCCCGCCTGCGGAACAGCGCGGGGAATGCTGAGGTGGTGCGGATCCTGGGTGTGCTTGTGTAAGTGCACCTTGGAAATCGTGTGGAAAACACAGCGAGTCAGAGCTTGTAAATTATAATAGTATTGCGTATATAATGTCTTCGTGGCCATATGATACACACCCAGCCGTTGTGCACACTGTATCTATCTAGATAGATAGATACACACTTCTATCTATGTATATGTGTGTGTATGTGTATATATATATATATATGTGTGTGTGTGTGTGTGTGTGTGTATATATACATATATGTATACGCACACATGGTAACAGCAGCATTCCACCGCGGTGACATAAGCGCTCCGGGCAGGACTTTGCGCCGTGCCTGTCGGTGTCAGCACAGCGCGGTGCGGGTCCCTGTGTGCCCCCGCTGCCCGTGTGTGCGGCGGGGCACGTCCCAGAGCTCCCAGTCTATTCTTCCCGTCTATTCTCCTGCTGTCCGCACTGCTGAGGCTCTGGAGCATCAGGCGGGGCTGCCTGCGCAGGCGAGCAGCCAAAGAACGAAAGTAGCAGGGGTGGTTCCGGGGAGTTGTTGTGCGCCCTGTGTTTTTTGGTCAGCACGGTGCTCTCTGCTTAATGTGCTTGCTTTAACCAGGTGGGCATTGAGGACTCAGAAGTATTCAGCAGTGCCATGCTTTAAACAAGTTACCAAACAATCCAGTATATAAAGATGAGCAGCGGGGATTTTTGCGCAAATCGGTTACCAAATATGCTTTGTTGATGAAAGTTGCAAGAAACTGGTAAGCAGTGAAGGAAAAGGCTGGGACCCATATGCACTTTGGTCAGTAAGATTTTTGTCACTGGCCAATGTTTTGAGCACAGGGTCCAAACACCTGTGAATTGGTGTTTGTGTACTAATTACTGTAGACTCAGTAGAAACAAGTGCAAGAACTGGTGTATGTGGCGTGAGAAGATAATTTTTGGCTCTTGCTGTGCTGGGGTGCAGGAGAAGCTTTTAGCTGTATTCCCATCTCTGCCTTTTGTCAGCAAGATGACCTTGGGCAAGTCACTTTAGCTTCCAGTGCCTGCCTTGATTTCCTTGTTTATCAGATGAAGATGCTGATAACAACTTCCATTAGGGGAGACATGGAGCCTCTGAGATTCAGAGCTCAAACATGCCCCATGAAAGCCTTGATGATATTAATATTTAATAATATTAAAAAGGGCAAGTAAATGGTAATACAGGGGTTCGTACTGCTGACCAAGAATTTTGTAATTGCTATTTAAAGCAATAGGATGAATGTTCATGACTGTGCCTTTTCCACTAAGGGCTCAGTGTCTGGGAGAATTCAGAGGTGGGGACAGGAGGTAAGCTTTCTTCTTTGTGTGGGAAGCAATTCACAGGCTAGCAGCAAGGCAGAGGATCAGTGATAGCTCAAGAGGACCCAGAGAAATGCTCAAGGCATGTTTCTAGATTTTTAAAACATATTCATTTATAGTCTTCCTGGTTTTTTCACTGCAATAGTTTGAAAATGTTGTGTTCAGCCAGGTGAAGAGATGCAGTGCTTGGGCAAGTTAGGAAGGTTGTCTTTGGGCCACATACAACTGTGTCTTTCTTGGGAACAGGAAGTCTGTGGCTGGATAGCCTTGTATGCTGCTGCTTCACTGCTGCTGGTGCCTTCTTTGTGCCTCCCAGGAAGGAGCCAGGGAAGTGAGTTTTAGCTGTGGGTTTGCCCAGGAGCAGCCTGGCAGAAGAACCAGAAGGTGTTTAAAATGCTTCTGAGGGGCTGCTGCTCAGCAGGGGCTGATGTGTGAGTTTGCCCCTGCACCTCCCATCCGCAGCTGCAGGAATGCAGCCTTGGCACATCAGCTGCTGTGCTCTGCCAGAGGGCAGTGACACGCTCACCTCTGTGAGGTGCAGCAAGGGCAGCACGGGGTGTGCACAAACATTGGGCTTTGGTCAGCTGTTTAACACACCAGGAGCTAGATTTTTCAGTAGCAGCAATTGATCTTGTGCTCATTCCAATCACTCTAGATCAATGTGATTTTAGAGGCAGTTTTTAATGCAGGATATCTGTGCTACCAGGCAGATGTGTTCAAAGAACAGGTTAAACTGGACCTGTTCAGGGCTGACAGTTTTCTCTGTGGCATCTTGCAGGATCAGGTCAGTAGGTTTCTTTTCCTGTTTTGCAGATGTTGCATTGTCCTTGTTAGTCCCTGTAGCATACACAGTGATAGTTACCATCCTGTTAAAGGTTTTGAAAGGAGGAAAAGACCAGACTACTGGCTCCTGTCTGTGTGCTTGCCATCTGTTGCATGTACCCCAAGGGATGGGGGTCAGAGGGATGCTTTGGTGCTGAAGCAGAGCAGACATTGAAAAGCACCATTAGAAGGATGTCCTCAGCTGCTGAAAAAAATGTGAATCTTAAGATTAGGAAATAGTAAAACTTAACATCTCTGTACATTTCAAGTATTGCTATGGTACTACAAGTGAAAAGCATATGGACCTGATAAGGAAAGCTCATACCTTTATGGTAACCCCAGCTGTGTTATGGAATCACGTTGGAAGGGACTCAAAAGAATCATCAAGTCCAGCTCCTGGTCCTGCACGGGACCATCCCCAAGACTCACTCACATCATGTTACATCTGGTTTCACAAGCAAATCTACAAGCTTTGCTAGAGCTACCTCAGTTTTCACCTGACAGATCAATGAGACAATCTGTTTCATTTGCATCTTTCAGCAAGATGCTAAATTACTTGCTTTGCTGCTCTTGTTAGAACCTCACTGGTTTTGTGCCAGTCCTGCTGAAGTTCTTATTGACACTTGTTGCCCTGAAGGAACTGGTGTGTTTTTTGGTTTGGGTTGTTGGGGGGCATTTTTCTCTCCAGACTGATGGATAGATTTAAAAATAGGTTTGTGCACGATACAGCAGTTTAAGTCTTAGTCCAGCAATCAGCTTTCTGTTGCAGTGCTCTCAGCTGGCAGCCCATGGTGCTGATAAAATTCTTTGCTCCCTGAGCAAAGGGCAAAAGGATCTTCTGAGAAATGTGATTTGCAGGATGAGACCTGCTAGTCTAATTAGCCATCACTGCATAGATGGAATGCTTGAAGTACTAGCTAAGCTAAAATCCCTTTGACTTCATGAGGATTAAGTGCACTCAATGTTTCTGTGGGTTCTTTAGCACCTTGTAAACATTGTCGTTTTCATATGGTGTCAGCAGGTAACAGAAGAAAGTAATTGTGGTTTTAAAGCGAAAACACTTCTCAAAAAGCTGAAACAAAGCCACTTAAAATATTAATTAGTATATTACATTGTTCTGCTAACATTCTGAATGTGCATGAGGAAAAACATTAATGTGTTGCCAGTTCATGGGAGCCAGCCCCAGTGCACCCCAAAAGCTGGGACCAACTTGTTGAGGAGTCAAAGGTGGTGAAATGGTGATAACTACCCATGAATGTGTTTATTACAACCTCTTGAGCTAGACAAGTCCTTCCCTGGGAGCTGAACAGTCTTCTAAACTTGGATGGGCTGTTTCTCTGGGATTCCATTTTGGTACACAGAGACATTTTTATTTTTCAACTGGCAGCTAGCCAGCATGGAGAGTAGGGAAAAATAAACCGAAATTATCATTTCTCAGACAGCAGAGTGATCTCTTCACGGCAGGGCTGCAGGTGAGTAGACATTTATTGTCCTGCATTGGAGGGTGGGAAACAAAGTGTCCTCTAGGAATGTTGGGAGTATGTGGTCTGCCTTTTGAGACCCTGGGTTTTGTCATGTGGACACAGTGCTGAACTGGAACTTCTGTTACTCCTTGTTTGACTTTTCAAGATCAAAGAGAAGTTTTTTAAGCTGTTTGCATTCATATGTGCTACTTTCCCCATCAAACAGGGAATTAGGAGTCCTTCAGTAGTTGCTTGGTTTGTGAAGACCTTGCTGAGGTGGGGCTGTTGCAGCAGAACTTAATTTCTGCTCTGACGGAGCTACTAAGCATTGCTGTATTAAACCATAACAATAGGGCTGACTGTGCCAGGCCATGGCTGCCAGGCTGTCACCCCTGTGCTGCTCACATGCAGAGACCAGGAAATTGTAACTAAAGCCCCTCCCCCTCAAACCAGCTATTTTAAAAATAATGAGTTGAGTGAAGCAGTGTGTGGGAGAAACGAAAAATTGGTGGATGTATCCTTTTAAATTTTACTTTTGTAAACGTAGTCTTTACTATTGTAATCTTTGCCCCTTGTCACACCAGCCCTACCAACTGGTCTTCATTCACTGAAATTTTCTGTAAACGTTTGATTTCATTGAAAGTTCTGTTGACCTTTTGCCTCTTTGTCTCATTTTTTTTGTTAGTCAAGAATATATGGCCAAGAAAGATGGTGTGAAAAATATTGAGGATACTGAAGTGATGGGAATTAATGATGCAATTAAAAATTTAATGGAGTATTTGGGATGCAGGAGACTACTCAGTGCTCTGCTCTTCAGACAGTGCTCCTTTTCAACACCTTCAGAAATTTTTTCCTGTACATTTTCCAAAGAAGGATATAAAAAAAGTTTTGCATTCATTTAGCTGTCATAAACCCAGTGGGCAGATGTATAGAAATACTTTTTTAGTCTAGAAGCTCACTAATAGTTTATTACTTTCTAAAGATTATGCCGCAGACCAGTTACATACAGGAGCGTATATCCCACACTCAATTTCTAGTGTTAACTCAGTACCTTCTTTTCCTCATAAATATGTAAAATTTAAATTTCTATTTCCTTGATGCATTCTGAATTTCACTCAATAACTTAGCTACTAACCCTAAGTGGATGAAGATGTCCAGCTGGATGCTGTAAACTTTACAACTTGAAGTGTTCAAATGAATTTTGCATTTCACTTCTGTGAGTTTGGAAAAGAAGGATGGGATCTCACTTCTTTTGAGAAACCATGAGCAGCTGCAGTGTACACTTAGCATGAAATCATCTTCAGTTTGTTACCCTTTAATACAGAAAGAAGTGATGCTTCATAGCAGATGGGACTTGAGGTGGTAATGTTTGTTCTTTATTCCTTCTGCCATGGTTAGAACCCAGTGACAGGGCTGCTTTCAGCCGGGGCCGACCATAAGGATGCCTGGGTACGGGACAACATCTACAGCATCCTGGCCGTGTGGGGGCTGGGAATGGCGTATCGGAAGAACGCCGACCGGGACGAGGACAAAGCCAAAGCCTACGAGCTCGAGCAGGTGCGTCAAGGCTCGGCATAAACCAGTTCCACTGTTTGGGCTTTCTTACTGTCGTGTTTTTGGGGAGCTCATTCTCACTGCTGCTGTGTCTGGAATCTGGCAGGGTTTTCCCAGCTTGAAGTACGTGTTCCAAAGACAGCAACATCCATGCAGTGTGTACTGTGCAATATCCCTGGCAAGGAGGATTTGAAGAACTGGATGGTAGAGAGGCTAACATCTGAATTTAACTACAAATGAAACAAAAATATGTAGAAGTCAAACTTCCATCAGTTGTCTGATTGTTGAAAGTTAGGCTTCTGAGAGGTTTTGTGCCCCAATTTACAAGGCTCTCTCTGATTAAACCTTGAGGTCCCTCATGAGGTGTGTTATGGTGCAGAAAATCGGGCCTAGGCTGCTTGGATCTTGCAGCAGTTTATCTGCTAGACCGTTCTTCCCGTAAAGAGAAACATGGCATTTAAAGTAGAAAGAATGTGCATGGAGGTTGTACATGGTGTGTAGGCGTGTTTGAAGGTATCAATCTCCAGACTGATGAGATCTGTGCTGGAGAATTGGAAGGAGACATAACTCACACAGTTAAATACTAAAATCTGCAGCTGGGAATGTATCAGAAATGAGAATGTAAACAGAGGTGGGTTAGATGTGAAGTGAGGGACTGTTGGTGTCCTGCTGTTGTTTTGGAGTCACTGGGTAAATTTTTTATTGGTATGTCCTTCTTGAACCTGGTCCATGGTGACACAATAACCTTGACTCAGTTTACATGATCATATTTTGAGGCTGTATTTTTGGGGTGAAAAGGTAGGGTTGATTATTTAATGCACAATCTTGCACTTCTCTACATTCACACTTGATTTTTGCTGTACTCTATAAAGAGTGGAAGAAACTCTGCAGGTTTCACAGTCACGTCAATGCCTTGATGTCACCTACCAGTGTTCCCTAGATCTGTCATTCAAAAAATTTATTGTTAGTATTAATATTCTTACAAGACATAGCATTCTTCTTACTTCCTTTAGCTGGATAGAAGAACCATGGAGAGTTGTTCCACTGTTCACAGAGAACTTTTGGGAAAAGACTTCTAGATAGGGATGAAGGAATAAAATCTGATCAGTGTATTTAGAAAAAAAAAAGCATGCAAAACATTTTGGGCAAATACACATTCTTTTTTACCTTTGGCAGGACATTAGTAGAGGGTGTGAACTTTGCCACTTTTGAATGTTGTTTGTAAGAGCTGATGAGGCTGAAAGTGTCACTGGTCTGTTTTGTTCCTGCAGAATGTTGTGAAGCTGATGCGGGGACTCTTGCAGTGCATGATGAGACAGGTAATGCCATAGGATTGAGTTAGTAGATGTTGTATTTACAAAGCATTTCTTGGAAGTGTGTAGTTCTTGTGTCTTCTGTGGAGTGACTTATTTTGTGTGTGTGCCGATGATGGTGTGGGGAGTCTTCTTAAAACTCTTGAGCAAAACACTGAAACTTGCTTCCACTTCTTGTCCAAGTAATGTTTTGAGACTGTGCTTGTAGCAAGTCAGAGTTTTGCCTTTGCAAACTGATTTTCACCAAGACCAAGATGGATGTCTGTAGTTTAGATCTGAACTAAACAAGGTAATTTAATTGCATTCTTTCCTGTAGAGATGTGGATTTAACTGGAGTCTAAAATCAGAGCTGTGTTTAAGCCCTCTGACCATCAAAACTGAGTGTGGTAACAGGATTAAGACCTCAAGATTCTCCTCACCTAAGAAAAGTTGTTAATTTTGAAATTGTTTGGAGAATTTCTTCCAAAATGCTTCAGATTTGAGATTTGTGATGTTTTCTAGGTAGATAAAGTAGAGAAGTTCAAACGCACTCAGAGTACCAAAGACTGCCTCCATGCCAAGTATAACTCTGCAACTTGTGCCACGGTGGTTGGGGACGACCAGTGGGGGCACCTACAAGTGGATGCAACTTCCCTCTACCTCCTCTTCCTGGCACAGATGACTGCATCAGGTAAGCAGAAGATATTTTTGCCTTTTGTTGCAGCCTTTTCTAGTCCAACTTTTATTTAAAAAGGAAAAAAAAGTAGCAATCAGCTTCAAAGGTCTTTACAAAAATTCAAAGTAATTATTACTCAGAAGCAAGTCATGTTTCTCTGGAAAAGAGATCGGCCTTACGTGGAATTTCATGTTTATAGTAATTGGCAGTGTCTATGCCCTTAATCAAGGCATCAAATACATGAGATATTTAGAATCATGTCAGAGAAGTCTCATGTTTAAAGACTTCATAGGGTCAACCACGTTTCTTCAGAGAGTGGCAACATCAAGTCAGGTGCACTTGTGCCATCAGTGTTTCTTCTCTTACTGGTGCTGTTTTATCTTGTGTTCTTCTTAATCATACTCCTCTTGTGAGGATAAGGATTTGTTTCCTTCCATGTTTTTCTGTCCTTGAAGCCCCTTGCAATTGATCCCTGCAGAGCAGGCACCTGGTCATCTTGAAGGTTCCTAGGTAGAGCACTGAGCAGGCAGAGGGTTGGGGAGCTGCAGGAATTTATATGCACTGTTCTGGAGAGCCAGAGCTGGCTCAGTTGCCTCTGCTAATTACCCATGGTCTGAGTGTCAGCCTCGCAGAGGTGGTTTTTGTTTGGTCTTTGAAACAGTCTGTATTGGTGGGGGTTGAAGTGTTTTGTCAGTAGCAAGTATTGAGGCTTGCTGCCTGACCTTTGGAAATCAGTATGAGTTTTTTCCTTTGATTTCAGTGGGCAGGGGTTAGTAGCAAGTAAACAAAAGCATGAAACTCGCTGTAGAGTAGCTATTGCAGTTCTGATACAATATAATTACTCTCTTTCCTTCTTTTCATCAGGGCTGCGTATTATCTTCACCCTTGACGAAGTTACCTTTATCCAGAATCTTGTTTTTTACATAGAAGCTGCCTACAAAGTTGCTGTAAGTAGCTATTTATATGTAAATGATCTGAACACTGCTCAGGTGTGGGTGAAAAATTATTTATTGCTGGAGAAGTAAAATGGGGACTTGCTTTTTTCCACAAGAAGATATCAGAACCTGTCAGTACTTTACAGTGCAAGCAGCATCTTTGGAGATGTTGGGAGGGCTGTGGAGGATTTACTGCTGTGTGGGTGAGGTATACTTTTTCTATCATAATAATAGGGGGTTTTATTGATAATTAGTAATATTTCCTGATGTCTAATTATAAGTCTTGTGGGCCTTTCTAGAAAGGGCAGGTTGTTAGCAAACCAAGTTGAAGGGATGTGGGAAGAAACATGCACAGGAGGGATTAAGGGCTTTGTGTGTTCTGTGAAGGCAGTGATTTGTGACTGTACACATCATCCTGCTGGGGTCTCCTCAAAAGAGGAGGGTCTCTTTTGAGACTTGGAGCCCCTTTTTTTCTATTTTTTTAAGGGAAATAATAAACTAATTTAATGTAGAGGTGGGGATTTGTTGTGGGACGGGGGCAAAACATTGCTTTTGTATATAATCATGCCATATTTTTCTTGATGGTGTTGTTGCAGGATTATGGGATTTGGGAACGTGGTGATAAGACAAACCAAGGAATCCCTGAACTGAACGCGAGCTCCGTAGGGATGGCCAAAGTGAGAATATCTTCCTGACACCTCCTTCATGGCTGCTGTGTTATACTTAAGGGCTCTGACAAACCTGATGGCTTCCTTTGTATGGTCTTCTTGGCCACTGCAATAGTTAGCTGATTGTATAAGAACTTTTGTTTAGGTGTGAGTATTTTTTAGTGTAAAATTTTTGAGATAATGGCTCTCATTGAAGGACTTCAGAGCAGCTGTTCAGGGATTGCAAGAAGGTACCAGATGAATTGAACCATGAATCTGACAGATTCAATGAGATGCAGTCTTATAAAGTGGCCTCTGGTTTTCTTTCCCTCCTCCTTAATTCTTCAGCCTCAGTGTCATATGTGTTGTCACAGTAAGATTAAGTCAGATGTAAATTCTAAAACCAGCAGAATATTAGTTTAAGAAATTTTCTACAAGTAGTTTAGAGAGAAAAATAAATGAAGATATACTTAAAAGAAAGAGGATATTTCTGGCTCCCTCATAGCTCAAGGTCACAGAGATACTAAATGAATCTCAGAAGGCCATAAATGTAAATGTGTAATTGACAACTGCCTCATTATGTGGTGTCGGAGGGACAGACAGAAGACAAATATCGTTAAGGTTAAAGGTGTATTTGCCTTTCAGCAGGATTTGTTAGATCTTGTGTGCACTGCAAGAGGGAGCTGGTCTTGGCCCCACACTGATACAGGAGGCTATTTTGAAATATAGGGCAGGACAAGCATTTTTTACTAAGTACGTCAATATTTAGATGATGTCTCTGGAAACCCAGCTCCCATTTTTTTTGCATTGCCTTTAAATTGTAGGAAGGATCACCAGTACATCAATCCTCTATCCTACCAGTTGAAATAGTTACTTTTTTCTAAAATATTGCCAAGTTTCCCTTTAAAGATGAAAAAAGTGTCAGTGGGGCAAACTGCTGTCTTATGTAATTTCTTTCAGAGGTTAAGTACAGGTGCTAGGGTATATACTTGGTTTAAAAGGTATTTATTGATTTTGAGTTGTGGTTTGGTTTTCTTTGAAGGCTGCTTTGGAAGCAATTGATGAACTAGATCTTTTTGGAGCTCATGGAGGACACAAATCAGTGATTCATGTTCTTCCTGATGAAGTGGAACACTGTCAGGTAAAAATTAGTCTGCTCTTTGCTTTACTAGGGGAAAACCTAACACCCTCTCCCCTTTGTTTTTAATGAAGTGTTGATTAACTGAGCCAAGAATGTAACATAATAAGGATGGCTTCAGGCTATGCTGCTTATCCTTTTTCTAGTAGATCATGTGAAACTGAATAGCAGTCTCATTCTAACTCAGTTAAAAATAACTGCACAGACTTCTCTGTCAGTTTGCAAATAGTGTAGTCTCATTTGCATTTGACATAGCTTTTGAAGTAGGCAAATCGTTTTACATCCCTCTCTCCTGTTCTTGTTTTGCTCAGTCTATTCTGTACTCCATGTTGCCAAGGGCATCCACGTCAAAAGAGATAGATGCTGGCCTTCTGTCTATTATTTCTTACCCAGCTTTTGCAGTGGAGGATGTAAACCTTGTTAATGTAACCAAGAGTGAAATAATATCCAAATTGCAGGTAAGAATTTACTTTATTTTTGTTTTCCAAAGAGAGAAGCAGAACCTCTTGCTAAACCAAAAATCCTAATTAAACAAGGGTTACCAGGTTGGTTCATCTGTGCATGAAGAGAGGGAGGAAGATCCCTAAGTGACCCATAAAACTCAGCACACACCTTTATGCTGATATTAGTCTGTGAGGAAGAATTGTATGGGGAATTTTTTACAATGTTGTCTGTTTTTACAGGGCCGCTATGGCTGCTGTCGCTTTCTCCGAGATGGTTACAAGACACCCAGAGAGGTACTTCTGATGTATATTTATGATGTATATTTTCAATAAGGACATGGGAAGAATTTTATCTCTTCTTTACAGACATATTTTGTTTTATTTACATGAAGGGGGTGAAGTTCTCCATCACTGCTAAGACTTGTTAATGGATTTGGGGGTAATCCAGGTATCCACCCTGGAAAGCACACATATAAGAGTTTAAGAAACAGGTATTAAGGACAGAACTTAATTCATAATTCTGTAAGAAATTAACCCTTAGATATGGTTATGGTGTCTAAAATGAAATGGTATCTCTGAAACATCCCAAAATATCTTTGAACTGAGGCAGAGTAACAATCATTTGGGAGACACTTAGATCCCAGGACTAGGAAGGATGGATTTGTCTGGACAACCATTAAATAAGTTTGAGAGTGAATGTGACAAAGAAGTCAAGAGACTGCATGGAAACTATTTCTGGTGGGTTTATTGGTTTCTATGCTATAATTTATATAAAATAGGCTACCATTATGATTGGAATATAAGTGACTAATTTAACACTGTGACTAAATGAGTGGTTGAATTTTTTAGGATCCAAGCAGGCTGCACTATGATCCTGCTGAGCTCAAGCTCTTTGAGAATATTGAATGTGAGTGGCCAGTATTCTGGACATACTTCCTAATTGATGGAATATTTAATGAGGACAAAATCCAGGTGAGGAAAGAAGAAATTGCTTTCAAATTGCAAAACCATTTACCCACAGTCTTTTGTAACTTTGTTCCATGTTTGTTTTGGGTATTATTTAGATACCCCATTAGCAGAGTGGAGTAGTCTTCAGCCAGTTTCATCTTCCTGGGGAGGTCATGACGTGGTAGAGGCAGCAGGCTTGTGCACACTGGGGTCTGGTTGCCCTCTCCCTACCAGGATGAATGGCTCTGTTAGCTGGGGTGGTAAAACTGGGCTAAACAGTGTTTATTTTGCTGGTTGTGTCTTATCACCAATCGTGATGCCCCTTTCACAATTACTTCAGGATGAGACAAGCTCCTTTTTCCCCAACCTCTCTGGCTTGGCTGCTGAGAACAAGATTCATAGTACTTTCAGTCTTTTTGTACATTCAAAAAGATTTGGGATTGGCTTATGTGGGGCAATTTCATTTTCACTAGTTCCCTAACTCACTTCATGCCATTACTGTGCCAGACATCCAGTGGTCAGTAGAGCTAAATTCATTGTAGCCCTCCAAAGTTTATGGTGGCACTTGGGGAGTATTGGTGATTTAAAGAGCAGCAAGTAACCAGGACATTCATACCAGAACTTCTGCAGATTGGTAGCTTGAAAGAAATTTAAAATTTATGTGATTTAAAATTGCCTGGTATGCAGAGGGATAGGAGATTGCTAAGCTCCTTTAAAAATTGAAATGTCATCAGAAACTATTCAGAGAATTTCAGACCAAAAAGCCCTCTTTCTCTATCAGTTGTTGCAAATCAAGTGAAATTCCTCCTGGCGCTAGACACATAAAATGTTTTCCTGAACATAGCAAAAGTAGTCTGAGGAAGAGAGATATGGCATTATTTCATGAGGGGGAAAATCAGAAAGTTTAGTGAAACTTCAGTCCTGCCAATAAATTCTGCTTCCTGAAGCAGTCTCTAGACCTTAGTTGGATTATCTGGGACAGTATGTACCTGGTTGTTTTTTTTTTGGTGTGCAGCTGGACTGTTCTAGGGCATGGTCAGGGCAATTGCTCCCAGTCTCTACTGTTTAAACATAGTTGAATGAGTCACTGAGACACTCAGGTGAGTGTCTAGTCCCCAGTCACTGCTGCAAACAAATGGTTTTGCTGGAAAAATAAGCACCCTGAGGACTCAAAAAAAGTGGAGTGGGACAGGATACTGAAAATGTCAGTGTATGTGAACTTGTGGGTACCTTACTTTGAGTGATCCACTTTACTCAGGAATAGGAGAAAAAAGGATTTCTGAGGCAGGTGCTGGTAGTGCTTGAAAAGTTTCTCTCTAAGTAAAAACTTGGAATGGAGAGTTAATAAATGGAACAAACTAAGGAATCTGGTAAAAAGAAAATGTATTACATGTTCTTACCAGTCTGCTATTCCTATTCCTAATATGTTGTCTAATATAACAAGAACAAGAGGATTTGCTGATCAGTGAACTTAGATATTTTTAAACATTTAAATCTATTTTAACCTTTCTTTGTGACAAAATTTTAATCAAATCGGTTAAGAGAAACTGATTTCCCAATCCTGCAAAGTGGAATTCAGTAAGTCACAGACAATTGTTCATGGCATACAGCTAACAATTTATACGCCTTACACTCTGACAAATACTTGCAGTCTGATGTCTGTGTCACTGCACTGTCATCCATTGAAAATTCCTTGTAGGATATGTTCCAGTGACTTCTTGTGCTGGTTTTGCATTGGAGCCATTCATGGAAGTGACTTGCTAAGAGAAGCTGCTGGCAGTTTCCTCCGTGTCTGACACAAAGCCTTAGCTTTGAGGACTGACAGTCTGTTAAACCTCTGAGAAAGCTGGACACACCTCTGTGAATACACGTGCTAACAACATGTTAAAAAATCCAGGGAAGCCCCTTTTTCCTTCTGGCCTGAGAGCAGGTAGCAAGGCCAGCCTGGCCCCTGTCTCAGCTGGGCTGGGCCAAGCTGGGTGGGCTCTGCCGTGGGGCCGGGCCCCATCGGCTGTCAGCGACAGGGAGGGGAGGCCATCAGCCCCGGTGTGCTGCAGCTGAGCCCTGGCCTGGCTGCTGAGATCCTTGCCACTCCCCAGCCCAGCCCAGTCACAGCTCTGGCCACAAGCTACCAAGCCCAGCCGGGGTCATGTAACCATCTGCAGGCCCCAGTCGAGAGATGAACTCTTCCAGTGCACAGATGAAACATGCAGACCTTAAATCCTCCCTCGGGTGAGAGAAGAGGACAGAGTGAGAACATGTAGAGGAACAACATGAAGACACCAAGGTCAGTGAAGAAAGAGTCAAGTCCCAGATGGGAGGGATGAGGAGATACCTTGATCTCCCCTCTTTCAGGGGCTGAAATCCTCTTGTACAGCTATGGAAAAGAATGCAATTGATGCATCAGACTCTTTTTCCCTGTAACTCGTTGAAAGTATGGGGAGATAGAGTGTTCAAATTATAGATATGAGCAAAGGCCTCTATGCTCAAGTAAGCAAATGCTGAAGCAGCTGTGATCCCGTAAGAAGTTTGAACAGAGAGAAGAGAGAAGAGTGATGGAGACCCTTTGCGCCAGGGAAAGAAGAAGAAGACTTCTGTTCTCAGAGATGAAGATGATCTCAGAGATAGATAAAGAGAGTCTTTGATCTTGAACAGCTCATCATTAAAATAGTACCCCATAAGTTGACATGGCCCATAAACACAGCTGTCAGAAAAGCTGTGAAAAAAGAGAGGGACTTAACGAGCACAGATTTCTGGGTGGCTGCTATTTGTGGAAATTAAAAGCCACAAGAGAACTGTTTTCTTGTGGAGAAATCTCCATAAATTGACAAGAGGGATTCCTCTCCCTAAGTGAGTTGAAGAAGGACTCTTCTAGAAAAGTGATAAACTGACTGAATTGGTTCTGTACATTGTTAGTGGGAAAAAAAGTTGTAGGGGGGAGAAGTGTTCTAAAGGTTTTATTCTGATTCTTATTATTCTTTCTTTTAGTTACTGTTAATAAAGTTTTCTTTATACCCTTTTAAAGTTTTGAGCCTGCTTTGTCTTCCTCCTAATCCTATCTCATAGCAGGAAGTGAGTAAGTACATTCTAACTGGTGTACTGGTGTTTGGCCAGCGCTAGACCCACCACACTTCTCAGCAGGAATATACTGGAAGTTTTGTACTGCAGCAGTGTGTTGCATTTTGAAGACAGGTGTTTGTGTTTCTGATAACACTGAGATGCTGGAACAGTCTCTGATAATTTGAACCCTGTTCTTCCATCAGCAATCATGATTCGTCCACCCCTTTTTTTCTTTTTTAAATATATTAACTTTCAGTAAAAAAGTACTGTTCAAAAGTACTTTATTATTTCAGTTTTGCTGACTGTAATGTAAATTCTCACTGTCTTAAAAATAATTCCAGGTACAAGAGTACAGAGAGGCTCTGGAAGGAATACTTATTCGAGAGAAGAATGGATTAGTGCTAATGCCTGAACTTTACGCAGTCCCTCCAGAAAAGGTATTGTGAAAATGCAGCATCCACTTCAGTATGCAAAGTAGAGAGAGTGAGAGGAATATCAGTCTTACTGTTTTTCTGTGTCTGATGAAACTAAACCAACAATAAAAAAAGACTACTGCACATTATTTTAAAAAATAAGAGACTTCTCACAGCTCCTGCTGAGAAATAGTAAACTTTAGGCTTCCAAATGGTCACATTTTTCACTAGTAAATTTCATTGTCTTTGGAAATATTACAGCAGGTCTAACATTTTACATCCTTAGAGCAAGACATATATTTAAGAAGTGTTGGTACTAGTTTAGGAACTGAAGCTCAAAGAAGAAATAAAGCATAGATGTCCTGCCTGTCTAGTCTGTTGATTGATTGTGCTGCCCTTTTCCAGAGCAGGTATGGGAGACAGCTTTCAAATGGATTAGGGTTTGGGCTGGGATTTTGGTTTGGGTATTTTCTTTTCCCCCCACCTTTGCTGTTACTGTTTATCTCATTCTCCCATTGTGACAGAGAAATTCAGACGAGCTCATGTGCTCTTCCATGCTATTTGCCTTTGTATCCCTCCCTGCCAACTTCTTCTCCCACTCCAGACTTCTCAGCCCTCACTCACTAAGGGTGTGGAGCCTCCTGGGTTGGTCTGAGTTGCTCAGCCGACAGCTGATGCCTTGCTCGCAGATCTGAGGTGGAAACTGAATTGCCTTCCTAGTGGGAACAAGCGTGTAAGAGTCCAGAGCCTTCTTGTGAATTTTGATATGATGATAATGATCTGAAAAACATGCCACATCAACAGGGTAGATTTTGTCTGTCTATAAAAGAAATATGAAATGGCTGCCTGGAGATGTAATCTGGGAGGGTTTTTGCCCCACCCTCAATAGATGTGTATACTGCAAAACTGAGGCAGTTTTTCTAAAGCAGTAAGTCAATTTTCTATTGACCATCCTTGCTAACACAGGAAAGGTGGAATTATCTTAGTATTGGAAAGCACCTTTGCTTCAGAAAGCTGGGTAGACATCAGTGAAGTTAAAGTGTCATCGTGGAAGAGGTTGGAAAGCAGACACCCAGTTACCTATGCTGAGCCCAGAGGGAAGGCAGCAAAGGCATGGTGAGAAGAAAGTGGAAGAGCTAATACCAAAGCTATAATTGCATGCAGAGTCCCCATTCATCCTCCAGCTTTGAAGGGTGGGAAGAGGTACAAAAAGTATAATTCTTGTCCCAGAAAATATGTAGCCTTAGAAGTGAAACCACTACATCTCTATCTCAGTAGTAAGGGCAGGCTTCAAAGGGTTTATGTTAGACTGTATGTCTCCAAATACTTACATGTTACTGATTCTTCTTCACAACTTTAGGGTAATTTTTCTTGCTTATGTATTTGTTTTCAGGTGGATGAGGAGTATGAAAATCCTCACTCAGTGGATCGTGTCCCAGTGGGAAAGTTGCCCCATCTTTGGGGCCAATCATTGTATGTCCTGAGCTGCCTGTTAGCAGAGGTGATTATTTCTTGCATAGCAGATAAACTGGTATTTAATTTTGTTTGAGATGGCTTGGCCTTTAAGTATAGTTTGGTTGACAGGTAGAGGACAGTGTGTTTTCCAGTAGAAACATGTACATGAACCATGAAAGGCTGACTCTAAGCTTTCAGGACCTTTTGTTTTTATAATTTCTAATATAGCTAAGCAATTGTCTGTTTCTGATCAAGCTGAGTAAGTTGTCACATGGTCTGGAATATGGTTAGAATAGAGGAGTATGTCCAGGCTGACTTGGCTGTTCCAGAGCCAGGATTTTGGACCATTTCAGCTTTACTAGGCTATTCTTGCTCTGTGGCATGATGGATCTACTAGTCAGACACTTCAAAGTCAGACTAGTTAAAAGAAGCACAAATATCTCAGTGGAGCTCCAAAGAAAATCACTTTCCTGGTAAAATTATACCAGTTGCTGTAACTCTGAAAGTAGGAATTCTGAATGCAGATTGTGTCAGTCAGAACCATTTTCTTGTTCCAAAAAATGTCGCAGCCATTGTTTTTATTGAATGTACTACTTAGTGGACAGAGCAGACAAACCAAGCTTTAAGTCCTGCTGTCCTGAAAAAATATGAAAATTGGCTAGGATTTACTCTTTATGTCAGAAGCCTTTTGCTTAAATTCTCTTTGTTTCCTTCTTTTTTCTTTCTTTTGCATTTGTTCTAGGGATTTCTTGCTGCAGGTGAAATTGATCCCTTAAACAGGAGATTTTCCACGGGATTTAAACCTGATGTTGTGGTACAAGGTGAAGGAAGATGTGTTTAAAAATAATGTGGATTTTTTTTGCATGGGGCATAGATGCTTTGACGACACTGTGAGAAGGAGGAAGAATTTGTTTGCCTAGCTGCCTTTTACCAAGAGGGAAGATCAGGTTTAAGACACTTTAAAAAATTAGAATTTTAAGACTTGTCAGGAGTTGGAGAGTGGCAAAATTAATCTTGTAGTGAAAAGGAAAATCTTGGCAGCTTCTAGAGAGAAGAAGCAGGACTGACAGGAGATGGACCGGGTCAATGAGGTTTCATGTAGCTCCTTTTCAGAGGAGCCAGAGAGCACCAAGTGAGGAGGATCCCTGTGCACAGAGGTGAGGCAGCCGGAGTTACCAGCTTTTGGCTGCTGCAGGGAGTGGCCCCTTTAGTTTGTGCAAGAACAGCCAAAACCAGAAATTAATAGAGAGCAAACACCAGCAGATCAGGTCTTAAAGACTTTTCCAGTGCCTGGACCATGCTGAAAGAGCAACCAGCTCATTTATCAGGAGCAGCCTTTGTCAAGGATCCTGTGACCTGGGCTGGTGCTTGTTTGCCCCCTGTTGGTGCCTCATGGGAGTAGCATTTTATTATTCTGAAGTGCTTAATTTCCAACAGAAATAGAAGTGCTTGCTGATTTTTAGCATTCTTTGGCAAGTATTCACAATACAAAGAAGAATACTGCATTACTAGTCCCAAATCAATAAGCCAGTTGTCATGGGCAAAACCTGGATTGTAAATTTCTCTCATTAGGGAATTTTTTTTTTCTCCCTACCTATGCCATTTTGTGTCCTCTGAAATATGTATTGCTATACAAGTGACAGCACCCGTTCCCCAGTGACTTGGCTGCATTGTTATAGTGTGCTGTGTTAAAAGAACAAAGATTTTCAAGTCATATTTCCCTTTGTTCTATGGGGGGAAAGCCCTAAAAGAGCCTCTCTTCTAAAAGAGACTGTGTGATCCAAACTAGTGGTACTCAAACAGAAGCAACTGATTAAGCCCCCAAGAACCTGCTTTAACCTCAGCAGTTCTGACCCTGCTTTGAGCAGGAGGTTCGAGCAGACACCTCAGAGGACTTTCTGACCCTTCTGGCCACCACTGTTGTCCAGAGTGGACAGGAGTGGCAAGAAGTACTGAGAAACAGAGAATTAAAATCTGTCAGGTGCCCTATTGCAATCCCTTTTGATTTCATGAATCCAGAAATTAAAAAAGTGAGGTGTTCATGCCTTTTTAGTTAGCTAAATGCATTTGTTGAGAGGTGATAGTAGAGACAGTTAAAAAGAGTAGAACATTGGTTTTTAGTTGTGTTTTTGTTTTCTGTTACACAGTAACTGTTTTGGCAGAATCTAATCAAATTAAGACTCTGTTGCAAGACCGTGGAATCAACGTTCAGAGCATTGCAGATATCCATCCACTCAGGGTGCAGCCAGCTCGCATCCTAAGCAACCTCTACACCATGCTGGGTAAGCATTTCAACATGGAAGCCTCTCTACTGCCAGGCAAGGTATTTTTTTAAGAAGCTTAGCCAACTTAGAACTTCTGTCTTAAATAAGGAGCTTGAAGAGGTGGGAAAATTATCTCGTTAAAAATGGTGGAGAAAATACAAGCTTCTCTGTGCCATTGGAGTTAGACAAAAATTGACTCTTCATTTGTCCTCCAGAAACCACTTCCACAGAGAAACTGGTTTTTGAAAAAAATGTCGGGTAAAACACAGAAGGAAAAATCAAGTATTTTTCCTTCGAGAAGTCATTTGAGTCTGGGCAGTATGACTTTTATCTTCTGAGCAGGCAGTCTGGGAAATGTTCTGCTCCAAATCAGGGAAGCTGTGCTGCTATCAGAGCATCTTTGAGCTGTCAGGTTCTTGCTAAAGTTCCTTCCAACCTGGAGCTGAGATAAGCTGCTGAAGCTCTCTGTCTCTGTTGCAAACCCAGAAGCCTTTAGGGCTTTTCTAAACAAAGGACTTTAAATACATTCCAGTTCCTCAGCAGTGCCTCTCAAGTCCTCCTCAGAGCCTGAATTGACTTAAATAAATTCTACAAAGCTCTGACTGGTTCCAGTTGTTAAGTCTTTTTATATTTATATATTGATATTTATATTATCAAGTCTGCTTCTCGATAATCCTTGCTGGAATTATTTGGGTCTTGGTGGAAAGTTTGTTACATGCATTCCTAATTTAACTTAGTTTTACTTCTTCAGGTATGCCAGCAACTCATTGCTCAAAACTGTGGATACTGCTATAAAATAAAGTTGAGGTGGGGTGACTCAGCACTGGTAGATTCCTTTGCTGTCTGGACAAGGGGAGCTGCATCCTGCTTCTCTGTCAGTCTGGAGCATGTTCCCATGGCAATCTGGTTACAGATAATGCTGAGGCTGCTCATGGGGTGAACGTTTTTTTCTTGTGGTAGTTTTTGTTTGTAAGTTTGGTTTTTTGTTTCAACAGGAGCTTTTTTTGGAATCGTTCAAAGTAATGGGGCCTCCAGATAAATTTTAGAAAGTATGCCCTTCACACAGAGAAATTGTATATGTTGCTTCTGCGAAAGAGTCTGGCTCTTCATCTCAAAGTTCTTTTAAAAAAATGAAACATTTGCAGGGCTTTGCTGAGGCTTACATTTATTTTATTATAATTCATATTAGCTTTCTTTCACTAGTGGGGGAGTGTGAGTAAGATGATTTGATACATTGTTTTTAACAGTGACTTCCTTGGGAATGTTCACAGTAGTATTTTTTCAGGCACGTGGTTGTTTGGTTCTTGTCAGAAAGATTCAAGTCAGCTCCTGGCTGCTGGTGCAAAGGTTGTAGTGTGGATCATTGCTAATAAGCTCTACTGAGAAAAGTGAAGCTTACTAAAGCCTGATGAAAATCTTTTGTTGTATTTGGATGTATTTTTGTGTTGATTTAGCCTGCAGGCATGCGTTTTTAAGGTCCTGTATTTGAAAACACTGGAATTTCTGAGTTACGTTGATGGCCTTGTTTTTTGTAATACCACATCTCCTGCCCTTCTTGGTGGGGAAGCTGAGCAATTACTGTAATTATAAGACCAAATCCATGCCTAATGAAGCCAAATTTTAATTTTTAATCAGGCCTTTGATGGACTCTGGTTATTATATTGCTGCTTGCTAAAAAACCAGTTTGTAGCCTCACACTATGTTACTGGTTTTCTGCCTTACTGGTATTAGTGCAGTAAATTTTGCTGTATAAAGTGGTTATTTTGGAAAACAACACAGAAGATGTTAGCTGAGATTCTTTTCTTTCCCTTTCCTTTCCAGGCCGGAACAAGAACATGAAATTAAGTGGCCGACCACACCGACACATAGGAGTGTTGGGCACCTCCAAGCTCTACGTGATAAGAAATCAAATATTTGCTTTTACCCCTCAGGTAAGCATGTAAAGTTGGCAGGAAAATCACTCCTTTCTTAATGGTGAATCATTAGTGAAGCACTTTGCTTTTCCCTGCTGTCATTGTCCCTTAGGTAGAACAGGGCTGAAACAGCAGATGTGCTTTACTTTGTAGTGTTTTTAAGAGCATGGGTTGATCAGCAAGGTAGAACTGCTGATGATAAATCTTTTTTCAGTCATACAGAGTCTGGTTTCTTTGGCTTCTGGCTTAGGAG
Organism: Onychostruthus taczanowskii; assembly: GCF_017590055.1. Lineage (NCBI taxonomy): Eukaryota > Metazoa > Chordata > Aves > Passeriformes > Passeridae > Onychostruthus > Onychostruthus taczanowskii. Next base: position 1,162,691 of record NW_024498906.1, on the reverse strand, counting down.
AACACAGTGAGTCAATAGTACAAAGTTGTTACTGATCTCTGCCCACACCAACATTCTAATCAATGAAATAGTTTCTGCAGAAATAGGTCACTTAATATATCTTTCTACCAATTGCTTTGATGAAAAATTTAGTACTCTATAAGTGTGCCAAATACTGTAACCCCTAGGAGGTGAAGGTGTGATCTTTTCATTATGTTGTTGAAAGGGTAGTAGTGCTGAGAAATGGATGTTCTGTCTTTTTTTCTCTTTAGTGCATTTTCTCAATGTTGCTGAAAGTTTGGATCCTCATAGAATCAATGGCTCCTATTGATACATTTAATGAAATGCAACACACTTATTAACAGAATTATTCCAGCAGTTGGTACTAGATGGCCAGGGAGTCCCCTGCTCCAAGCATGTAGGATAAAGAATGATGCAGGATAAAGAATGCATCCATCCTTCTAAACAGATGTTTGACTAATGAAGTCTTTAAACTCAGCTGAAGGCAGTCAGTGGACTCTGTAGAAGGCTTCTGTATTGCTTCATGATGTCCAAACAAATCAGATTTACTGCAAAAAATGTAAATCCTTTCTCATTCTTCCCCATGTCAGTTGATCACAAGCAGCTTTATAAAATGTTAGCTGTTGTGTTACTTCCCTGTACCAATTTTCATTTTTGTAAATAAGGTAAAAATTCCTTACAGTTGTGATTTTTTTTTCAAAATACCCCTTAGTTCACATCTTTCTATGTAAGTAGGATCCAATATTCCTGCTAAAATCTTGTCATGTATCAAATAAGGACATACTTACTAGGATATTCCAAAATGGCATTTATCTTTACATTAGTAACACAGTGAACAATAAGTTCCTGCTTATTCCATGTTTTACTAAAACCTCCATAACATTTTCCATTGTACTTTGAAGCCAGACACTTCCCTGACTTTATTTTTTTTTTGAGGTGGATGGAGTTAATGTTTAATGTCACCTTCCTAAGGTTAGCAATTAAATCATCTTGTTGATCTTGACTAGTGTCCACAAAATTTGTGATTTTGTCATTTGTATTTCATTCTCTTTTCTAGCGAAAACGCTGATTAGGTGTGGGGCAAAGACTAACTTCATTCAGATACAGTAATTCTGAAAAAATGGTTAATAACTACCTTTTTTGAACAATTTTTAAAGTAGTTCTGCTTCCTAGGAAGTCAGTTCAGCTCACTAGTGTGAAATTTTGCAGAACCTGCCAGGTGTCAGCTTCTGCAAATTTTCTTATACTTATCATCTGGTTGCTCCAAAGAAGGAAACTAGACTAATCTGTTGAGATTGGTTTTTGGCCATCTTACTTTATCATTTTGTAATTATCTTGTCTGTCTCAAATTGGCTTTGTTTTCCTCTGCTTCCACGCACTGGAATTGGCCTGACTTTTTAAATGGCTCTTCCTTTTAAAGATGGGCAGTGTATTTCCTTGTCTCCAGATTTCTGGGACTTGTTCTTCCTGAATTAGCAAAGCTAACTGTCAGTGGCTCAAGGATTGTTTTGGCTAGTTCCTGATTCCTTCTGTGAAAAAATTTCTCAGGACTTTGTCAGCTTGAGCTTCCATGTTCTTTATGCACTTACCCCTCCCCAAGGCTTAGGGGCTTCCTTAACTTTTGTTGTGGCTGCTTTGACATACTTTCCATTATTTGTCCATGTTCTTTTCTTCCAGCTCCTGAAGTAGCCAGAGTAGTCTCTTACTGTGGTTCTTGGCTTCCTGCTGCAGTGGGGGCAGCACTTTGCCATTGCACATTTCATGTGCCTTTTTTCCTCAGTAACTGTCAGCTTTTCTGTGTTCTGCCTGACTTTCAGATGGTTCCCAAGAGACATACAGAGACTGGAGACATACAGCTCCCAGGCCCCAATGTGCACTTAAGCCTGTGTATTGGTTTTGTTACTATTGTTAGCTTTTTTTCCACATTTAGAGTACTTCCATCTTCCAGATCATAGGTCAGTGTAATTGGTCATTGGGAAGTTTCTGCTTCGTGGCTGTGATTGCCCAGGTTTTGTTTGTACAGCTTACTTTGATGGTCAGTCTACAGGTGTAAAAAATGGACACTTGCACAAGCATGGATTTCTGTGTCACAGTCTGAGGCCATGTTAGGTTAATTCAGGTCATTTGTGTTGTGGTCAGGACTAGCTCATGTGGCTTTTGTGAATGATTTAAGGGAAGAAACAGAGAAAAAAAGGGAAAGCACTAACAACTACCCCTATGTTGTTTTTTTCTCTTCTCTAGTTTACTGACCAGCATCACTTCTACCTGGCTCTAGACAATCAGATGATTGTGGAGATGCTCAAGACGGAGCTGGCTTACCTCACTTCTTGTTGGAGGATGACAGGGAGACCAACCTTGACATTTCCTATCACCCACACAATGCTTGGTAAACTTAATCTTCTGTTTCAAGCAGAGTAGATTACTGCAGGAGGATAGGATGGATGTTGGTTTGAGAGTAGACAGGTAGCAGGACTTTTAACATCAGATGTACAGTTCAATTTCCTCATGTGTATGATGAATTTGAATTACATGGTAATATTTAATTTTGGTTTTGCTCTCTCTTCATATGCTTCTATCACCAACCATCTCCATGTTTTTTCTGTCTAAAGAAATTTCAAAGAAATCCCTTTGGAACTTGTCTTGAGTGGGTTGGTGTTTGTCTTTAGAACTTATCTAGGGGTTGTGTTCGGTTTGCTTGCTTGTCCAGGATTTTTTAGTAAGGTAGTATTGATGGCAGTTGTGGGTTCTGCTTTAAATTTGCCTGATTTACATTGTACAACACCCAGTAATGCACTGTGTATAGATGTGATAATTTAAGAATGTGTTGTGAGCTCCAATTCTTCCTTTATTCTTTTTTAGTTGATGATGGTACTGACATTCATCCAGCAGTTCTTGCCACAATAAGAAAATTAGAAGATGGTTATTTTGGAGGTGCAAGGTAATGTTAAAATTGACAAATTATTATCTCCATGATTTTTAAAATTAAATCCTGTAAAAGTGTCAGTTTTGAACTTGTGATAGTGCACAGACTTTGTACTACAATTCTGCAGAGAAGGAAGTTTCAGCTTTAATTATTATGTGGTAATCAAATGGTAGCTGGGCCTCAGGTGCAATGGAAAAGATCTGTCTCCCAAAAAGTGTACCATCTCTGACTGCCATTAATGGATAAAGAAAACAAATATCAAATCTTTGGAAATATAAACTCTTGAAATATGAAATCTTTGAAATGTGAATCTGGCTGGGTTTCTGTTATTAAAAAGTAAATTACTTTCACAGTTACTGGACATGTTTTAAACATTGATTGCATGTAGTACTTGTAACCTGGTGTGTTGCAGTCATCTGTGTGTCTTTCACAGTTACTGGACATGTTTTAAACATTGATTGTAACCTGGTGTGTTGCAATCATCTGTGTGTAAAATATGATGCCACAGTATCTCCCTATTCTTTTTCCACTTTCCCTCTCAGTGTGTGTAAAATATGATGCCACAGTATCTCCCTATTCTTTTTCCATTTTCCCTCAATCAGTATCTTCCTTTGACAATTAAATATTGTCATGGTTTAACTCCAGTCAACAACTCAGCCCCACGTGGCCACTCACCCTCACTCCCCTTAGTGGGACTGGGGAGAGAATTGGAAAAATACAAGTGAGAAAACTTGTGAGTTGTGATAAAGAGTTTAGTAAGTGGAGCAAAAACCACATATGCAGGCAAAGCAAAATGGGAAATTCATTCACCACTTTCCATGGACAGTTCAACCATCTTCAGGAAAGCTGTAGTCCATCAAATGTAACTGTGTCTTGGGAAGACAAACTTCTGTATCCCTGAGGATCTTCCCCTTCATCCTTCTTCCCCCAACTTTATATGCTGAGCATGACACCCTATGGTATGGGTGTCCCTGTGGTAAGCATAGGTCAGCTGTCCAGCTGTGTCCTCTCCCAGCTCCTTGTGCACCCCCAGCCTGTGCTGGTGGGGTGAGGTGAGAAGCAGAAAAGTCTGGGATGCTGTGTAAGCCCTGCTTAGCAGTAACTAATACATCCCTGTGTTATCAGCACTGTTTCCAGCACAAATCCAAAGCATAGCCCCATCATTAACTCCTATCCTAAAACCAGCACAGATGGTTTAGCTGCCTCCAGTTCTGTAAAAAGACACATTCAGGCCATTCATGGGGCCTTCTCAGCCCCAGTTTCTTATGCATTATCCTTGGAGCTCAGGTCTTTGTTCAGGGTCTCTTTATATGAACCTATAACACCCTGCATAATTAGGCTTTGAGTTAAGCCTGTTACCATAGCACAGTTAAAATCAATTAGTACCTAGAGCAGTCAGTACCCAGCTGGATCTGCAACTGTTGTTTTCCTTTTTTTATTTTTCAGTGTCAGTTTCTGTGGCTTTATAGTTGCCAAAGGTGGATTGAACAGTAGGTTTCATAAATTTTGGAGGAGTTGTTGAAAGCTAAGTGAGCGTTAATCAGTATCAGAATGGTGGATGTTAATGCTGTTTGGCATGTGTCCCCTTTTGCAGGGTGAAGATAGGCAAGCTATCAGAATTTCTTACCACCTCTTTTCATACATATCTGAGCTTCCTGGATCCAGATTGTGACCTAAAACTGTTTGATGACCATAATGACAACTGTAACAGTCCTGACAGTGAATATGGAGACTACCCAGCAGATTTCTGTGAAAAAGGTAGTAGTGTTTTTTCACTTGTTATTTTTTTCTCTGTCAAGTTCTATCAGCAGAGCCTGGGTTTGCCTAGAGTGCAGAGTCTGTTCTGTGCACAGCTGATGGTCATTTGGTTTTCTCACACACCCACCTGAGCACAGGACATGCATGACTCAGTTTAGAGAATGAATTCATGTGTGCTCTTCCTGCATTTGTAGTTTGGCATTGACTGGCAGCTGCTACAGCAAAGCTGAGTCTGGAGAGTCAGCAGGTGGGGAGGTGTGGAAGAGGTTAGATGGAAAAGGACTGTCAAGAGTCGTGGACAAGAGCTTGTGTGGAAGAGATGACAGAGTCTTAGAATAATACAAGTTGGAAGATACTTTTACAATCATCAAGTCCAGCTGTGTTCTATGATATACCAGCAAAATAAAACCCCTTTGGATTCCTTTCACAGGAAAGCTAGTTTCTAAATCTGTTTTCAGTGTCAAAAACATCTTTTTCTTTTGTTTACAAGTTTTTGGCTTGAAAAATCTCTTCCTTACCCTATTCTTGCACGTATGAGTGCCCTTATAAATAAGCAATAATACAGTGGTGTGTTTGAATAAGAAAGTGATGATGATAAATAGTCATTTTTGCCTTTAAGAAACCTTTTTCTTTTTTTTTATGACCGTTACACTAGATAGCCAGGATGAGCTGGATCAGTATATAAATGATGTCCTGCAGAGCACAGCCCTGAAGTCATACCTACCTCCAACTTCAAAGACAACGAGTGAACCACCTGTGTTCAGTGCAAACCATTCCACAGAAGAGATCCTGTCAATAATGGCCAAGACAAAGGGCTTGGAAGTTCCAGGTATTTCTCCCTGTTGTTTATTTAGTGATAATAATTAAAAAACCTGATTTGGCTGCTACAAGGGGTAAGTTCAAGTATTTAAAAATTATACATTTTGACATACTTGTGCCAATAGTTCTTCCCTTATAAAAAAGAAATAAGAAATTCCTTAACAAGTAGGAATGACTAAAGTTGTTGCTGTCATGTTCCCCCAGTATCCTGTGTTATGGTGTATACACAGAAAACCTGCAATGAAATGTAACATTTAATCAAAGTTAATGTTATGGAAGCTGCTACAGCTTCTTAGTTGGATAGAATTTTAGAACCCAAATCAATTAATTGATTGTTTTGTCTTTGCTTGTATAAAGGCAGACAAAATGTACTTTTTAATTTTAATAAAGTTGCTGTGAAATGAAATGTTTCAATACAAGAAAAACATAAATAATGTACTTTCTAAATTTGTAAGAACAAATGGAGTAGAGAGGGAGCACAGTCTTTCTAACTATGCCACATTTCTGATAGCCTGATTGGAGGGTATAAACCAAAATAAGACTTTGGCTGAATTTGTAAATAGATTCCAACATATGCATGGTTTTATATGTAGATACATAGTATTCAATGCCCTGGTCAATGGAAGACTTCCCTTAACTTCAGTGTAAATTAATAACTTCCAAGCTTTTCTGTTATGCTTTTCTGCCATCTTTCATGTGCCACATCATCTGATCCTCCATTGAATACAGCATATGAAGTTAACAGAGCATTAACCTGCATTCAGCATTATAATTTTAATTATGAAATCTTACCAGTTAGGCCATTTTCTCCAAACTCGTTTCCTGTTGAAGTGTTTAAAACACTTGGCATGGTCAGGTCATTATGCTGCAGGATTTTGGAGTCACAGGCCAAATAAGAGGTGTCAGTTGAGCATGTAGCCTCTGAGCCTTTGACATGCTGAAATCTGAAACTCTCAGAGCAAACCTGCAAGGAGATAAAGTTCAGAACATGAGCTTCTCAGTTCTATGCATCTCAGAAGCACTGCCTCTGTATTTTGACTCTTGGAGGTATTTCTGTTGTTTTTACCTAGCCAAGCTGCTTTCATGTAGGTGTTTTTGATTTTCATGTTACTGAAGCAGCCTTATTTTTCTTTCTGTTCTGGTGACTTTGCTTTCCAGCCATGTCTATGTCTCTTCCCACTAAAGTTCTGAACACACACCGAAAGTCTCTGAATCTTGTTGATAATCCTCATTTCTTTAGGACAAAGGTAAGGTGTGGGAATTTTTATGCTGTTTGTGGTTTTAGTATGCAATGCTCTAGCCTTTCCTCATGCTTTCCTTCCAAACCCTCTGCCAGGTCTCATTTTTCTTCACAGACAAGCCATTCTGTCCAAGGCACTCCCTTGTTTTGGGAATTATTTTTTTGGCTGGATGAAGGTTTTTTAGTCAAATAGACACTATCAAGTGGAAAGTTTTTAATTGAATGTGCAAAACAGAAAAGAACATAATGATTGCCTTATTTTTAAAAGCCAAAAGTTAAGTCATTGTCTTTAGTTCTAGCTGAACACAAGGTAAAGGACAGGATGTTCACAGGCTTTAGAGATGTTTTCCAAGAAATACTACTTATAGTAATATCTGGGTAAGAGGGAATGTGTGAATGTCCTTAAGGTACCAGCCAAATCCCACCTCAAGGCATGAAGATGGAGTTGTGCTGGGAACTTGTTTTGTCTTGGTATATGTTTCTCCACAAGGCTCAGTTTGTAGAAATGGTATTTTAGGATTACATAAACTGCTGAACAGCATGTTAAACAAAACTTCTTTTCATCCAAGAATTCATCATAGGATTATGTAATCTGATTAGTTATCATTTTACTTTCATAAGCTTGGAAAACTTACAATGGTAATATTTGCATTCATAAAGTGCCACTTTATATACAGGTTAGAGATGGAGCTCAAAAAGTTCTAAAGTATTTCAACAAAAAAAGGATAGTATCTCTCTGCTTTTCTCTTTACAAGTAACACAGAAATGATGAAAATAGATGACAGATAAAGTATGCAGATAAAAGTATGCACTATCCAGATTTCTTTGTTTTGTCAAAAAAGAAAAATAGATACAAGGTTCCATTCTAGGGATTGTGTTTCTTGGGGTTAGTCTCCTTTCTGTGCCTGCAGTACCCTGGCAAGAACTAAGTGATGTGTCTGTATTTCAAGTGCAGAGCTTTGTTGCAAGTCTGATGTGATTTTTTTAATGACATTTTAATTGAAGTTACCGAAGTTACAGATCCGCTACTTTTTTCAAGATGTCTGTATTTCAAGTGCAGAGCTTTGTTGCAAGTCTGATGTGATTTTTTTCTAATGACATTTTAATTGAAGTTACTGGAAGTTACAGATCTGCTACTTTTTTCAAGGTCATGTCTTGTGATTTTTTTTTCATCCATCTTTGTTATCAGGACCATGAAAATGTTTCACACTTACCTAAAGATGCTCATGGTGATTTGGATTGCAGGAAGCTTGTTAATCAGCTAAAGGAATGTCCAACACTCCATGATCAAGCAGATATCTTGTATATCTTGCATATACTCAAGTAAGTTGCCTGAGTATGAACTTCAGCATCTTTCAGTTTGGTTGCAGCTATCTGATTGTTCTTGTGCAAAAGGTTTCCACTGTTCAGGTTGTGTTTGGAGGGGACAGTGGAAATATTTTGTGCTTTAGCACACATATTTTCAGTTAGTTTGATTACAGGAATTATTTGGATATAAAAGAAGACGTGCAGATTCTAGAGTTGATTGGCACACAGTTGCAAATACATAAAGTCTCCAGGGCTCACAAATTAGATGCACAAATCCTTTCCATGAATGAGAACACACCCTGCTATATTTGTGGCACTCCATTTGAAGTTCACAAAGATTTGGTGTGATTTTCATACACAAGAATGAAAGTGGAGGGAAAATTTATCTTGTCATTTTCTAACTAAAGGCAAAATGCAATTTTAATGAGTGTTCACTATTTTTCCTCTAATCCCTTTGTATATTTAAGTATACAACTGGCTAAAATTTGGTACTTTTTAAAACATTCTTGGAAGCAGTCTGGGCCCATCTGCTGGAGTTGGTAACCACCTGCTATTTAATTGGTTTGATGGGAACAAAATGCAAATAGAAACAACAGAATCATCTTCTGAAGTGTGTTTATTGAGCTTGGTTTTTTTCCTGTGCAGGGGAATACTGCTGGACCCTGTCAGGTAGTTAGCTTTTGGTGCAAAGACAAGTATGTGTTAATCACAGATGGTCTTCCCTACTGCTACAAAAACTGCATTTTTGTTTATTTTAGTCTGTCTCCTGTGTGGACATCTTCTTTGATCTTCTTGATTTCCCAAGCAAAATGTTTAGCATCCTCTCTTAAAGAATGTAAAGGAAATCCTATAAAAAATATGTTTTGTTCTTTAACTGCATGTAACACCAGTAATTTCACCAAGGGAGACTCTGTTGGGCAGGCAGATGGACCTCTGGTGGACTCTGTCAGCACGAGTTGAAGTCATTCTTTGACAGTTCAAAACATTACCAAAGAGAAGGCATAATGGAGTGAATTTCAAAAGCCAATTTCGAAAGTGAATTTCAAAGGAGAGGAAGAGAAATCCCTTTTGCTTTTTTCCTGTAATGGCATAAGCAACACAGAAGTTTAGTTAATAGCTAAGAAAGAGGAATGGCTAAAAAATGCCCCTGAAGGATCTGGAAAATGTGTGTAGTCTTCAGCAGTACTGAAGATATTGTTGAATTCTGCTCTGCCAAAGCACTACATGGAGTGTTCCTCCAGCAAACTGTCCATGTGAATGCTCAATTTAAAGTCTAGTGGGAAATCCTTCAGGTGGTTCCTTTTCAAGTTGCTGGCTCACAGCTGAATGAGTGCTCAAGTTATTGTGAAAGTTACTGGTATCAAGAGGATTTTGTCCACATATAGTGAATCTGTGGTGAAGGCACGGATGTCCCATTTGGTATTGAATTCTGTCACCAACGTGAGCAGGGCAGTCAAAATCCAGCTGTGTGGTAAAGTTTAGCATTGTGCCTGATGATGATTGCCTCCTGTTTGTTTTGGCAGAGGTGCTGACTGGGACACAGAGCTGGATGGACAGTATGGTGTCACTGTTCACTGCCTCCTCAATGAGCTCTACAGAAAGGCAGGCCTCAATCAGGAATGGGGCTTAATCCGTTACATTTCTGGCATTCTCAAAAAGAGAGTTGAAGTTCTGGCTGAGGTATGAAATACAAATAATCCTGGTTAAGCTTCCTGCCTGGGAACAGAGATAAAACTACAAGTTTGCTGTTGAGGTTTGTGCTTGACCTTCTTCTGGTTTTACTTTGCAACATACACAGTGCAGCATTTTTAAATAGATGTTGGCTGTTTTTCTGATCTAGAATCTTACTACATCTTTATCTTTCATCTGTACTGCAGACTGTGCTAATGTTGGCATGGACTGAGAATGTCACACTGTAAATAGTTGTGAAGGCTTTGTTTCATCTCTGTTAATTGGAGAAGCTTAAGTGTGTGCTTTGAAAGCTGCAGTTGTCACTGGTAATTGTCCATTGCTGTTGTGATGGTATGAAGCACTGCTATGTCAGGGTACTAGTGATGATACAAAAACACATTCTGCCCATTTCCATCCCCCTGGGCTGACAGTCTGCCTTGTGAATGGATGTTTGGAACCACTTAAATATCCATGACTATTAAGTGGTAACAAGAAAAATGTACTGTTAAGAGTACAGACGTTATTTTGATCATTACAAAAAGTTTTCCTCTCAAGGATTCTGAAAGTATTTGTTTAATTTTTCTAGTAATCCCCTGCATATTTCTGAGGAGCTCTTTCTGTAATTCCTGGCCATTTTCAAGGCTCTGTGTCACATCTAGGATGCCTTATTTTAGTGACAGTCCTGTCTGTAATAAACCAGTTTGTGATAATCACTGTGCATGGTACTTCATTAAGCACAGAACTTTTTGCCTTCTCAAGACAAGGACGAGCAGTACAGATGTGCTCACAAAAAGCCATGTATGTTAACTTGAGAAGGTATTGACAAAGAACTGGAGAGGAGGAACAGAGATTGTCTGTTTTCTTCCATGTTAAGGGAGTGAAAATAGACTTCAAAATCAGAGGAACACTGCTCTGTGATGTTTTTTGATTCAGGATACTAAAACAGGCAAACTGAACATCCACTTTTGAAGGAGGTCAGTATAAAAGAGGAAACACTGTGGTACTGGGGAAAGTACCTATTTCAGACTGTATCAGGTATGTGATGCAGTAGGCTGGGTGCTTGTTTTAGGAGATATGTTAGTGCGCAGGAATTTTTTTTCATTAATGCTGCCAAACTTTTCATTGATTAAAAATAGGATTGTCTTAAATAAAGGACAAAACTTTATCATATGATAAAGGATGAAAGCCTTTATTGATCTGCCAGCCCCACTGGAGTTCCTAATCTAATAATTATGCTGCTGATTTCACTGAGCAGGGAAACAGGTTACTTTCAAACTCTCATAGCCCTATTGACCTCAGGAGATGTTTGGCAACTATTTAACAGCATATTCTGCTGGATTTGCGTACCTGGTAATTAACAGAAATGCATTTAAATATTGCTAAATAAATAGAATTAATTTGATTTGGTCAATTAAAAGCCATATCACTTCCACATGACACAGAGAAAGATCTCTTGCTTTTTGTCCCCTTGTGACAGGCATGCACAGACCTTCTGTCACACCACAAGCAACTTACAGTGGGCCTGCCACCAGAACCCCGTGAGAAAATCATTACCACGTAAGTTGGAGCTCTGCCTCGGGCACGGGCTGCCATTCGTCTTCCTGCTGGTACCATTCTGCTGCTCTTATGTTCTTTTAAACCTTACTCCTTGCCCTCAAAGGGATTTGCAGCCACCCAGGTAGACTTGTGGGCACCTTTGTCCTGGGTGAATTGATCCCAGTGCTCGCTCAAGAATTTAACAGCTGGTTGTGCTGAGTCCCTGCTTCCTGTGGTTTGACTTCTTGCAGCCCACTGCCACCTGAGGAGCTCACAGATCTCATCTACGAAGCCAGTGGCCAAGACATCAGTATTGCAGTCCTGACACAGGTATGCAGCCTGTGCAGAAAGGCTTCTTGGGCTGTGCCCAGTGCTGTGCCAGTGTTTGCTCTGAGACAGGGAAAGCCATGAAGACCCTCTCTGACGGGTGCCTTTACGGATCTGTCCTTGCAGGAGATAATTATGTACTTGGCGATGTACGTCCGGTCACAGCCCAGTCTTTTTGTGGAGATGCTCCGGCTCCGCATTGGTCTGATAATCCAGGTGATGGCCACTGAGCTGGCACGAAGTCTGAAATGCTCAGGTAGGAAGCAGTTTCATTGTAAGGGTACTTATGGTATCATTTTTGCTTTACCCTTTGTGGTTGATCTTTTAATTCATGTGTGGTAAATCCTTTTATTAATCTCTTAGTTAATATGTGCAGTCACAAACCTTGAAAATCACTTTCTCTTTTACTTAATGAAAGATTAAGCACCCCCCAGCACCCACTTGTTCAAAGAATATCAGAGGGTATTCTTTATGGAATAACTCTGCCTCTGGAATTTAGGTCCATGTGTCATCTGCTGTTGGGAGATGGCTGTTATACCTTTCTAAGTGATTTTGTTCTATAAGGGAGCAACTGCTTTTTCATCATGAGCTTCAGTGAAATTTTGCACAAGCTAGGACATAATAAAGATTAATGCAAATAATGTAATTTCTGTGGAGTGTTTGTTGTTTAGTCCTGAAATACATTTTCTTTGAAATGTGACTACATATTAATTTTATTAAAGGGAGGGCTAGCCAAAGAGTTAAATGTGATTGGACTTCATTCACAGTTTCCTTAGCCAGGAAGCCTTTATAGCTTATTATCTTCCCAGTGACATTTGTCATTGTGTTTTGTTTTATTTAACTAGGTGAAGAAGCTTCAGAGAGCTTGATGAATCTAAGCCCCTTTGATATGAAAAGTCTTCTACATCATATTCTCAGTGGGAAAGAGTTTGGAGTGGAAAGAAGCTGTAAGTTGTTCATTTTTATATGCTAAGTTAGATTGTCTTACAAGTGGGGATCTATTCTTTCTGCAGGTAAAATAAAGGTATAGGTCATGTATTAATCATGGGTGACCAGTACATGTGTATGTCTGCTGTGAAATAAACAAAACACATATGGTGGAAGCTGTCCTGCACTGAAATAAGATTGTATCAAATTTTCAGTAATAGGAAGGCAAACTTTTAAAATGGAGAAATTTTATGGAACCAGAACAAAAGCCATGAAAAGGTCATATCTAACCTGCCTTCAAGAAGCATGTCTTTGATGCCCTCATATTCCTGACTGGCACATCAGCTGTCTCCTGGGCTCTTGTTTAGACCCTCAGAGACTCATTGCAATTCTGACTAAATTTACAATTGCTCACTGTCTTGGAAAATCAGTTTCTCATATCCAAGAATGAATTTAGGCCCTTTACTTGATAAATCAGATTTGAACTCTTGATCTGATTCTGTGAAAGGATGCTGTCACCAAGAGCATTGCACATTTCTGAAGTGATTTGTGTTTAACTTCTTAGATAGAATTTCTATTTTTCTACCCTTAGGATGTTAAAAATATCCATTTGCTTCTTTAGTGCGACCTGTAGATTCTTCTTCATCCAGCCCTGCAATTTCTATTCATGAGATGGGGCATTCTGGAGCAACCAAAACAGAAAGAAGTGGTATTACTAAATTGAAGAGTGAGATGAAGCAGGTGAGGGTTTTCTATCAATGCTCATCAGAAAGTACAGCTGTTCTGGAACTGTGGTATGTTAGGTTTTATTCTTGCTAAATAACGGAAATTTCCAAATTTGCTTTGATTTAAAACTGATCACTAAATAAGAGGCAGTTAAGGGATGTTTCCTCCAAACATGTTCTTCCTCTTTTGTTCTTGTTTCATATGCTGAATGTAGAAGAACTTGAGCAAACTGTAATGCATTCATGGTGTCCACCATAAAAGCAGTTCTTCTGTCATGTTTAGCTAAGGGAAAGTCACATGTACAAAGAGAAGCTTTTATGCAGTGTTCATTCTTGTACTTGGCCCAAGATGCAAAACTGGATCACATGCCTTTTGGAAAAGATCCATGTGGAAAAGGAATCTTGTTTTGTTTTCTTCTTTCTGTTTCTTCAGGAATGGAGGATGATTACTGCTAGAATTTATACATATATATTCAAGTCAAATAGTTTAAATTATACTTCAACTGAGTATATGGAGAGATCACAGAAAACACAACCAAAATACTCTGAATGAATGTGACTGGTGGTTTTATTATGAGTGATTTGATTTCTCTATTTTGTGTCTCTGTTAGTAATTTTCTTTTGCTTTGAATAAGTAGGAAGGTAGTGGTCAAATAAAATACATTTTTAAGAATGGTTTTATTTTTCCTCATGGGTTATTCAGACTAGAGAGAGAAGGCTCCAAGAGACCTTATTGCAGCCTTGCAGTATATAAAGGAGCCTTAAAGGAAATACGAAGAGATGCTTTTTGCCAAGGCCTGTAGTGACAGGATAAGGGGCAACAGTTTGAAACGCGAAAGGGTGAAAGTTTGAAACTTGAAACAGTTTGAAAGGGTGGTTTAGATTGGATGCAAATGCCGTGATATCCATCTGCTGTGGGTCATCTGGCCAAGAATTCCCAACCTGAAGGAAAAAGGGATTCTTCCCCCCCCTTCCACAGTTTATTTCATACACTTAATATTTTGTACAGCGTTTATTTCCACGAATTACTAATTACATTCCTAACAGATTCAAGGACACCTTTTTACAATGAAGGGGGAGAGGCAGTGGTACAGGTGCCCGATGAAGTTGTGGATGCCCTGTCCCTAGAAATGTATAAGGTCAGATTGGATGGGGCTTTGAGCAGCCTCATCTGAGGAAATATTTTATGCTTTCCTTTGATTGATGAAACAGATTGAATAAACCTTCAGAAAGGAGTGGCATTTTTACATGGTCTTAACATGAAGCATTTGCTGGTGGCAGTAAAGATCAGATAATGATTCTTCATGGGACATGGTCAGGCAGGGAAGCAGAGACCGCTGTGGAACACGATGTCTCTTGTGAGACCTGGTTGCTGTGTTTGAGCTGTGCCACTGCTGCAGCATCATCATGGCTGTGGGGGAGGCTGTGAAGGTGCTGCTGACTGTGCTGCACTGGCCCTGAGGTGGCCTTGGAGGTCAGTCTGAGCAGGGCTCCCAGTCAAACTGGGGTGTCTGAATTCCGGGCCTTTCCAGGAAGGAGAAGGGACAAGGCTCTAGATGGCAGCATTATTTTGTTTGAAATACAGAGGTCGGCCTGAGCTGGAATACTTGGATCTCTCTTGACATTAGGAACATAGTTCCTTTGTTGCTCTCACATTCCACAGAAACTTGGTATTTTGCACAGAGGCGGAGATGGCTGGGTTTATTTTTGTACCACCCCACGCCCCCCCACTTTGCCTTTCCTGCTGCTTCCTGCCACACATCTCACTGCATTCTCTGAATAATTGACTAGCAGCTAATGTAGTGTCACTTTGGCGGGGGGCTGGGTGGGGTGGTGCAGAATACACTTTGTTGTTACAAGGAAAATTTCAAGTACTTGTACTAACATCTCTGGAGTGTTGAGCAACTGCAGCTCCCTCTTTTGTGGCTGTTCTTTCTTCAGTCAGAACCATTAACACTGAATGTGAAGGAATGGCTTGGGGTGGGCAATTAAAGGAAAGTGCTTGAAGTCTGAGGTGCTGCCTCCACATTTCAGCAAAAAATTTGCCTTTCAGCTTTTTGTTTGCTGCTGCCCATCCATGTGGCAGCCTGCAGTCTCTCCAGTAAGATGACCTTCTCATGCAAAGAGAAGCTGGTGGCATTGCAACGAATGGGGAATAGAAGTAGGGAGCTCAGTTTTCACCTCAACCCCAAGCCACAGGGAAGCTTTTGGTTCCATCTTAAACTGGTGGTTTGTGCTGGCTACGCTGGGAGCTCCATGGATGGCATGGGCTGCCAAACAGGCTCCTGACATGGCGGGCTCTGCCTCACGGTGTCCCTGGGAATCAACAGCAGCTGCCCTGGTATCAGCTGAAGTGCAACACTTTGCACACCAGTGACACTGCCCTGGAAGCAGCTCATGCTTGTTAAAATAATCAGATGTTGCATTAAACCAAGCAGTGAAGTTGACTGGGCTATGCCACGTTGAAGTGCTTGCCTGTTTTGTTGAGAAATGATGGAAGCACTTGAGAAATGAAGCTTGTTGCAAAAGGGAGAGATGGGGATGAAGGATCAGTCCCACCCCATCATCCTGTGTGACACCAAGGCCTGTATTTTTTTCCCTGGTTCCGAGGTAGCATTATAACAGAAATGTATTGGCCAGGAGTGGCACTTGGGACGGTAGAAAGCAGCTAACCAAAGCTTTAATGTCCTTACAGAGGGGCAGTACTCCATCCTCTCCCACCAGTGCTTCTCCGACCGGCTCCAGTGGAGACATGAGCTGGGGTGACAGAAAAGGACAGTGGCTGCGCAGAAGGAGGCTGGATGGTGCAATTAACAGAGTTCCTGTTGGCTTTTATGAGAAAGTGTGGAAGATCCTTCAGAAGGTAAGCTGAATGCTGTGGAGGAAGCAAGCAAGCTGTAACTCGGGAAGGTGGTGGCATCTTGCCAGGAGTGGAAGTTGGTTGGCAGGTGAAAACCAGAGTGGCTGGTGGAAGGGTGTGTCTTGAACTTGAAAGGGCTCCATTAACTCAAGTTCAGGCGTTTCACGTTTCAAGCTTCTTTGAAAGTGTGGCTTTCTCTGAAACCACCAATGCTGAATTTTAGCTGAATGACTCTGTTCCACCACTGCCCGTTGTGCATCCCCTGGCCTCATGCACATTGTCAGTGCACCTAAAGGGCACTGCAGTGCAATGCAGTTCTGTGCTCCAGGTTGGAAAGGCTGTGAGAAATGAAGTAGGAAACTGCTCTAACTCTTCCAGAATATATTGAGACCTCTTGCTGACTCTTCTGAGGTGTATGGCATTCTTACCCTTTTTTGTTTGGTTGGTTTGTTTTAAGTGAAAAGTAAGTCCTTGCCAGCACTGTGGATATCAGTGGTATAGAAATGTAAAAAAAAAATAAAAAATGCAACTCTCCAGGAAGGAAGGACTGTGGATATCAGTGGTATAGAAATGTAAAAAAAAAAATGCAACTCTCCAGGAAGGAAGAGAGGGAAATTACAAATTTTAACTTATTTTAAAGTGATTATGCACCTGTTTTTTTCTGCTTTGCTGGATACAGGCCAGCATTTGGCACCTTGTAGCACTGAGCTGTTCATGCTTGCTTAGTTGGGAAGGGAGTGCATCACCAGTTTAGGCTGATTTGTCCTTCTAAAATCCCTTACACTGAAGCTGTTAGTATTGATGTCAGCCAAGACAAATCATATATGACCTCTTGGCTATTTACTAATAGGATCTTCCAGCAGAGTGAAAATCACTTCTGACCTAATGTAATAGCTGGAAATAATTGTATTTTTTTTCTGGCTGTTAAAATGAATTGTGCTTATCTTCAATATTTCATTCTTAAAATCTTTTTTGACTATTCATAAAAATCTGTCTCCTCTTCTTGGTGTGTTTCTGTTCTACACCTCACATACCAGATGTGTCCCTCCTTAACGTGCCTTTTCACCATTAAGGTTTTGTCATTGTTTTCTTTATACCAATTGTTATTTCTCTCCCCCAGTGGTTGACATCCTGAGGTGTGGTGTCCTGGATCTGAAACACATAACTAAATGTTGTTCTAGTGAAAATGAAAAAAGATTCTTGCTTTTGTGGTCTGTTGTCTTGCTTTTGTGTTATCTTTTATTTCCAAATCCCTTCCAGCAGAATGCTCCCATCGATTTGTTCCCTCCTTTGTGTGCCTTTGCTGTAGCAGCTCCTGAAGTGCTTGGCTTCGTTAGCTGGGCTGGAGCACAGCATGCTCTGCTGTGTCATGTCAGGCTATTTCTAATCTTTGCAGTTACATAATAACTTCTTCAGGAAGGATAAAATAATATTTTTGAACAGGGCTTTTTGTGTCTTTTGGAGGTTTTTGCTTTGCTTTTTTATTTTTTCTCCTAACTGAAAGTTGTTACATATTAGCTTAGAACAGAGAACCCTTAGATTGACTTGCAAGAACTGTAATTTCTGTTCACTCTTGAAATGTTTCAGTGCCATGGTCTGTCCATTGATGGGTATGTCCTTCCTTCTTCAACCACCAGAGAGGTACAGTAAAATGCCCATGATTTTCTAGCCACATGTCTGAATATTTGGTTTGACAGTGTAAGATGCAGCAGGGCCTCTGTTACAGATCCTTGGTTTTACTTTTAGAACATCTGGACCTTCCCCCAGCACCTCTGCCAGCTTCTCTGGGTCTGTGCAGGTGAATTCCTGCCAGGCAGGCCTGGGAGGAGGTTTGTGACAGCTTTTCCCTTTGCTGCCTTCTGCACACCCTGACTGTCCCCCTGTGCCCACTGGGAGGCTCCAGGGAGGGTGGCTGGCAGCAGCCCACTGGGGGGAAGGTGAGGCAGCAGACTTGCTGGAATAAAGAGGACATGTTACTTGCCACTTATTTTTTTATATGCTGCAACAGCAGGCAGTGTATCTTGGCTTCACAGTCTCAGAAGTAAATACCAGTTAAGGATGACTGTTCCTGACCAAAACTTTGGCTCTTTAAATCCGTATTTTCTCGCATTTTTTTCTTAGCTGATTTTGTATTCAGGTGCACTGGCAAATTTTGAATTCACACCTATAAAACAAACTCTTGTGAATAGGAATCCATCAGAGCAAGAGTGGTGCTTGTGGGCCCAAGACTTTTCCTGAGTGTTTCTCTCACATTTGTCTCTGGCTTCCTTCTTTTCTGAGGAGCTGTGATAACAGCTAAAGAGAGGAGCTTGAATTTTCTGCCAAATTTAAATGGTGGGGTTTATGGCTTTTTTTTCCAGAACGGGGAGATTTATTTATCTCTATTGTGTAGATAAAGAGACTTCTATTTTTAGCCTGTCAGACCTGGACAGTATCTAATTTTGCTGTTTAAAGCAATTGAATAAAATAAGCACAAACTTCCTGAGGCAGCATAACATCCACAGAGCTATGCCAGCGTAAATTAAGCTGCTCCGCAAACAGAACTGTGATATTCCTGCATGGCAAAGCTCAGGGATTGTTTAAAAATCACTCCTCTAAGCAGGTGGTTGTTTTTAAAACCCAGCACTAAGTTTGGCTTTCCAACTCACCCGCAATGCCAGAAAGATAAGTACAAGGCAGAGCGTGCAAGACCGCAGCCTGAGGAGCAAAGGGTTAACGTGCCAGCTCAGCACCAGCAGCACTGAATGTAAGTGAGATGCGTGTGTGAGGGCTGCAGGGCTGGAGCAGCTTCTGGACGTTGTGTAACTGTTTGCAGAATCAGGTCTAGCAGCACGAAAACTTTCTGTGAGTGCTAAAGCCGCACAAACATTTAGTTCGCTTCAGTCAGTCTGCCCCCGTGTGCGGAGAGGAGCATATGTTTCAGTGCTTGCAGGATGTGAGGAGCTAGTCTTTTGGATTTGTCAGTTTGTCTTTCCGTTTCCACTCCAACTTGCCAGATGACCCCGTGCGAAATCAAGTTTGCAGTGCACGTGGAGTCGGTGCTGAACCACGTCCCCCAGCCCGAGTACAGGCAGCTCCTGGTGGAAGCTATTCTCGTCCTGACGTTCCTCTCCGACATCGAGGTGAACAGCATCGGGGGCATCATCCACGTGGACAGAATCGTGCACATGGCCAATGACCTGTTTCTGCAGGAGCTGGTGAGCTCAAAGGGCAGTGGGGGGAATCCTCCTCCTTTCAGAATTATCCCCTGCTCTTTTTCTAATGTGTGTGATGACCTTGATTGTGTCCTGGCTCTTTCTCCTACAAAGGCAGACCAAATCACTTAAGTATCTTCTGGAAATATATTTGGGAAAAGTAGTGTAAGAATCATGGGAGATTTAAAGGGAATAAAATTGTAGTGGCTAACAAGCTCTGAAGTACAAGGGTAGATTGAAGTGAAGTTCTGCTTTATCAAGGCGTTACTATTACCAATGTTTGAGTAATCCTACCCATTCCCCCCAAAAGACAAAAACCCATGAAGTTATATGTTCTTCATTTACTTGCACTGATCCAACCAAGTCATGTGGGCCCTATTATAATCCTGATTAAGGTTTTCATGAGGGGAAAGAGAATTGCTTTCAGGATTCAGCACAAATAAAAAATCATCATGTGGTGGGTTTTTTTCCAATAAATAAGCATGCATGCCTGACTTGCTCTACTTCTTTGCTTGTGTCTTTACAGAAATCGTTTGGAGCTACTGGTAGTATCTTGGAGAAAGACACAGCCACAGGAATTTGCCACTTTTTTTATGATAGTGCTCCCAGCGGAGCCTATGGCACCATGACTTACCTAACAAAAGCCATAATTATTTATTTACATGATTTCCTGCCCAGCACAGGCTGTGCAGTGCAGTAAGTGACACCTCACACGGGAGGAAAGGCTCAGAGGCTCTTCCTCCCCAGTTCCCTGTCACAAACCCCTTGGCTGCTGCTGTGTGTGCCATGCACTCACTCAGCATTTGGCACTGCTGGGAATGCTCTGTGCACACCTGCTGCTGGGCACAGGGAGCTGGAATTTGGCCTGGTTTTAGGAGAGAGTGCGAGAAATAACAAATAATGAGGCTTATTCTGCCCAAAGTGCATAAATGTAATTCGTATTAAATTAGCAAGAATTATACAGTTCTGCCAAGGGGAAAACAGATTACTCTGTGGAGATCAAAAGGCATAATAAAAGGAGGGAGCTGCATCTCAGGCATAGAGTCTCACAAATAAGGGAAGTGATGGAATTCATTAATTTTTCTTCAGCTGTGTGTAAATGTACATTGTTGTGAATCACTAATGCACAGTGTGAAACATCCAGGGAAATGTAAATTAGAGGAGTAAGAATAACTTGAAGTAACGTAGTGATATTTCTAATACACTTTTATCCTGATTCTCTTCTCATTTGCACCTAGTCAGTGCAGGGCTAGTGCCAATAGGGACAAACATCCTACAATATCCACTATTTTGGGAGGATAGCCTCTGTCAGGAAGCTGCATCTGTCTTTAATCTGAATAGCTTCCTTCCCTGCATCCCCAGGACTTTGGAGGCAAAATCTCAAGACTCCAGCTTCTCCAGTGTGACAGACAGTTTTATGCCTGTAATCCTTTCCTCTGAATGGAGCACGATAAACCTCATCCACTTGAGCACCCTTTCCAAGTCTGATCACTTCCCTTGCAAACAGCCTCAGAGTTAAGAATGGCATAATTGTGGCTTTTCCAGTGTAGCATGAGTTTATGGAAGGCTTTGATGTTTTTTTTTTTCCTTTTCTTCTTATTTCCTTTGCCATTTTTTCTTCTTTTTTAGTTTGAAGTCACACTTGGTCTCATGTAATTAGGGGTTGGGCTGCCTGGAAGTCTCTCTGCAGACAGTTCCCAGGTTAATGCTCTCAGTTGGAAGCTCTGAGGTGCTGCAGGGAGTGGGTGCATCCTGCATGGAAATTACTCCATGGCCATTTAAACTGAAAACAGAGTTTGGCAGCCTCTGGAGAGGGAAACCCTGCCTTACCCCAGGCACTGGCTGTGGTTTCCCTTGTGCCTGTGCTGCTGGCTTTGCCACCAGCCACATGCCAGCATCTGGCTAACAGCTTAGGAAGGTGACAGTAGCCTCAGCATCCCATGGCCACAGGCAGGCTCCCTCAGCAGCACTGCTGCCATGTGAGCAGAAAGGATCAGAGCAATTCAGTCTTGCCAGGTAGAGGTGAAAAGCGCAGACAGGCCTGTAAAAATCAGTACTGTCTGAGCTGTGTAAGCCTGACAGCCTGCCTGCTGTCCCTCTACACAGGCACTGCTGCTGTAGCAGTATCTGGGGACTGGCTCAAGAGAGTGTAGGTGTAGGAGGCCTTAGTGTGAGGTGATTTAATGTTTTTTCAGAGACCAGAGGAGTTCAGTAGTCCAGAGGACCAGGAGCCCTGTGTTAACCGCCATGGGAACCATGGGCCTGTGCAGGGGCCAGTATAAAGTGACAGTTCAGGTACAATTAGCACTTGGGTGTGGAAGTTATTTTATTGGCATGGTGCCTGTTTTGTAAGGGTTTGCCTTTGTTATTATTTGGTGTGGGTTTTTTAACTTTTCATATGTATTGTGAGAGCTCACTTGGCTTGTTTCCCAGTAAAAGGAAGTAAAATCCTTTGTCCATTTTAAGCAGATGTGACAGTGCAGAGTATAAGCACAACAAGAGCAAGGTGATAGTTTTTTATTCTAGCTGGTATCATACAAAAAGTAGTAGCAGTTATTTTTGCTGTTCTAATTATCCTAGATTGAGAGATGCAAAATTAATTTTTACTCAGACTTCTAATTTTTTTTTTTTTTTTAAATCTACTGTGTGACTTTGTTTTCAGAAACAAGAAGGCTGATGTTGGTTTTCCATGCAGCTGCACTGAAGTCTAAAGCAATGAAATGTATGGCCTAACATACCTGGACACGCCTTAACACTTCCTTGTTTTTAAATGGGAGTGTCATTGGTGTCTTTACTGTCAAATTCACAGTATGACCTAGGTTATGGTATATTCGTGATGATCACAATGAATTACCATGTGGAGTGCAGGCAGTTGGAAAGTATTCATGTGGTAATTTGAAGAGTTTGGGTATCTGGTAGTGAAGGGTGGCACTCAAACACAAGGCCAGTGGGAGGCAAACTTATGTTACTTGCAGGGTCAGGCACAGCTGCACCTCGCTGCCGTGTTACTGCTCAGAGCAAAGAACAGTTGTAACTGGAGAGTGACCTTGCAGTGCAAACCCAGCTGTACAAATAGAGTTTTACACAGACCCCCTGCTTTGCTGAGGAGCCCCTGTGTGTGTGAGGCTGCTGCAAAGCAGAGCTGGCACTGGGGGTGACCAGGGTGTGCTCCCAGATAAAATACAGGACGACTGCAGTTTGTGCTAACTGCCAGAGGCTCTCCTTGGCTGTGCAGCCTCCCTGGAGATCCAGCAGAGGAGCTGCCAGCTCCCAGTCCCTGGAAACTCATTTATGGAAAGAAGGCAAAGGGGAACAGACTTGTCCTGTGCCTCAGAAACAAGGGCATTAGTGAACTAAAATAGATTCACCCGCGAGCTGCTCGTGCCAGCCTGATGGGCCCTGCTGCCCCAAGCAGTTTGCAGCTGTGGCATCAGGAGCACGGCAGTGCTGGGGGCAGCTGGGTGAGCCTGGAGACAGGCCCGGGGCAGGGGGGAGGAGCTGGCAGGATAAGGATCTGTGTCCAGCTCAAAGCTCATAACACAAATGGCTCAGAGCTCATAGCCTGCTCCCCAGGCCAGTGTCCCCCCCTGCTCAGGCTGCTGCCTACTCCTTGCTGCTGACAGGGACGTGGGTTTGTCAGACTAAACAGATCAAAAGTGCCATTGATCTCCCTCAGCTGCTGGTCCCACAGGGAACTGAAAACTCAATGGGTGGAGTACAAAGTTTGTCTGGCTTCTCTCCTGCTAATTGTAGTCTTCGTTCTCAGGGAAAGAGTCCTGCTTGTTCCTGGAAGATGCAGGTGAGCCACACAGTCCTTGGCTGCCCTGCCCTGCCCCACTTTCTGTGGGGTAGTGAAACACCCGGCATGCCCCATGTGGGCATGGGACACTGCAGGAATGTGTCACCTCTCTGGCAGTAGCCAGAGCCTTGAGTGAAGTGGGAGCTTGAGTCCAAGTCTAACCTTGGGCACTTTTTGGAATGGTTGGCAGGTAGGAGCAGAGTTGCCCAGAAAGCAGGAGAGAGATGCTGCCAGTGTTGGCAGCTGTAGCTGTAGGGTGAGAGCTTGGCACTCGTCTGCAGGCTGATTCAGGCGCTGCTTAAAGGACCACTCACATCTGGAATATTAAGTAGCTGCTGCATGGAATCATGACTGTAAAAAAGGGATTGAGGATGTGGGTTATAGAAGAAGAGCTTCTGCTCAAACAGTTTGGATTTAAGTACAAGCAGCAGGGCTTTTTCCCACTCCCAGTTTCAGTCTCAAGTGGCATTTATTCCCAGGGTTAAATGTTCCACTGTTACTCCCCCTGCCACCCCCCTTCTGTCAGGGGCCAGGGGCCCCTTTGTGCCACCAGCAGCTGACAGGACAGGCTTTCTGTTTTGGCTCAGTGATTCAGCTCCTCTCATACCTCAGTCCTGCATCCCCAAAAGGCTCTCACTGCCTGCCCAGTGAAGCTGTGCTGAGACTGTACCTTGGCATCCCCTCTCAGGAAGTGATTCCTTGAGGCCAGTCCCCTTCATACCAGATTCAGGAATGTGTGAGGGACATCCACACTGGAGGCTGCCAGCCATCCTTCAGAGCTCCTGTGTCTCGCTGTACAGCCTGGCTTTGTCCTCTTTTCTGGGGCAGGTGGCAACGGGGGACTTCAGGGCTGCACTGTCCAGTTCCACCTTGTCACTTCACACCCACCCCGTGGAAGCCAACAGTGGGAAGCAAGATCCCACCACACACAGAGGTGTTTGGCTATTGTAAGTGGAGCCTTTTTGTAACTCCACTGGAATAAGGTGGGACTGATCATCACAATGCATAGATCAGAATAACTGCATGCTAAAAATATACATTATGTATTACCAAAGCCATTAAAGTTTCACTGTAAATTTTGTCTGTACTGTTAAAGATTTTTCTTTCCCCTCCCCCAAGGCAGTAGAAATAAGTGTGTGCATGTTTGTTCCTTCATCTGTCAAGTTACAAAATACTTCTGGAAAAGTGTTCTGTATTTAATAGTAGAAAATAAGATTTAAGAGAGACAGCAGACCCTCAAGCTTGGGCTGCTGTTACATTCTGGGATGATAAACTTGGATGCTTTTTTTGTACTTTCAACACTTCTATTAAATGAAACTGAGCTGCTTTACTTAGCTCATCTTTAGCCATTAAAATTTAAAGAGGGACTCGGTTGGAACTTTTTCCTACCCAAAAAGCACTTTATGTGCATTGGATTTACTGAGGCTGAATGAGGTAATACAGTTACCAAAGAGCTCCTGACCTGATGTTGCTTTCAGAGTGTAAGATGGAAGAGAATTAGGTCCAGATCTCCTGACTTCAACCCCTTGGGAATTGACAGGGTGGTACTGACAGGAATGGGAATATTGACTTGCAGTCAGGGAAAGGAGACAGGAAAAGTGAGTGCAAGAGTCTTCAATCTTGCTGCTTTCCGAAAACTCAATTTCAGAATTTCCTTTGCTTGGTAAAGAATTTATATTTAATTATGTGCAAGAATATTTAGATTTGGTAGTATCAAAATATGTTTACTCTTGTGTTTGTACTCATTTCTGTTTTTAAGAAACCCAGTTCATCTTCAGGAATAGTGTTCTGTGGTGATTGGGGCAGGCTACAAAACACAGGCAAAGAGACACCCCCCTTAGGCATTGCTCAGAAAGCTGAAGCTTTATTCTGTGATCTGCCATGTGTTGCATTAACATGCTGTGGATTTAGCCTTCATCAAGGTCGCGAGTTATCACGGAATCACCAAATCCCAGAATGGGTCATGTTGGAAGAGACCACAATGAATCATCTGGCCCAGCCTCCCTCAGCCAGGGCCATCCCATAACACATAGCACAGGACTGCAGCCAGATGGTTCTTGAAAATCTCCAGTGCAGGAGACTCCACGCCCTCTCTGGGCAATCTGTTCCAGTGCGCAGTCACTGCACAAAGAAGCTCTTGCTCATGTTCAGGTGGAACTTCCTGTGCATCAGTTTCTGCCCATTGCCTCTTGCCCTATTGGCATCACTGAAGAACCTGGCTCCATCTCAGAAACAGTTATGATTGTTTTATAGCTCCAAATCCCAACAAATGTAGGGAAGAGGATCTAGAGGCAATAGGAAATCTAGTGCAAGTGTAAGCACCTTTCAACCAAGATCCTCTAAGTTGTGCCTGTAATATTTAGAAGGATAAGAGACTGACCTGGAATAATTTAATTCCTCTGCATCATGCAAAGAGTAAGATTAAATGCAGAACTATCCATTTTAACCAGAAGCTGTTTTCCTCTCCTGCAATGCACACCCCACAGGCAGCCTCTCCAGTGCCTGTGCCATCCCCAGGGTGGGTCTGATACGTTCCTTGTGGTTATCAATGCTCTCAGCTATCACTAAGGACTGCTGGCAGGCACATACCAAAGTCTCTCTCCCTACAGAGCTGCAGGCATGACCTTGGCAATGTTCAGGGATTAGACTGATGGGGGAGAGGAGGGCATGAATTATAAGGTCCTGGCAGTGTGTAGCAGTGACACAGTAATACTGTGTGGTGTTTCATCTCCTCTATGCCATTATTAGCAGGTACAGATTATCCAGGAAGGGCTACATAAAGGCTTGCACTGTGACCCTATCAAGCAGCCCTTTTATGATTAATGACAGCAAGCTGAGCATCCAAGACAACCCACAAGAAGTTCTGCTTTTTCATGAGGTTGCCTTTTTCTCAAGTCTGTGAACAACGTGAAATGCCTCTAAAAATTCATTGAAGTCAATGTGGCCATCTTTGTTGTAATCTATGCTGAGGACTAACTTGTCAATGGAGTCATCCTGTATATCAATGCCCAGGTGAGAAGTGAACAGTCTCCATGTCTGGCTGAATTCCTCAAGAGAAATCAAACCTAAAGGAGACAGACAATAGGTTGCTTTTGGCAGTGTTGTTTCCCCTTCCTGCATAAACACACATGCACTCTCCTTCACTGCTACAAAGTTACCTGCTTACCATGCTGGGGTTAGTGCTTCCATTATTGAAGCACATTTTTACTTTAGATAACGATTGAATGCTTTTGACAGTGGAATTGAGAAAGCAGTAAAAACACTAGAGTGGAAGGGAGAAAAAGCCCCCAAAAAGTGAAGCCAATACTGGAGCCTAGGGTATGTGAGGCTCTTTTCTTGTTAGGCTCTGTGCACTGTCCCTTATATGATTGCAGCCTGACTGCTTAAAGAAGTTTCCACTAAACTGGAGAAATGATATCACCTCTGGTTCCTCTGTATTTAGAAGCCTTAAGGAGGAAACACAGTGGGGAAAAGATAACTGGTATAGGCTCCCTAGAGCTGACACAGTGAAGTTACCTGGACTTACCTGAGTGATCTTTGTCAATGATGTTAAAGATGATCTCCAGATCCTTTCTGTATCTGCACAGTGTTTCTGCCAAAGCTGGCTGAGCCTGGTTTTGAAATCACATACAACAAGCTATTCAGACCTTGGTTTGAGTTAATTTAACCAACAGAGTATACTATCCAATTTCCATTTTTCCAGTTTAGCTTGTCATATGTAAAAAACCAAATCTTTATGCTTAGTTCTCTGGAATGACACTTCTGTGTCTTGCCCTGAGGAATAATCAGATAAAACCTGTCACTTTCAGATGGCAGGGCAAGGGGGAAAGGAGCCCTTCACACCTCCTACCTTCAGTAATTATTTGTGGAAATAATCTTGGATAATCTACGGAAGATGGTGTAGACCGTGCACTCCTACAAAGCATTCACTGTACAGATGTGAATGGATCCTGCTGTTTAGGAAAATTATGGTGATACCTGTGTTCCAAAGCACTGTGCAGCATTTGGTAACAACTGGGCTCTGTAGAAGTGACCTCAGATACCATTATAAATATCTAAAAGTGCATCTATAAATGTGACTTCCTCCCACAGGGGACTGAACTGCCTCTGGAGCTTGTTTGAAAAGCTCATTTCAAAGAGTAAGGGTTGAGTGCTCTGGGCAGGATTTGTCACATCTCCTCAGCTCCATTATCTAAACGC
The DNA here is from genome assembly GCF_017590055.1 of Onychostruthus taczanowskii. Taxonomy (NCBI): domain Eukaryota; kingdom Metazoa; phylum Chordata; class Aves; order Passeriformes; family Passeridae; genus Onychostruthus; species Onychostruthus taczanowskii. Next base: position 1,135,404 of record NW_024498906.1, on the reverse strand, counting down.
CCTCGAGAGCCAAGAGAAAGTAAGAAGCAGCTCCAGCATGTGATTCATCCAACCTATTTTAAGCATCTACCTTAGCAGGGAATGATGATTCGTACCCTAGCAGTGTTCATTTTCCTCCAGTGACTAAAAAAGGAAGCTCAGCAACTAGTTCAGCTGTAGATGTCTACTTGTTGGGCCAAACCACTGCCTTGTGCTTCAATTTGCACCAAAAGTTGTTCCTCCAAGAATTGCAAGGAGGTGTTTTCCTCTTTACCTCTTTTATAGGTTGACCCATTTTCAAATCATAAAAACATGACATGAAGTCAACTTCTCCATCTGGGTTCATCTGTGCTAGCTGAGACCGCAGCATCCTCCAGGGCAGTTCCAGCTGTAGGACAGACTCCATGGCTGCAGCCCAGTCGTTGACAGAAATCCTGCCTGCCGGAAGGGGTCAGGCCATGGTTAAAAGTACGGGACACAGCACACATCAGTCACCAGCACAAAGGGTTACAAAACACAAGGATTCTCTCTGAACCCTGGGATAAAAACCCTCATAACAAAGGAGCAGTGGGGTTGGATTAGGCATTTACACAGGTCCCTTTCAGCCACAAAGTTGTGATGCTGTTATGATGTTCAGCATGTTTTAACACCTTTTGAGAAAGCCAGATTATGCCATGAAGAGTACTTCAGGTTTCAGCTGAGCTGCAATTAGAGTGATGTGGCTGAAAACTCAGCCACACAGAAATATGTGAAACAGCTGCTCAGTGGCCAAAGAAACAACATCATGTTATTGAGTGCCCTTGTAAGAACACGGTCAAGTGAGAAGCCATCACAAGGAAAAGTATTTGTGGCAGAAATCAACTTCTTGCTTCTACATAAAAGGTTCATTTATTAACTTAGCACTGATTTTCTTCAGCTGAGGTGAGGGTGTGTCTGTTAGAAGCAGAGGCAGGCTGTGTGTCTGCTGGAGGCATAGGCAGGCAACTTTCCTCAGGTATCTCCCAGACTCAGAAGGAGACCCATTCCACATCCCCCCACACGAGACCCCAGTTCCCTGTCTGACACATTTTGAAGGCAGTCTTACATGAAGGTATTGGTGACTTTTGAGCTTCTGGAACTGGATTTGCCTGCCCAAACTCTCCACCCAACAGCAAACATAATTTATTTATTTGCCCATGTCTTTCAGTTTTATTTTTCCTACTTCAAGCTTCATCCCCTCAAACTGTTTGGGCTGAGCTCTTCCCAATGCCCATCCTCCTCTGTGGTCATGACAAACAAGGTCAACCAGCCTCTGCCTCCCTCAGCCTGACATTGGCAGGCAGGCAGAACTCCTCTCCATGGGGCTTGTCCCCTCTGCCTCCCACACACATGGAAGCTGTTTTCCCCACGGTGGCAACGGGACAGAGAGGAAGCAGTACCTGTGCCACTGACGTCGTATTGTGCAAAAGCACTGATGAGTTCAGACCTGTGTGCATAAATCTTCTCTCGTAAGGACTTTAAGGCAGATGATTCAATTGTACCTACCCTAGGAGGAAAAAAACATCAGCAGATTTATGAAAGGATGAAAATCCTCTCGCATGTTATACTTTTCAACACTCATTATAAAATTCTTATATCCTTTAACATGCAGTATGTTCAGGGTCTAGTGTGTTTAAGTAGGATGACCCAAAACACACAACATTCAGCAGGGGGAAACCCCAAACCAAACAAAACCAACAGTGCTCCATAAGAATAAATTGAGTTTATGAGATAATTGAGTTTATGCAGGTAATTCCAAGCTGCTTTCCTTTAGTAATCTGACCACACTACTAGGCATGGCAAAGCGGTCATGATAAACTTTTGGGACTCAATTCATAACAGGATTTGTCCAGATTAACACTGCAGCCTTAAAGCAGACAGGTGCAGGCCATTTATGACTCCCTGACAATCGTCTGTTCTAACTGCTTACCTCACCTAATTACCTTTGGGTGTTTCTCAGGAAACCAAGTTAAGCCCCTAGAACATGTTTTGTCTGCTGTATTAATTTTTAATTGTAAAATAGAAAACCAGCGAGAATCAAGGAAAATGGATGCCTGTTCAGTTATTCAGTCAAGCTCTAGATTTGTGGCAGGCACGCTCACTGTGAGGTGAGTCCCTGCTCACTGCACGCAACACACGCTTTACCTCTCCCGGAGATTCTGCCTGCGCGTGAGCTTGCTGACCTGGTACTGCACAAAGCGAGGGGTCAGCTCGGGATTCAGCTTGATGTAAGCGCCCCGGTTACTGCCCTCTTCGTAATAGTTAGAGGCAGAGAATATGGTGATAACCTGACACAGGAAACAAAGAAACTGGATTGGCCACAACAGCTCTTCCTGACACATTTCTGAAACTGATCTGAGAAAAAATTCCAGGTTACAAAATTATGTGTCTACATATAAGACTGTGTGATTCACCAAATTGCTCTTGCCTTTTGAGTCAGAGCTCTGGGCTTTTATTTCTGACCTGTCAGGCTTCAGAGAGCAGTGAGATATAACATGCTGTTTAAGAGAAACCTCTTTCTAAGAGAGTCTTGATTTTCAGGATTCTTGTTGGCCTCTCAATACAGCATGTTAAAAAGCAGAAAGGGCCAGAAGAGAAATCAGTAAGTTAAAGGCTTCTAGAGCCTCAGAACATGTCTTGAACTGTATTTACACACAACTCTTGGGGATTTTGTTGATGTCCATTTGTTTTCATGTAAGTAATAAATTGGTCTTCACTCCCGAAAGATGTAAAAATTTTGTTACTCAGAACTCAGTAATTTGTTGTAACATCTATCTAGGACAAAGTTCCCCCAAACCCACTTTAACAAAGTGACTGTCTTTTTTTAAAATAAATTTTGCAGAAAAATATACTGTGGATGTTCCTGTGAAATTCACAGGAGAATTCTACTTTACATGGAAGCATCTTACCTTCCCATCATGACTGATCTCATAACCTTCTGGCTTAAATTCATGAGACCTGATGAGCATCTTCAGATTATATCTCTCAAACAGCTTGGCAGTGACATCAGGACCAAAGTAACAGCCTCCTCCTCGACACTTGTTTGGTGTACAGCCATTTTGGCTTCTTGGATCACTCCACAGAATGTCAAGGATCTATAAACAGCAAACTCAAGCAAGTGAGGACTGATAGTAGAGGAAGACTAACAGGGTATGGCTGTCTAAAGTCGTGGCCACAGCAAAAGCTCCACAGTACAGGATAAAAACACATAGGCCTTGAGGTTTTTCCTTCCTTTCAGGAGCATATTCTTTTGGGCTTGGACTTTTGTTCTACTTTTTAAGAAACATTATCTAGATTTTAGATTAACTTTTTTGCTTCAGAAGAAATATAATTTCAGAAGTGTACCTCCTTTCACAGCTGAGGTTTTCAGACTTGGGCAGGTGTACCAGAAACATTACTTGGGCTAATCCAAAGAGAAAAAAAGCTGCCTTCTTCACATGTTAGTAGGAGAGGCATTTTCTATTTCCCAGCATAGACTGGACAACCACATTGGTCAGTGGTTTTATCTAAGCTTGGGAGTACCTGCTCTAAGCATGCCAAGAGTTGCCTTTGGCTTTATTGTCTTCAGTTAGCTCACATTTCAAACTGACATTTTACATATTAGCACTTTAGCAGGGTTCAGACATGAAGATGAATTATCATGGTTTAATTCTAGTCAGTAGCAAATATTATTCAAAATGTGTTTGTTTAAACTTTTCTGGGCAAGGATTCACTAACCCATTCCACTTCATGTTTGTGAGCATGACTTACTGGATGCTTGATTAGCTGGGGGAGTGTCAGATTTGGTGGGGAAAGGGGAGCCTTGTTTGTGCTCATTATGTTAGTTTGTAGGTCATATAGGTATCTTGGGAAGTCAGATTTTCAGAGAAATTAAGCTTTCCAAATTGTCACAATTTATTAAATTACAGTATAACAAAACCTCTATATTTGCTCTGATACTCAAGATTAAATGAACAGCCAGAGGAAAAAAAATTCCCACTTCTGAGTAATCTGCCTGTATGTCTCAGGAGCTGGGTGGCTTTTTTTGGGCTATATCAGCATTCAGCTGCCAAAAGCACAGCCAAAAAAAGGTGCTTTATCTCACCAACAATTGCAGTCTGACCTGTTTAAACCAACAACCATTTATGTACCAACAGATCCAACCACACGAGGGCAGGCAAATCCATTTCCTACTGAGCAGTTTCCTCCTCCTAACGGCTATGAAAAGAAAATACTGGGTGAATTTTACTTGTAAGGTATAAAACTCCAAGCTTTTATTATCAGGTCTACAAAGAGCATCCAAAAAACCTAATAGGTATCTAATACACTCCTTAGAATGACTGTTTTCCTATTAAGAGACAGTTCAGTCAGACCCATGAACACACTGCCAGAACAAACCGGCTGAGTTTGTGCAGGAGGGGTTTGGTATCACTGAGTCTTTGGTTTCACCTACTTGTTTCCATTCCTTCAGGGCGGGGTCTGGAGGCAAATTTGAACCTGAAGGCTCAGTGAAGTCCGATGAGGAGATGTGTTGTGTCTTCCCTGCAACATGCTGGTTGGCAATGTGTTTACTGGGTTTGGTCATGGGAATTCTCTTCTTCACTTGGTCCTGTCTGTTTCTCATTGACTTTGGTGGCCGCATCAAAGATTTCAACTAAAAAAAAAAAAAGTTACCATCACAACAACAAAAGTTCATACAGAGATGTTGGCTGAAAGGCACACCAGCTCATGTTTCCTATACTCAAGAGAACTCCTTGAGAGTTCAACTAATGTTAACTCCCATAATGTCCTGATTTCACAGGTTTGGGAGAAGCTGCAGGTATTTGGCACTTGCAGAAATTTTGCTTTATACCTATCAGTAAGCAGGCTCTTCAGAGCTGCTTTCATATTCTTATCCAGACACACACACTCATTCCAAACACAGTAAATCTTAAGGTCTCACTATACAGCAAGTAGGGCCTGGGCTCAGGAAGACACTTCAGTGCCCAGCTTCCCTGGAAATAAAATATACATTCATATTGCACATAAGGTGAAACTCCATTCACTTCTGCTCTGACACAGTACCATGCTGTTAGATTAATTTGGCTAAATTAAATGGAGTATCAGGAAGACAGTAGTGAAACTGATGGAATATTACACCAGGCTATATACTGTTAAATCAAACTCCACAAACATGTGTGGGCATTTGATTTTCTGGAGTGGTGCGCCATGGTTCCATGAATGACCGTTAACATGGATTCTTCTCCAGAGAATGTCTTCTCATTGAAATTCTCTCACACTAGCTTATTTCTAGAACAAAGCCAAAATAAACCCCCAAACCAAACCAACCAACTAACCCAAAAAACCCAAAGCAAAATAAAAGATCCTCCCCCCAAAAAAAAAGCCAAAAAACCCCCCAAAAAACCAAAAAAAAACCACTCACCAATAAAACATACACAGTCAGCAGACCCCCAGATTTTACTCTTTAACAAAGAAAAGGACTAATTCAAAACAAATGCACAACACAGGGTTATTCACCAGTGCACTGACCAGTATTTGAAACCTGTCAGCTGCCAGCTGTACCAATTAAAATACATCACTTGGCCTTGAGTGACACTGCCCTGGGTTGTGGCCCACACATGTCTCATTAGCAATGCTCTCCTGTGGCAGCCACTTTGACCGGTTAATTCTGCATTTCACAGACACTGCATTTCACAGAAACATGCACAGCTGAGCCCTGGTGAAAGCATGGGCAGAACTCAGCTCATGGTTAGGACCCAGTTTTAGTGCACAGTGGTGCAGCCAACGGAGCCTAGACTCCAATGATCAGAAGTATTTGTGTCGTTTTTCATATCTTTAAAAAAGAGACACAACTGACTGTCCTGCAAAGCATTTATTTCTGCTTTAGAAAATATGAGGATGACAAGAATAGCTCTAGATTCCACAGCCATTGATGACAGGGTACATTAAGTTGCTCAAACATTGGTCTCCTATGCCATCTGAGATGCTCCACTATGGCTGTGAACTAGTGTGAAGGGGGGAAGATACAAATCTGGCCTAAAAGGCACTGGTGGAGGGGACCTACAGAGAAGACTTTCTTCAGAGGCAGGCTAAGGCCACAGGGCACATCCCTAGCCAACGGGGCACTTCCTTGAACAGCACTGGAGACATGTGCCGACGTAATGATCTCCACCAGATCTCCTGGATCTCCACTATGAGGAGTCTCAGCACCCTGATCACAAACAGACATCTTGATTTAGTTGTTCAAATTGAGACAAATCCCTCACCATTTAAGGTCTGTGTTTGCTCATCATTTCAGGAAAAAAATGAACATTTTTGTCTTTTAAATCCCTGAAAAGTAGTGGATTCTGTTTTATCAAGGCCAGTTCTTGAATTTTGATCCTTCTGGAAAGGCTCTCCCACATGTACAACGCTCAGCTGCTGCCAAGGGAGCGCCTCACAGGTGGAGAACGTCCCCCACACAACAGATGGCAGAAGCACAGCCCCAGGAAAAAAGGCAGTGCTGGAAATATGTGGCTAAATTGATTTCTAAAGTGTCTAAAGGAAATGCCCAACAATCAAGTCATTTTCATACTTTCTGGCTAATGGGTCATCACTGCAGGAGGAGGCATCTAAAGTGGCTTTAACTATTTTAAGGTCAAAAGACCCATGTTATCTGGAGAGCTAGACAACCTACTGCATCCTTGCTTCCTAAGCCCTGATTTTGAAGAAAAATTGGACTATAATTTTTCTTACATGCCTTACACTGCTGCCATTTACTTTCCTAATGCAAATTACTTGATCCTAGCATTTGTACCGCAAAAAATTTAAAAGAAAACAAAATTGCCCTCACATTAATATGATCTCTTACCTTATTTCTCTCAAGTGCATTCAGGAAATCCAAATCTGTCGTGTCTGAAATCCCCCCATGTAGTATAAGAACTTTGCTATCAATTATAGTGGCAAGGGGAAGCCAGCTAAAAACATCTCGCAGAAGACACAAAATCTGTTTCCAATGATCCTGTAAAATATACCCTTACATTAGATCCTATTTCTGGCAGATTCTGTTGCTTCTAAATTCAAGATTTTGCTGAAGTGTCTGCTACAATTTATATACAATTTATATGAACAGTTTTGTTCAGGTGATATCCTGAACTGCAACCCTGATAAACATGTTCCAACATTTATTTTGGGGCCATTTGATTGTCTCTGTAGTGTTTAGTTTTTTCTTTCATGTTCACCTCTTTTTGTGTTCTTGATTGTTCTTATGGATGTTACTTATTTCATCCCACAGATCTCTGGGCATAAGAGACTAGCACTTAAAATTGTTTTGTCAGTTATTCTACTGATAGGCCAAAATAATTTCACCTACATAATTAAAGTAATGCTCTGCTACACCTAAATAAACTGGTTTGACTTTTTCTTGTTTACACAGGTTTCATTTTACATGTGCAAGACTACAAAAATATATAGGGAAAGGAGGAGGAATCTTACCTTGTACTTCTTTGAAACTTCTTTTGTGAATCCATATCTGAAAACAGGACAGCATCATGAACTGGTTTTCAATATGCCTCTCCTGCATGGTTTCCTGTGCTATGGTGTTTTACTGGCCCCCTTTTACTAGCCCCCTTTTTCATCTGCCATTCCATCTCACCTCAGTTGAAATGTGCTTTCCTCCACTCTGACTTGAGAATTTTAAGTTTGACTTAAACTGGTTTCTTGTGCATAATGGAGGTTGGGAACAGAATCCAGCCTAGTATTTCTTAAGAGGCCTTTTTGCCAGCTCTACCTTTTAGACACCAGAGAGAAATTCCAAAGGAACCTGATGATGGGCAAAAATTTCCACAAAACCTTCAGAGAGTTTTTGTCTTAAATATCATATAATCATATCATAGAATGCTTTGGGTTGGAAGGTGCCTTAAAGGTCATCTCATTCCAAACCCCTGACATGGGCAGGGGCACCTTCCACTAGATCAGATTGTTCAGAGTTTCATCCAACAGTCATATATTTTCCCCCACAAGGGACAAGGATTTTGACACCTAATTCTTTTAACACCAAGATATCTTTCAGCGAGGGCATTTTCACAACACTCAGCTTTCAAATTTATCAATGTGCAGCACTACTAATCAAAACACATAGCAAAGAGTGATAGACAGAAATACATCTGTGCATTCCATACCATCACAGACTTAGCTAATATTTTCTGCTGTTTTGGGGAGGAAAACAGCAGAAAATATTAGCTAATATCAGTCACTTAATCTACAAGGTAGGTTTTCCTACCTTGTAGATTAAGTAACTGATCTTGGTTTATGTTTGTTGTTTTTTGGGGTATTTTCAATTAAGTGCTGAAAAATTAACTATCACGTGAAACTGCTTCTCTTTTGTGGATCACTAGTAGGACTTGCCTATGGGCCTCTGACAGATGCTAACACAGAGGCCTGTGTTACGACAGCAATACATCCTGTGTGCCACATCAAATGATCCAAGGGGTACAGCAGGTTACCCACCAGTCAGTCACCCAAAGGCTTTCTGGGGCAGTTTGGAATTGTAGGGAGTAGGACTGAGGAGTTCTCACATCTCTGAGATACTTTTTGTCTCCAAGTCACACTTTAACTACAGCCAGAGCCATTGGCTGTGCTCACTCCCTTGGCTGCACTGCACAGTTAAGTGCAAATGTGTGTTAGAAAACAGGGTGTCAGCTTTCCTGCACTGACACCTCCAATTGATGAAGCTCCTCTGAGTAGAGGGTAGGATATTTACCTGCCCCTTGTGTTAGAGAAGTGAAATCTTAGTTCAAAGTTAACTAAAATATCAGATTTTGCTAAATATGTGCTTCCATCTGTCCTTCCCCAATTTTGGAAGCTGCACTAAGCCCTCTGACTTCAATGGACTATGATCAGCTCAAAGACAGGACATGATTGCCATTCAAATGTCTGTGTGTAGTGAGGATGTTCCTTTCCCACACACATGCTGAAAAGGCAAAGCTCCACCCGACTACTTAATAAAACATTATTTAATTTTAGGGTGTCAGAGTGGCTAAAGTAGCATTCAAAAGCTCAAATATTTTTAGTGATAGGCCAGATATTACCTGCCCCACCCCCAAAATCTACCTCAGGTTCATGATGTAGTCTTCATGGTTTCCTCTATTCAAGTGTAAATCATTGGGATAGATAAGAAGAAATGCAAATAGGATTATAAGTATTTCCATAGAATTTTTCCCTCTGTCGACAAAATCACCATTAAAGACATAGCGGTTTTGTTCTGAAGGCAGACCATTCTGCAGAAAGAAAAAAAAGAGGCATTTAGAGAGGCTGCTATGCTACTGTAATAGAGGAAATAGCATTTAAATGAGATCCCATTGCTAGAAATTTTGAAAAAAAATTCTGCATAATACAGAGATCTAAAAAGCAGCATTTCTTTATCTCCTGTTTAGAATAAAAACCTTCCTATCAGACAACCTGAACCATTAGAGAAGAGGGGACCTCTCTGGCTGTTCTTACAATGTCATCTCTAATCCCTTCCTCTACTTATTAAAGTAAATTGAAAGGGACCAAAAAGAACATCAGTCTTGTAGTAAAACATACGTTTTTGTTAATGCAACTGTTGCCAGGAAATTACACACTTAAATTACTTGTAATTTCAGAAGGGAGTCGTTCAGTTTGAATGGAAGGTAAGAAATACATGAAAAATTATCTTCTGATGTAAGTTTGAATGGATTTTGTATATTTACATTGTTTGCAGTGTATGCTTTCAAAACTCCTGAGAAGGACTGTAGTCCAGAGGATATAAAATCTTAAGGCAGAACTTAAGACTTGAAGAGTTTGATTTCAGTTGCTTTAATCCTGAAAGCACTGCTTGAATTTTACATATGAGAGCCAAAATACACTTGAAAGCTCACAAACCTGAGAGGCTGGATATACAGGTATTTCTTACCTTATTTTTTTTCTGAAGATACAGAGAAATGCTTTATTATAAATGGTGACATTGTAAATACAAGTATTTTGAACTGATAGTTTGTTTTATTAGATTAATTACCAGCACATGAATGGGTGCCAAAAACTTACAGAAAATATAGCACCACCTATATGTAGCTTCATCATTTCCAGTCATCAGTACCAGAAATAGTATTTCAGCTTTGACTTGCCAGAAGAGGGAAACCTCTGTTTTCTCAATTGATATGCACAAGAAATACCAATGGAACATCTATAAAATTACATTATAACTGTGGAAGCCACTCTTAAAAGTTCTGGCAGCATTGCAAGACATCCCACTTCTTGAATATATCTACAGTATCAGCGTCAAGCCTTTCTTGTGTTCCTATGGCATTACTGGTATTCTGCCTTAGTGCAGGATGTATAAAGTGGCCAGGGACTCCATATAGTGTGTAATTTGAATCCTTATGAGAATATCTTTTTTTGTCCCAATCAGTGTTGTGTGCTTTCATGTTAAGGTTGCAGTAGTGAACCCTGGTCTCTCCATCCTGGCTGCTGTAAATTTCAGCTTCCTTGGATTTTGCTATAGCCTGTCCTGAGCCCTTTCCAAGTTAACTTAGAAGGCTTGTGCTTGCTCTGTGCTCACAGGTGTGGCAATGTATGAGGCTCTTCTAATGCAGTGGGTTGAAGTGATTTTATAAAGGAGACGATGGATTTCAGGAGTGGAACAGACAGCAGAAACTCAGCAGCTGTTTCTGGAAAGATAGATAAATAACAAATAAATGCAAGCTTTGCCTTAAAACCAATAGGCATGTGAATCCACCAGTGGATTGTGACTATACACACAACCACTCTAACTGCAGTCCTCATGGAAAGAAACATTTACTGGAGCACGCTCCAGACACTGTCACCCTCCTTTTGGAAAAGATTACACACAATTTGAGTTTTAAACAAGTTTGGTTTGGACTTCCAACTTCAATGTGACATTTTAGTTTTGTTCCACACTCATGCACTTTCCTTTTCTGTGGTTTCAACCAACAAAGAGAGCAAAACGAAATTAAAGGCTGTTGCAGCCTCTGACATGTCAGAGAGGCAAACACGGCCCTCTAATGATTAGTAACTTGCTGCTGGGCATCATTACTGTATCTCCTGGGTTAGTGATTAATTAACTTCCGTTTGTTGTTGGCATTTTCTACTGCTTCAGGCCATTTCTATCTATAGCATCTCTTTAACAATCTAACTTAGCAATACATAATTTAAAATTCAAGTGTTTCAAGGAATATCAGGAAATGCTGTAATTTGATGAAGATTAATGCTAGGTCAGAATGAACCTTACAAACTGGTTATTGAGGAAAAAAAAGCAGGAGTCTTAGCTTCAGCCAAACCAGGTGTAAGATTCCACACCATTTGCAGCATCGTATCAATATGCTGTATATTGCCAGCTCTGTGTGTTTGCTGGGGGTGGACTGTGCAAGTGACAAGCCTGGTCTGCATGCAGGCCTTCAGAATCCATTTCAGCTCTGCACAGCCATGTGCAGACCGAGATCACTCCCATGGCATTATTTAGGATTGCACCCTCTTGTTTAAGGTAGTACTCCAAGGTACCAACTCGGAGGATGAAATCCATTCCAACTGAAACAGAGTTTAGGAAGGAGAAAAAAAATGGATCCCAGAAGCCAACTGGGTTCACTGCTCATCTGAGAAAACTGCTCAGAGGGGACATAAAATAGTGTGATTTAATTTGCTTCTAAATAACTAATCATCTCTATCATATGTTCTCTACATTCTCAACTACTTTGAAATAACAAAACATTTGCCCATTTTATTTGGTTTGATGGAATGGACTTCCCTAGAAATTTAACAGAGAACAGCTGGGTATTATCTCTAGTCTGAAGTCAGTGAGAGTTTTGGCTCTGAATTTACTGAAGTCAGGATAAGAGTTGCTTGTTTTTTTCTCTTTATAGCATCCATTAGGGGGGGGGAAAGAATTGGCATCTGTTTACTCCAAAAAAAATAAAATGCAGGCTGAATGCAGTCATAAATATAATTCTATCTGAGCATTTATCTCCAAAATAGTTATATTTCCCATTCCAGGTTCTGTGTGTGAAACCAATATGCATCATACTTATTCTAGTTTTAAAAGAGAGCTAAACAACCAAAGGACTGCAAGCCAAGGACCAGCTAAAGATGGTTGATCATCAGTGCAAAACATTTTGCATGGAAGTAGTGGAGCAGTCTGCTCACAGGTAATGAGAACCATCACCTCACAGTTAGTAAGAAAAGCAGGACTCTGTAAAAAGGTCTGATTATATTTTAACAATACTTCAACAGACTTCAGGTGCGCACTTGGGCAAAACAGCCACATTCACGCTGAACAAGTCTCAGATGAAGTGTAACAAAGCTGGAATCAGGGGGAGAATGACATAATTTAAACACCTGGTTTGGCTCACTTCAGTCTCCATTCAGTGCAGATGAACGTGTACGGATCTGACACAAACCCTTTCCCCCTGCCCCGGAAAGCTCAAATCAAAGAGAGTACCTGCTCAGTCAAAGGTGGTGATTCATCCTGAAGATGGATGTGAAACTAAATACACAACATTTCCTGCATCTTCAGTTAAACACACAATTGTGGAAGAGCTAGCCTGAAGCTTAATTTGTTTCACACATCAGTAAAACATAGTAAAAAGCTATGCTTTTTTTAGCATGATAAAAAAGGATATGTAAAGGATGCACAAAGTACTTCTATTTTGTGCAGACCATGTGATTGCTTCCAAGGCTTAAAAAGCTTTTAAACACCACTCTTTCTTGTTACCTGATAGAAACAAAACCACCTCTCTCCCAAAAAAAACCCAACAACAATAAAAACCCAACAAACCCAAAAAACCAAACCAAAACAAAAAAATAGCCAACCAAACAACAAAAACCCCGAAACCAACCCAAAAGCAAACCAAAAAACCTGCAGGTATCAGTGGAAGGCCTAAATAAAAGCTTCTGCATTTTTTCTTGAATGTTAAAATTATCCACGGTGTAGTGTTACATCAGGAACTCAGCTCCTGATTTTAGCAGACTTTAGTTAATATGGAATTTAAAACAGTGGCAGAACTTTGGAGACTTTGCAAGGAGTCCTCTTATGTTTTGGCTCATGCTGCAGTTGAACATTCAGGAAAATAATAATCTCCTCAATCTCCTTCACAGTGAGCAGGAGAACATGAAGAAGGGAAAGCTCTGACAAGGACACCAAATTGTTCCAGGATTTGTGTGTGTGGTGTATGGGCACCACATGAGCAGTTCTAATGGTGCTAAATCTGTCACATATAAATATGTGTTCTTAATAACAAATTAAGAAAAATTACAAATTAACAAATTAATAACAAATTAAAGTGAAAATGCTACATCTCAGAGTACCTACTTACCTTATAGAATATCAGCAAAAGATCATCCAGGTTTCCATGCAAATCTCCTACAGGAAACAAAAACTTTTTTTACAAAATTTTCTCACTGAGGAAGAAACTAGCATTATAAAACTGGAATTAGTTGGACTTAATAAAATGTTCCCTATATTTTCCTTATGTATATAAACCCAGAAAATGCCACTAAAAGACATTTTGAAATATAATAGACTCTTATATACTAATGGGTTTAAATTTACCAAAGTAGCCCTTTCTATACTGCACAACTGAATGTGTTTCAGGCACAGGTTTTGATTACTACCAGCAGGAAGTAATGGAGAGTGTCAAGAAGTGTCCATGCCTGTGTGCCTCAATGCTAAGGCCACAGGAATGATGGATTGGGCCCTTTTAGAGAGGTTTGTTTGGAACAGGCAGGAGGATTTCACCCCAGCACAAAGCATCACTGCAGCACAGATCCCCTGTGCATCTGACTGCATTTCATGCTCACAGAGCCAACCTTCTCATGTCTGTGACTCACCACCACAAAGCTGCAGAACAGTTTCAAATTGTATCTTTGATAATATGCTTTTACCACCAATAATTAGGAAAAGAGAAATTACATTTTTATGTGTATACATTTTCTGTGCTTTTGATTAATTATGAGCCTGCTGAATTTGTTCTAAGGGATCTTTCAAGCTATGATAGGTATTTATCACATATGTGGATGCAAACATTTCAGGTATATATTTAATCTGCATTATTAATTTGAAATTATAAGAAATCAACATTTTGGACCAATTATGTTTAAAAATGGGTTATCTGTCTTCTGCAGAGGCTCCTTCTGGTGACAAAAGCTTTAGTTTCAGTACAGGAGAGGGGTCCCTTTTGATGCTGCTTACATAGTGCAAATGCAATACAAACATGAAGAGGAATGTTTATGTGTTGTGAACAATCATGTATCTGTGTTTCCTTGGTTTGGAATGGGGTCTTGTTGGCTTGGTCAATAAATTATTGTTTATAAAAAACCTAATTTAAACAAACCCTTTCCTGACAATCAAAATAGGTCCATAATCACATCTTAAAAAATATTATTTATTTTGCATGTCCCACAGTACCTCCCTTATACCACTTTACTATTATACACAGCACACACTGATAGATGTCAAGAGTTATGTCACCATTATTGTTCTGTTTTGCAGCTACTGCATTCTGTATCAAGTCAGGATACCACATCCCATTATCCATAATTTACAAAAGTGTAACAAAATAGATGGGCAAAGAGCTCTTAGTTCCTTACTGTGTGACACATCATTCTGTGCAACTAAATTGTTGGTTGTATAAAGACTTATCCATCCTCTTGGGTCTCCTTAGAAATGAGGGGTTATTATAATTTCAATTTATCCTAGATAGTCATGCTGGCAATGAAAGGTCTTTCTTGTCACCCATATTAAACCCTCATTAAAATCATTACCGAGTAAATTATGATTAAAATCATTAAAATCATTACTGAGTAAGGTTTTTTTTCTCAGTGAGAGGAGAAAGAGGTGAGACTTACAGCCAGTGATCAAAATGCTTGGTGGCATTTTAGAGGTGGAAGTGCAGGAGCATTTAAGCTGCACTGCAGTGTTAGCTGAATTAATACTGACTCATTCAGAAATGTTGAACAGGAAAGAGGAGGTGAGAGAATTTCCTAAAATATACTTTATGACTCAGGAACTGTATTTTTTTGTTTGTTTGCTCCAATTTATGCATTTGTGGGGGAAAATAAATAAAAAGAAATAATTTTTTAGGGCATTGAGGACTTTCTTCTAATGGCAAGATTTGGAAATGTCAGTATCATTCTCTAACCAATTAGAATATCAACCCATAGCCCAAAGCAGTTATCTTCTCTGGCACCTTACCACAGACAGTTATCTCCTTGGAGTAGGAAGTTGAAAGATGGGTAATATTTGGCATCTCCTTGAGAACCCTCCTAGTTTCACTTAGCAGCTGCAGTACATAGCGGGCATGAAGCAGCTGTGAAAATAAAAAGCAGGTAGAAAAGGAAGACTTATTTGAATTAGCAATAGGTCTGTCTGCTTTATTAATATCAGACATGTACTGCCAGGGTTATTTATAGTGCAGACCTCCAGACATGAGTACAGGCTGTAAGGCCTGGTGCTGGGAATTAATAGCGTTCATAGCTCTGCATTTCCTTCCCAGTGAGTGGATATGGAGCCCTTACTGAACTTGTTTTACAGATTTTCCCACTTTATTTATACTGTACTGTTTCTATTCTTCCTATTTTTCAGAAGAGATAAGACTTATGAGCACTCAAAATCACTGCATAAGGCCATCTGTTTAAAGTAACTGGGAAAAAAAAACCAAAAAGATGGCATTCTAGGTGTGAGTAAAAAACAAACAAAAAATATCTCACAACCTCCAAAACACAAGACAGCAACAACAAAAAAATCCAAAGGCCATAAATGATATTTCAGCAAATTGCAAAAATAATCAGAAGAAAACTCCAGTAAGGGCTGCCTTGGCAAGGGTTATCTTCCTGTTCACAGTGAAGAAGTTATAACAGTGCAACATTGAAGCTTCTGGTCTTCTCTCCTGATGTTTTTTATGAAAATTTTGTTGGTTGGTGATTTTTAAAGCTTTTAATTTCAACAGAGATCTGAGGAATTTTAGCAGAGGAGATAGATGAGCTACAGAATGACTTTTCAAGACTCATGTCTTTAAGCAATCAAAAAGGCCAATTACATATGACTGTTTCCTTAATAAAATGCCAGCCATAATTCCAGAGAAGGGAGAGTGGACAGTAAGGTGAAGTCTGGGTTGGCTCATTTATCATGTTCTTTATATTTGATATTTTTACAATCAGCCTCCACAGAAAAATTACTAGAGAAAAATATTCTTATTTAGTAAATTAAAAAGCATTATAGACCCTTGCACCTTTTATACAGCACACTGTTAAGCACAAATCATTACAAGTTCAAAGAAAGCTGTCCCGTTTAATGCCTCCCTGCTACACCTTCATCTTGTGGGCAACAAAAGGGCTTGCTCAGGAATATAGAGAATGGGGAACAGCCTCCTCAGTGCCTTGAAAGCTGCAGCTTGAACTCCAGAGATTTGTGCTATCACTCTGTTCTGCTACATTAGCAATGCTTTATAGTCATTCCACTGTTATGGTGGAGTCTTGCACCCTGCAATGAGGTGATTAACCCTTACACCTCAATTCCTCTAAAGGAATGAGGTGGGGGACAAAAGACACAGGACCAAACAATGAACACTTTTAACCCATAAAAAGATGATAATTAGTTTCTATTTTAAGTTAGGACACTTTCCCCAGTCCTGCACTCTCACTGAGAACCCCTGCCTTGCAGCTGCTAAGGGTTCCCATTTCATTTCACTAGTCCTTGCCTCCTCCCCAGGGGAGAGGTCTGGTGTCATGCAGCAAAATAGTGAATCAAATGTGGGAACTGGTCTGTCTGAGAACTGTCTGCTTTTGATTTTATTGTGTTAGCTTATAGCCAGATCAATCTCCCAAGACAGCTTACCATGCACATTTATGATCACATTGGGCTAACAGGAAAAAGTAATGAGATGTAAAAGAAGGGTGAAATATCTCTTTGGGCACCAGTTTAGCTTTACATTGGATTGTGGAACTACACCTTGACAGATGTAAAATAGGTTAAAAAAAGAAAACAAGCTAGTTGCAAATTACCTGTTCATTCCTGAAAGCATGAAGGAGAGCATTGGCATCTTCAACAGTAAGGGGGAATGAGAGTCGTGGTCCACCATAGGAGTCTGGAACATCAATCTTCTTTTCAAATTCTTTTAAACACAAGTCTTCATCCACCACCTGAGGAGCACTAGGACTGGTAAAAATTTGAGAAACTGGAACAAGATAGAAGGAAAACAAAAATGTATAAACTCTACCAGGACCCATAGAGCTGTAACAGCATAGCCAGAACTGGTTGAACATAACAGCTTTAAGTGCTGCAGTATTACAGTGGCTGACTCCTGCCTCCTATAGTGGAAGAGCTCCAGGTCTCCCCAGATTGTTTCACAATACTAAAACCAACCACCCAATCAACCACAAAAAGGGGAAAAAGACCAAACCAAAGTTAAAAACAGGCAAAAACTCTTTTCCAACTGTAGTAACTGTGGTCAGGGTGCAAAACATTTTGCACTGAAGTTGTGGAGCAGTCTGCTCACAGGTAATGAGAACCATCACCTGGTACAAACCTTCCTTCTCCTTCCCCGTGATGCAAGGAGACGCAAAAGTCATGGCTGATCATTTAATGACCATCATCTGTTTAAAGTTCAATATTACGTTTTTAATACAGGTTTTGAAGTTTCCCTTCTATTGCTTTTATTTCCTACTTAAAATTTTTAGGCTAAATACCAGCAGGTCACAGTGATTATTTTAAAAGTCACCAACAAAATTATATTTATTCACAGCAAATTGCAAATCACACCTTTCTGATACAGCTAGGAAACAAAGCCAGCTTTTGGTTGGCTTCCATAAAACTACTGGATGAAACAAAGTAAACAAAAACAGAGTGGTGAAAGTAGACCATATTCTAATTTTCCTGGAATATGAAGGAAGCAGGAACGCTGCTAATTGCTTCAATCCAATATTTTTCTTGACATAACCTTGAAACGTAACTGACTGATCAGCAGATTTCAGTTTTCTTCTTGCAGACTGTCTTGGTCAAATATTATTCTAAAAGAGAGAAACAGTCGCTAAATGAAAGTGCTCTAGCAGATGCTGTTGCAGAGTTGCTCTTGTGAGATGATTGTTGTAAACACTTTTTGCTGGGCTACAGTTAAGTTTTCTGTAACCCTGATTTCCTTCAACTGCAAATAAAAATGTATTATTTACAGCTGTGTAGCTGTATTATTTATTGCTGGTTTACTGCTGACCTGTAGCTGTGACTCAGAACTCACAGTAGCCAAAACCAGCATGTGACCTCATAAATTATGAGATTCATAAAGGCCAGCTTGTCTTGCAACTGGATAAAATCAATATTAAGGAAATAAATAGATAAAAATGTAATCTGGATTTTAAAAAGTCCTCTTTTACTATCAGCACTTCAGCTGGGAGCTGATTAGCACTTTCAGTGCTAATGCAATGTTATACTCAGCCATTTAAATGGATTAAGGCATCAAGTAACATCAAGTGCTCAGGATTCACCATTTTCACCAAGTGCAGTTTGATTTGCAGTCCTCCACCACAGTTACAGCTTTGTCTGACTGGACACCAGAATGTCACTGTGGGCTGAAATTGCTGATTCTCACACAGTGATCAAGTGATCAGCCAAACACATTTGCAGCAATTCTTGCTCCAGCTCTAGCAGCAGGTCTCTGGACAGTATCTCCCTCTGCACTCCACTTCCCAAGAAGTGGGGGACTACAGAACCAACTCCTCAGACCACCCAAATGCCTCATTTCTTGCCTGTTCTAACCAGCTGTCCTCATCTGATTTGACTCCTTCAGAGCCAGTCATCTTCTCAGCATCTCAGTGATCTTTTCATGCCAGGCAGACACCTGCCCATGCCTGCTCCTACTCTTGCCTTCCCTTCCAGCACACAGCAGGCCACCCATCCTTCACTTTACCTCTGAACATGAACCTGCCTTCCTAACAGACTCCCTTCTCTTTTGGCACATGCTCAGGCTGGGAAACCCAATCCTTCCCTGTAGGGCATATCTCTGCAAAGTATACCCCATTTTCCACTTCTGGATGAGTAGTCAAAAGCCAGTCATGGTCATTAGTCTTAGAGTGTACTTATGGCTCCTCAGGCTGTCTTTCAGCTGGATTTTAAGGCTTCTTCCTGCACAGCATGACTGTCCTGTCTCTGAACAGTCAGTAATGGATGACCTAATGCAGCCTAGGGAATCACCATGCTGTCCAGCAAGTACCCCAGCTCACCACACACCCCATTTAGGACAATTCTGAAGGATTCAGCACCCCCCCATTTTGCTTTTCTAGTCAAAGCCGTCAGGGCTCTTTCAGTTATACTGAAAGACAGGGATGTAAAGTCTTGGCATGCCTGGTTCAGGCACACATGTTAAGACAGAATGAAACATTCTCTACCAGCATCTGCATCTCTCCACTGACTAGAGGGAGCACAGGCAATGACCTACTTTGTACTCTGACACCAGAGGTCTAGCCCAGGCTCAGAGAGTTGAGCCCTCACTATTAACAAAACACAAACAACTACAGCCATATTCCATGTTAAACACAAATGCCCAGAGCTAAGTGGAGTCAATTTGGCCACAGAAAGCCCAAATACCTGATTCTCCTGACCAGATCACCTTGCCATGGGAGTTTTTCAAGGCAAGTCAAAGCTGACACTTCCAAGGATGTACTCACTATCAGGGTAACCAGGAATCAGATAATTCTGCAGATCTGAACTCACTTCTCTGTTCTGCCACCATCTGTATGCCTTCAGCCTGACCATTGGGGCACCTGAGAGCACCTCTGACCCTTGAGAAACGCTCTTACATAAGCCAAATACTTATATCCACAGCCCTCAGGTCAAAGCCAAATGGACACTGAGCCTACAAAGAGGAAGGAGATTTCTAAAATGCTTCAAACATTTCTTCCTTCACACTATTCCTGGTGCTGCAAACTGCAAGCAGCTATAACTTATCCCCACTGCAAGAATCACTCTGTGTAAAACATCTTGGAAGGGTGTTAAAGCTGCAAGAGAGGCATCATGGGGAGTGAAACTGCAGAAAACAACACTTTTTTTTTTGTTCCCCTTTGAAGGAAGGCTCCTGGAGGTGCCCTGGTGACCTTGACAGGAACAGGTTTAGATTCCCAGTCTCACTATTTTTCTCAGGACGCATCTGCAGTCTTCTCACCCTCAATGTGCCCATAAAAGAGTGAGTAAATGGGTCAT
This sequence comes from Onychostruthus taczanowskii, assembly GCF_017590055.1. Taxonomy (NCBI): domain Eukaryota; kingdom Metazoa; phylum Chordata; class Aves; order Passeriformes; family Passeridae; genus Onychostruthus; species Onychostruthus taczanowskii. The sequence goes on along the minus strand of NW_024498906.1, from coordinate 1,115,231 downwards.
CTTTTGCTGGAAAGGCAGTTTCCAGCTTTCTCTGACCAGAGAGCTTTCCATTGAAAGCTGAGAAGGTAGGAAGATTTTTTTTCAGGAAATGAGGGAGAAAAGTATAAGTTAGAGAAGGATTTGCTTCTTATTTTCCACAAACCCTTGCAAAATAGCTTTTAATTAGAAGCAAAACAAGACACTCAGCTATATAATATCCCAATCACAAACTACACTGACATCTTAAGGAGAATGAGAGGATGAAAAAAGCTTTAGGGTATAACAGATAAACAATCACATCAAAAGCACTACTGTGTTAATGAGATGGCAGCTGCTTTCTTTCTTTGAAAAACATAATCTGAAAAAAACAGATTAAAAAGAGGAAAGTAACAAGATTAATGGTGGAGGCTGAGTAGTTTATAATGTAAGGAAAACCACAGATCACAAATTTTCAAGTAACTTTCTTATCACATACTGAGAAGAACAGGCAACCTATTCTTTGGTAAGAATATTATATATTGTCTTCTTGGAGACAGCTTTTGAACCATTTGCTATCACTCTAATTTGAGTAAGCACACACTGATGAAAAAGATAAAAAGCCAGAGAACTGCAGGTTTTAGAAAATGCTTCAGAATAGAAAAGTCAATTTGAAGCCTCTCTGGTTGTTATGTTTACATTCACTCTGGTTCACATCTTAAAATGGTGATTCAGCAGAAGTGGAAGCAGTTCTTTAAGAATCCCTCTATTCAGCACTGATTTTGCTTACATGAGTGGGGCTGGCATGAGTGCTGCAAAGGTCACTTCCAGGGGCAAGCAACCAAGAGCTTAAAGCAAAGAATGCACACAGCCAGCAGTTCAAAAAAATAACCACAACCCACACAGTACACATTTGATATTCGATTCATTAAAAAAATCTAAGCTCCTTTGCATAGGCAGCCTTGGCCATCTCTTTATTTAACATACAGTAAAATTTTTCTGGTTTTTTTATGGTTCTGCTATCTGTAACACACGGTGTTAGAAAGGGGGAACAAACCAAGATGAAAATAAAGCCTTTGGAGCAGTTATCAAATCTTAACTATGTCAGTCCTAAAAGATGGAAGTTTTAAGCCAGCAAGACAAAGGGATGCTTTACCATAAACCATATACACTTTATCATGTGTTTCAGCCTTAACCACATCTGCAATTCCCAATATGTACAAGGCCAGGAAACAGGTCACCTGTGCAGTGATGATGAGGAGCAGCCCACAGGATCTTCCATCTCCCTGCCTGTGCACAGGTGAGGCTCCGATCTCCACCAGCACACGAACAGCCCATGCACATAGCAGTGTGCTCTGCAATGTGCTGAGCCCTAGCAAGTCATCTGAGACACCTCACCTTTATTCCCTCTGTCAGTATACACAGTTAATAAAGGTGGATAAATCATATCTACAACAAGCAGATGTAAAATTCCATTTTAATATTATAAAAAAAATAGAGATTAACAATATTTTGTCATACCTCAGACCTAGCACTACTGTTTTCTTTCTTATTCAGGTGGAAAAGCTGAACAGAGGTGCACCATCAGCATGAAGAAGTAGATGAAGTGAGCATTATTTGGTTTTTTTTTAAGTTTGCCAATTCCTTCCCAGGAAGTTAAATGACCAAAGCAGATTTTTTTTTCAGAATATGGCAGTAATGGGAAAAAAATGAAAGGGAGGACTGTTGAATCATCTGCCTTGCCTTTGGAGCAAGGCTCAAATGTAATTTATTTTTCTGCAGAGCACAGAGAGCATTAGGCACTCTAAAGTATTTAAGAGAGAAAAATTGCAATTTCTACCGGTTGTCATTAGAACACTGAACCACTTAAGGTTTTGATGATGGTTTTATCCTGCTATCAAAGTATCTTGTGCAAATTTTAATTGGAATAACCCGTGGTTAGAGCAGATTAAAGAGAAAGGGCATTCTCTTGTAATGCAGTAAGAGGGGGACAGCCTCATTTTTAACTCTGCTGGGATTAGATCTATTCTGAATTTGTTCAGGGAAGTCATGTTTGTTTTCTGGACTTAGGAATCACTTTCAGTCTGTCCTTCTGTTGAGCTTGACCTCAAAAGTAAGTTATGTCCAAGGATCCCAAAATACTTCAAAAATTAAAGGTTATTCCTTGAATAACTGAAGCTTAATTGAGATGGTTTCAAAAGATTTATCTCCAACAGTTTAAATTTATTTCTTTTTTTATCATTCACATACTGATATATGCTGCAGTAAAATCTAGAACAAATTAAACTTAAATGGGGTCCAGAACTGCCAGAGGTGGTGGGTGGTGGGGGAGAAAGAGCAACCTCTTTGATTATACCTACCTTAAATCAACTTAACACAATCTTTCTGCTTTCTGGATAATTACATCTTATAGTTTAAGAAAACATGAACTGAAAGCTGTGAAAACTGGATTCTGTAGGAGGGGCAGTAACACATAAGAAAGCACTCTGAACACCTCTGAATATTCTCATAAGGACAACAGACACCTGTTCTGACTTACTGACTGCTCTGACTCACAAAGTAGATAGTAAGCAGTGTCAACACTTAGAGGATCAAATTCATATTACAGTATTTAGGATATCAAACCTCAACCCCAGCACATGCCATAGGCTGTAAATATCATATTGAAAATTAATTTTCCTCACATCAAGTTTTTCAAACACAATCTTCGCATTACTTTTATTGTTATTGTTACCTGAATCAGGATGAGTACAATGATCCAGCATGAATGTAAAAAAGTTGGATAGCTGAGTATGAAAAAGAAAAGAACACACTGATCAGTTTAGGTGATCCAAAAAACATTAATATCTTTCTTACTCTATTACTTGCAGTTTCCCACTTAGGAGGATATAAGTCACTACTGTATATTCCCATAGTATCAGCCTGCAACAATGACACAATTTATGTCCTACTACAAAAACAGCTCCCTTTCTTTTTTTTTGCTATGAATTCACCACTGACACTTCATGAATACATAAAATGTTTCAGGGCTGCTGATGTTTCTAGGTATAATTCACCTTGCCCACCACCCAGACTATTTGCCTAGACTTCCTTCATAGTCAATAGAAACAACTGCTACAATGCAGTTAACTGACTTTAGACACAGATGCTAGGATGAACACAAGGGCCTGTAAGTTCCAAATTTCCTACACTGACCCTAAAGGAAGCCTGGGCTGATACTGATACTGACACTGGGCTGAAACACTGGTATCTCTGTTGCACATATATTGCCTCACAGACAGTTAAGATCACCCCTAGTGATCCGTAAATGACCTGCAATCCCCGGCTAACAGAGCTGCTATACAGGAACTTATACCCTAGATAGGCTGTATGGGCAGAATGGTGTCCTGATGCCTATGTAGTTACATTCATCTGTTTGTCTGTGTGTGAATACACACAACTTAATTCATGTGTCAGGCAGGGAAACAGTTTTATTAATCAAGACCCAGCTTTGTACAAGAAACCACCACAGACACATTTTGTTTGTGCAGCCACAGTCCTGGGGATAACATAACTGCTTGTATAGGAAGAATGGAAGCTCACAAACCTGTAGTTGATCCTGCTCGTCAGCATATTCGATTGACTGAAAGATGCTGAGAGAATAGCGGCGCCTCATCTCCAGGCGGGCCATGGTGAAGCGGTACCACTTCTGGATGAGGATTGCAGCTCTAATGACTGTCAAAACAGAAAGCACTGGAGTTCACATGGATGCAGGGTAATCTACAAGGAAAATATGCGGGCCGCCTTTGCAGAATTTTGCAATCAGATGAGGAATTCTGTCCATTGTGCACAGTCAACAATAAGATGAAACCCAGTAAAAGTGAGACTGAAAAAATACGTGATGCCTTCACTGTTTCTGTCTTCCAACACAGATCCCAAGCTAGCTGACTGGCTCAGGCCTAAGTAGTTAGTAACCTTCCCCATTTAATTGTCTTGAAGACAGTACCCAGGTAAGAAGTCAGTCATGTCCAGCTGATGGGCACTATATGGGTTTTGGGAAGGTGAAGGAAGAACAGTTTGCCCTATCAACAATTATTCTTTATCAAGCTGCAGTAAAAAGCTTTGATTTTGCAAGCTGTGACATGAACAACGATGTAATGACAGTATTTGCAACAGCCTCTTCTACCAGAAAGTTTTTGCCTGCAGAACTGCATCAGCAAGCCAGCAAAATTCAAATCCTAGGATAAAAAGTTAACAAATGGTATTGAAGGGTAGAATATGTTGCTTAAATAGACAAGCCAAAAGGCAATGAGGTATTGTTTTAGCTAGATTGGTTAACAAAAGAACACTCACCCCAAAAAGTCAATGGAACATGCCCAGAAGACCATTTTTGACTATGTGCTGAATATGCATTCCACTCAGCACTTTAAGAAGTTGTGTCTACTATGGTCTCAGTCTGGAAAACTGCTGGAAACTTTGCTGAAGGACAATCATCAAGACTGCAGCCTGGAAAAAAGAGCCTGCTGTCTTCAGGCCTCATTCATGCCACAAAGAGATCACATTCCATTAACTGCTCAGATAAAAATTTAATTTAATTTTGCTCTTTTATTAAGCAAAGAAACATCTGGTGGCAGAAAGAGGTCCTGGGGTGGGCACTGTCCTGCACTGCAAAACAGTAAAGGAAAGCTCTGTACTACAGGGACAACAGTTTACACTAGTCAATTATTGTAACTGATCACAAATACCAGAAAGTTTTATACTAGGATGAGTGGAACCTGAGTAAGAATTATTTTTTTCTTACTGATAGTTATGCAGGTAAGGACAAATATTAATGGGAAAGTGATTCTATTAATAGAGTATAACAAAAGGGAAACATTTTAATAAAAATGCTTACAGATGCTATAACAACATGTTGTTGTTTATTTTAAATTTAATGAGTATACAGTATAGTTAAAATGGTAACATTTTCTAGTCTAGAAAAGAGCAAAATCAAGAAAGACTGCCATCCTGTAGATATTGCATACATCCTAGAAAAACCCTCCTGCCTGAAGGAAATGTGATCCTTATATGACTAAGAGCATCCTTCAGACCCTACATAAACTCTGAGATCTCTTTTCTTTTCTGTCCTTTCTGGAAGTCCCCAACACTACTGAAGGAAATGTGATCCTTATATGACTAAGAGCATCCTTCAGACCCTACATAAACTCTGAGATCTCTTTTCTTTTCTTTCTGTCCTTTTTGGAAGTCCCCAACACTGCAGACCTGAAAGTCTGACACATTACAGCAAGGCTGTCACCAACATTTCTGTTTAGAAGAGTACCTAAGGGGCAAAGCACAATCACCAGCACAGAAACAGATTTCCAGCATCAGAGCCATTAAACTTCCCATTAAAGCCCCCTGGGTTGCTTAATGGTCCTGAGCACTTAACATGGCACAGTTCCATTGCTATCACATAAGACAGATACATATCAATCACTGTGGTTAATGTTGCAAATCTAACAGAATGTTTCCTGTCTTTCTTTCTTTTTTATTTTTTTTTTTAAATTGTACTTATTACAGCACTGTTACTCTCAGGACTGAACCAGAACATGATTTTCACACTAGGCTGAACTGCATCTCTAAATGAAATTGTTATCAGTTGCAGAAGGTCTCTACACCAACAAATATCTGTTAAATTCATGTTATTAATGCATTAGAGAAATGTACAGCCTCAGGCTGAAGATAAAATGATGGTTCAGCATCCCTTGACTACAGAAGAAGAAGAGCAGAAAGGAAACCATCCAGCAGCTCCAGAAGACAAAACACAATCCAGGAAGCACACAAAATCCTAAGCCCCACATCCGTGTGTGTTGATGGTTGTTGATCAAGAAAGAGTACAACTCCTCATGCCCACTCCAAGCTTTTACACACTCAGAAATATTCCCAAGTAGCACATCCCTAAGGTCTTGCAAGGCACATGTCAGCATGGCATGCAAACCCAAAGAGGAAGAGCTGCCTCTCAGTTACAGGTAGGTCTGGGACTCCGGATGATTCCATTCTACTTTCACTACTGTGATACAGCACAGATGCTGCTTTGTAGTAGCATACACAAAGCTGAGGGCTGCTCTCACACCAGTCAGCTGGGATCCCTGTAGCCATGACTAAGTGCTCCTGCTTCTCAGTCACCAGCTTCCTGTGACTCGTATCCTGGCCTGGTAGCCAAAAAGAGCCTTCCTTTTCAACCACGGCTGTTCAACATAATAATGTCTTAAGACTATGCACAGTACCATGTAATATGGCTCTCTGCTGACCAATAAATTGTGCTTTAATGAAAAATCTTGAAAGAGAACACAGAGGGTCTGAACAAAGGTCTGAGTGAATCCTGGAACCCACCTGCCTGTGCAAAGACTGCTGAGTTCATACCAAAGTGGGGTGTGATTAAAAGGAGGGTGATGATCCATTAGTTTAATTAAACATTTAACCAGGTCCTGTGGAGACTTTCAGCTGACAGCCCCAGTAATTGTCAGGGAGAATGTCAGGCCAGGCACTTGGTAGGCCAGAAAACTGATTTTGAAGTCATTGTAATAGCCCTGCTTTATTACACTTGTTTCATAATTGGGGTCACACAACAGCAGGGAAATTGGGGTGGTTTGCCCAGGAATCCTGTGGTGTGAAAAGCCATAAAAGGTTCCACTCAATACCTTACCCCCAAAGCTTTGCCAGTGACAGAGTGAGCACAGACACCTCTGAAATTTAGCTTCTGTCCCAGATGCTGTGAATCTTTTACAACCCAATCTGTCAGTGTTAGAGGTGGCCTAAAGCTGCTTCCTGACCTCAGCCAGCATCTAAAAGCTGTGCACAGTTTTAAAAAGAAAACAATTAGAAAATAATTTTCCTTGAACAAATATTTTGACAACAGGACTGGGCGGGAGTTGTGGGGGAGAGGAACATTACCTTTCAATCCTCTACTGGTGTTAGGGAGAGAACAACCACTCTTCCTAAAGACAAAGGCAACACTCACCATTCTCTGACCTTCTGTCAGCTACAGAACTGCTGCACCCCATGGTTCCAATGATGCTGCCCATCCGTTTTAATTGCTGCTGACACGAAGCATGTTTCTCTCAGCTGTTAGCATTATACACATTTCCTGTGTTGTTCCTTCAGTGATGAGGGCTATACTCCTTTGGGCTCCTGGGCTCTTGCTAGTACTCCTAACAGGCATGAGATTGGGAAGGAGAGATAGGGAGAAAAAAAAATGGTAAATGGTGCTTGACAAGACAGAATCTGAAGTACCTTCAGCCCATAACAAATTATTGTACAGCACACCCCACCTAAACTGGACCACACCAGGGGTTTTTTTTCCACACCTGATTACTGTCAACTTGCATGCAGGAGAAATTAACTTAGTAATTAATACAGTTTACTCCTTACATGTTCACTTAATGTAAATGTGCAGCAGTGGTTTCTTATATGAAGAATTGCTATTTAAAACCTTACTGCTAGGGACAAGGGACTATGGAGACACATTACTCTTCATTCTTACGATTTGAAAATTGGAACTGCAGAAATTTAAAGATTTTAAATGACATGTGATAGTACTGCTAAAAAAACCCCAATCCTCCTAATACTCCATTGATTTGAAAAGTTGCCTTACCACCCCATTTATCATTTCATCCCTCAGTGTTACCACCACCAAATTTACCAGGACAGACAGTACCATAGCAAATCACTTCATTATCAGATGTCATTTAAATAAAATATCCAATTTTCTGTTGCATTTCTACTGAAAACAATCCAAGGAAAAGATATTGTTTCATTAAATAGATGAACAAAATACATTTTGAAGTGAAGTCTTTTGGGTTTTTCTCCTGGCACTTGCTCAGTTCTTCAGTAAATAGTATAACTCGCTAATGCAATACACTCTCTAATCAACAAATTCAAATGAATACAATTCCTCTGAGATACAAAATGGATCAATTTCTAAGCAATAAGAAATTCACTGATGCTCTTAGATACTGAACTTTGTTTTAGCTAAAGATCTCTTATATGATCACACTGACCCCACTCTCTCTGTCTCCAGGGATACATCTGACATCTAAATTATTTTATCGGTTTCATTGATATTCCTTTTCTTTTAACTTGAGTTTTAAAACAAAGAAGAAATTCATCAGCATAAAATGAATGCTTAGCTACTATATTCCTTTGGCTTTACTAGCAGAAACCAAAATAAAAGAAGGATACAAAAGAAAAAAACATAAATGTATAACTAGGTGATTTTCAATTTCCATAATTAGAAAACATTTATAGTTGTGTGTCTGAATGTGCAGATTTCAACATTTATTATTATAAAAGATATACTGTCCTGTCATGTTAATATAACACAACTCTTTGTCATTCTGGGGCTTTTATTTAGGATCCCACAAAACAAGGGTATCTTACACTTGAGCTGGGTCTAACTCCTTATGAGTCAGTAATTAATTCAGGAAAGAAGGATTTTAAGGTTTTTTTTCCCACACAATGGACTGCTTTACTTCCCTCTGAAGGAGCTATCCTGAAATCCACAGAAAGTGCTCTTACATTAATTTTGAGCCCACCAATGGCTTTGGCAGCATCAAATACAGCACTGATATTGCTAATAGCTCAAATTTGTCTTCTCTCCAAACAATTCTTGCTCTCCTGGTTACCATCTCCTCACTTACCCTCTGAAGAGAATCTCAAACCCTCATTACTTCATCTCAAACAAGCCAGCCATGACTTGAATTGTGATCTGAAGACTGGACTAAGGGCAAAATAGACCGTTCAATCTAAGTTCTGCTTAGACTCTTGATTAAAGGCAGGTCAGCCTGTGCCCAGCAAGTGGGCAATGGGTGCCCTAAACAGAACCATCACACCTCTCAGAACTCCATCCAAACCACAGCAAGCAATGGGCTGACCCAAGAAATGGGGGCTGAATTGTGATCATAACCTGCTCTCAATGACTTCAGCTTTCCTCCCAGTCATCACCAGTCTCCACCACATACATCTAAACTCATGGACTTTTAGAACCTCCTTGAGCAAAGAAATTAAAAGATAGAGGCATAGGGACACAAATTTTACTGTGACAGCAGTAAATGAAGACTCAAACATACACTCAGAGCTTGTGCAGATAAATCCTATCATTAAACCTCCTAAAAAGGCCAAATCTGGCCATCAAAGGGCTAGTCCAGGGGAATAATCACCACCTTCAGTCCCAAATATCTGCATTCTAAAATGGACAGGGTGAACATTCAACTACCTTTTCATGACAACTTCTCAAGTGGCTATGGAGCCATCCTCAGTGCCAACCTGCATGCCCAGACTGCAGGCCAGGAGAATAACTTCCATGAGCTACTGACTACACAGTGTAGCAGTGTCTGGTGAAGAATCATTTGCCATTACAAAATTCCCCCCAAATGCTGGCTGATAAAATGGAAAGCTGGGCTTTTTACCAAGGTATTGCAAGAGACACAAGCTAGCTAGGTGAGAATTTGAAATATAACACTGTATTAATATTCTGGATATTATACCACTGATTTACCTTTAAGAGAGAATCTGTCACATTGACTGAAAAGCAGGCATTCAATTTCTACAAGTCAGTAATCTGCCCCACTTTTAGACATAATTCAAAAAATTGCCAGATTTATCTCAGTTTAGCAAAAAAGCCAGTTTTGTGATAGACAGGCAGTAAAAGCACAACCCATCCACTGAAGCAAAATAAAATGTCTTTGCAATCATGTCAATGGACATGCACAAAGCTAAGCCAGAGTGGCACATGCTGCTCTTTCCTGAACAGGAGTTGCTGAAGGTTACACACAGCAAGTGCTACAAAATCTGGGGCTGAGAACCCGAGCTGTTGTGAACCTGATTTACAGAGAACATGGCTCAGCATCATTCGGTCTGGATGTAATAGGTGCTGCCCCAAATCAATCTTGCCTCCAGTTTGTCAGTCACATAAAGACCAGGCTGCCTCAGCCTCCAGGAAAATGGAAATCCTGTAAAAATTTATAGCTGACTTCCAATGAAATCAGACAGCAGGGTCTTTGGGCAGAGAGCCATCCTTTAAAGCACCTTATCTTTACAAATTATTTGACCTGTGCTATTGGCAGACAGGTGTAAACTAGGTTAAAAGAGAGGATATGGAAGCCATACAAATAAGAGCCACTAGGATTTAAGTTCTTACTCCTCTCTCTGTCTTTTCATTTGTTTCTTACCTTTGATAAACAAAAATGAAAGTCTTCTCCTTTTATTTTTGTTTGGATGTGGTTTCTATAATTATGCTACTTCCCCTAGAAGTTGTTTCAACAGTTCTCTCCAGCAATATGCCAGCTTTCACTACTTGCCCCTTTTCTCAATCATATTTTTGAACAGGTAGCTAAAATCTCCTCCCATAACATGTCTTAGGAGAGGTGATAAGACAGAGAGAGTCTTCTGCATAAAGATCTGATGGATGGATGGATGCTTCTAATGACAGAGGCTTTCCATTAATGCTATGTTGTATAATTATTTTACTGTGACTCACAGATTTCTTTTAGAATTGTTTTCCTTTGGAAACTAGGACTGCTTTTGTGATGGATTTGCTTCTGTGCATTGCTGAGGGAAAGAAGCTGGAAAGACTAAAATATCCTAGAGAAGGGAACCCAGACATTAAATCACAACACTCAGGTCAGAACCTGCAGAAAAACAGGTCTCCAAAACTGTCTTGTTGGGATTGTCAAGGATGAGAAGCCAGAGATGAGTTGAAGATCTCATTAGCTAAAAGACCCACCCTGCAGAAAGCAGGACAAAGCAGTCACAGTCAACTAGCAGAAATGGAGTGAAATGGAACCTGGCTATGGCGCAGGAGTAGTAATTTTGGCACCAACACCGAATTTGATCTGCCAAGGGGTTGATATGAGAACATCAAACATAGACAAATCAATATGTGATTAGGTCTCCATCATTTTACATCCATGGAACAAACGAACATTTCTAATAAGTGATTTTCGGTGATTATAAGGATGTGAAAGACACAAATGAGAAAGGCTTTTTGTTAACAGATAATTTCCTTTGCCTGCTCAGAGAAGCAAGGCTAAACTCAATATAGGGCTGATGGAATGATTGCTGTAAGTGGTCATGTCGACAGGCCTCAGTGTTGGGGCCAGGAATCAATAGGGAATGGGATGCATGTGGTGGCTTGAGCACTGGCCAAATGTTAGTAAGATACCAGAAAGCCAGCAAAGCCTGAAAGAGAACAGGATGAAGAATAGGATGAAGTTTTAAGGTGGACTCATATTCCTGAGCCAGAAAATGCACTGCAAAAAGAAATAAAAGCAAGAGTAGCAAAGTTGTGAACACGTAGATAATTCAAGCAATCCCTGAGCTCAGGAACTGCATGCAAACCCAAAGAGAATCTGCAGAAAAAATGGGGGGAGAATAGCAGTTAATGTTACTTATAATCAATAAAGGGTACATTTATTTTTGGAGTTTTTTTGGTTTTTTGGGGGGGGCAGAAAATAAAGAAAGCACCCTCATTTTTTTCGTATAGCAAGACTTTAGAAAGATTTTGTTTTTAAAAGAGGAGGAATAGCAAATACAAGTGGACAAATGGGGTACACATTCTTCTTTGAAGAACAAGCAAACCCATCATATCACTTTCCAGAAATGTTAAATGCCTCTAGGGGGAGATTCCTTTAGGCAACAAGGGGAAAACTGAAAATCCTGAAGCAACTTTGGTTCTCGTAAACTGAACCCAACTGAAGCATAAAAGTTAACACCCTTTAAGCAAAAAGCTGGATCACATACTGTCCTGCACTTAATGAGCAGGGTCTTAATGACATCCTGAAAAAGCAAATATTTGGAATAAATATGTGCTGAAATCTGAGCCAGTTTAAAAATTAAATTAATGCTTCAGCGTGGTTTTCATAAAATTTAAGTTAGGTATCAGAACAAGGTTCAAAATACAATAAAAATTATTTTTCCTAAAACAAAAATTACATGAAATACAGTAGTCTCAAAGCTACTTGATTTCATCTGTACTCAGAAGTTCTGGATAACTGATTCAGTCCAGGTCAAACTATAGCTTGAAGCACAATGATTTTTCTTATGGTAAAATCATAAATAATGCCACATACATCTCTCATTTTGTCAGTCTGCTCTTTAAAAGTGAGCTAAATATATATCTATATATACCCCACCCAAAGAGATTACCTTTTTTTCTTTCTGCTTCAGCAATACCGAGATATTTTGCACTAGAGTACCTTTAGAAGATTCTTTTTTTTAAGAGAAAGCAACCCCTGAGGGGCGTAGCTCTGCAGAACAGGTGCTCCAATTCTCTCTGGGACTCTGGAGCTCAGGAGCTGCAATGCACTTGCTCTCCACCTATTTACACAGCTTCCCGAGAGGAAATTTCTTGAATGCTGCTCTTCAGAAACAGTCAGGGGAAAATGTTGTTTCATGGTCCAACCTGATGTGAAAGCTCATGGCTGCAACACTCCAGCTGTGCTGTTTCTGTGTTGAATAGCTGTTTTGTCTCCATGCCTCCTGAATCTCAGGCAGAGAAAGGGATGGGCTGAAGTTATCTGCCTCGCATCTGAAGTCACATGATCTCTTTCGGCCTTTCTGCTGTGTTGAGGCAATGATTTGCATTTTAGCAGATCTAGCACACTGGAAAAAAACATAAGGCTGTCCAGGTTATTTGGTTATCTGATGTGACTGGCATGGTTATGAAAGCCCTTAAGGAAAAAAATACTGAATTTACAACAAGGCGTTGCACCTGCATGCAAGTGATATATAGAAGTGTTCTCCAAACCACTCAGTCATACCCACATAATGCACAGGTATGAAGCACTCGGATCTTGTGTTGGGAAGCACTGTGCTAATGCCTTCAGTTCATTTCTTCATGCATGCACATGTTCTCACCATAAACATCAGACTGAAATTCTGTGGACTCAGTTCATGTTTTGGCTCGTCTTCTCCTTGTGTGACTGCTGAGAAGCCGAGAACAGCACAGCCTTGCTCCGGTCAGAAAGGCACGATCTGAAATCCAACCCTGACCCCTGGCAGCACGTCCCACATCTCTGACCCAGCTCCTGGCCATGCTGACCCCTGACTCCCAGTAACTGCACAGGATCCCTAGAGAAGGACAGAGCCACCGTGGTGATTTTTTTCGTCACACTGCTCACGCAACAGCCCCTGAGGAATCTGCTCCACTGGCAGTGCATGGATAGCCTGTGATTTTGAACACATACCCCGTCAAACCACTCAAAACTAGGAGATGTCTGTAGAAGCATGACAGTGTCATGTCACCACTACAGTCTTGGGCCCAGTCCTCATCAGCATTTATGCCCCACTCCAGAAGCCAGGGAGGGGCTGCTTGCTGCTGTGCAGTGATGGAACAGAGCACAGCAGCATTTCTGTGGGGTCAGGGTGGGGCCTGTGGGTCTGAAGATGACCACAGGTTGTAAAGCATGCTGTGGTGGGAGAAAGCTCCGTGTGCACGGGCACAAGATGAAGACCACTGCGCCCTTGCTCTCCATCTCTTCAGGCGATGGAGACCCACCAGGACTGGATAGAAACAAAAGATTGCTGAGAATAGAGGCAAAGTAATCTCTTCATCCTTCTGCCCCTCCCCAAAGGTCTAATAATACCATAACATGCTATTTTCAGAATTTTTTTGCCATCAGTGTGGTGACAACTTTAAAAGTATCAACCACCACTCTGAAGGACAGAGTGATCAAATCCCCTTTTGAAACAGACTTTTATTAAGGTGCAAAAGATATTTAAAATGCCAAACCAGCAAAGCAGAAGGCATTTGGTTGACTGAGCTAGTCCTCTGAGGTTCTGGAGTCCCAGACACAAGCTCCCACTTTCAAAGCTGTTCCTCTCCTGTGAGACGAGACAGTAAATGGAAAGCACACCAAGCGCGATAATTCTGCATGACCCAGAACAGTTTTGATGTTTGTTTTTTCTGGCAGGATGCACTTTCCCTGATCTGAGTTACAGCAGCTAATCTTTTATGTATGATCAGACTGCTCTGCCAAAATGCATGCAAGCAAAAATACATCACAACCTCTTTCCACTGTACTCTTGGGATACACATTATTTATAAACATTTACTGTACCTGATAAGTTCATCTCTATTGGCATTTATCAAGTTCTCTGCATAATGAGAGGTTTGCTCCAATTGCCAATAAATCCATCAGAAACATTTCATCCAAGACCAGTGGGAGAGGGATAACCTTAGCAGTTAGGTTCCTTAGGACATGTTTTCTTTTGTTTCTTTTCTTGTTCTCTGTCTCAGTGATCTGACATGACCAAGCAACCTGATAAAGAGTCAGCGTTGCTGGACTGAGCCACCTCTCCAGTTACTTGTGGGGATCACAATAACATGCAACTTGAGGAAACACAAATGTCCTTTCCAAATTAACCTTTCCCGTTCAAGTCCAAGGAGACAACACCATTTTCCTCTCTACAAAGGGCAAAGAGAACATACCAGTCCCATCAACAAGGTCACACATACTACTGCTCTTTTGCTCAGCATTCATGTATCACACACAGTTAATATGCTGAATAGACTTTTAGCATCAACAGCTGCAACAGAAAGTAGGCCAAAAACTCTGACAATACATGAGTGAGCAGTCTAGCATGACAAGTAAAAACCCAGTCATGGTGCTAGTGTAGAAATCAGGGCATCCCTCTAAAAGCAGCCCTTCTTGATGTAATAGCACATATTCTGTTTTCCAAATACTTTAGAAACATTAACCTCCTGAGCAAGTCTTCATGCAGGCATTCCACATGCATAATTCAAATTCTGCTTCAGGCTTATTTCTCAGAAGCACCCACTACAAAGTGATGTAAGCGATATTTTTCAAAAAGGATGAAGATAATAATAGTTGAGGGGAACGTGCTCCTTCTAAGCTCTGACCATGATTTCCCTCCTCTTGCCCTACCAAGCTTAAAGAAGTATTTTTATATGACCCAGCAAAGTATTTTAAAATACCAGCCAGGGAAAAAGTCCCTGACTGAGAAACTCGGATGCCTGGAGACAGAAAGGAAAAAAAAAAATAGAAAAAAAATGGAGAAATTAATGTCCAGAACAAATTTAAACTCTGAGTCAGTGAGATGACAGAAATCTGTGCTCACACATTAGAAAAAGTAGGTTAATTTGTGTGAACACAAAAAGAAATGTTCCTCCACTGACAATTCTGGGTAAGAAGGTGAATAAAAGACATCAAAACTAGCATTCTTGGCAAAAAGCACACCAAATCAGAAATGGGAAAGAAAGGCAGTGCTAGGCCTCAAAGCTCTTGAAGACTGAGAAACTAGACCAGAACACTATGAAACCATCAGGATACCCTCTGCAAAAAATGGGAAACATTTTTTTTTTTTAAAGAAAGTTTCCCAAATTATCAGATGAATGCAGATTATTCTGGGAAGCAATGACTAATGACCTAATTTGCACAGCTCTACTTCCCTGACGTTAGCTTCAACCTCCACTTAGAGCTTACAGAAATGATAGCTATCTATCTACAGCACTCAGGGTTTGACAGATCTTAGTAAAGCTGCATGAGGAAAAAGAAATGGGCAGAAGAATTGCCTAACAAAAGCTTGATGTGCATTTTTTTGGTCTGGTGAACCAGAAGCTCCACACAGAGTGCAAACCCTGCATCCTGATGCCTCAGGCCTATCAGGCTGTCTCTTTGCCAAAGGAGTAAAGCCTTTAAATCAGGCTCTCCAGGTCAAATCAGGCTCTCCAGGTCAGGAGAGCACACAGATTTGACTCCCACACTAATGATCAGTATGTAAAAGGATTTAAAAAATATTTTAAATTGTTTTTTAAAGAATGGAATCTACCAGCTAATAAATGCAACCACATACAGGGTAAGGGGTCATCAAGCCTATGGAAATAATTGTCTTCATCTCTATTTCCATCTAATGCTTATTAAACTGCTTTTAATGAAGCACTTTCTGCTTTGTTAGAGTACATAAATCTGCTGCTTCAGCAAACTATTAATAATTCCAAAAGTCATGTCAACTATGCTATTTAGCCACAAACAATATATGTTTTGCTTACAAGCACACTTCTGAAAACTCCCAAACGTACCTTTTATATTCCAAATAATAATTTCTATTTGTACCTTTTGACCTGTAAACATAGTACAGGTGCCTTAATTTGTGCTCTTACAAGACACTCCATTTGAGATGTGAGGCGAGCCACAGTATGGTGAG
The DNA here is from genome assembly GCF_017590055.1 of Onychostruthus taczanowskii. Classification (NCBI taxonomy): domain Eukaryota; kingdom Metazoa; phylum Chordata; class Aves; order Passeriformes; family Passeridae; genus Onychostruthus; species Onychostruthus taczanowskii. The sequence goes on along the minus strand of NW_024498906.1, from coordinate 1,099,094 downwards.
GATTCAGGTAGTGCAAGTAGTGCAAAAAAGCGGGTAAAACATAACACAGAGAAGACAGCAATTATTGTGGGGTGTAAGGGGTGACAAGAAGGTTCATGGATGGATGGATGGACGGATGGATGGATCCCAAAGCACCCACTCACGGAGCCCTTTCCCGCACAGGCCCCAGACCCAAGCGGGGCCTGAGGCGGTGGGCGAGCGCGGGGCGCCCCCTGCTGGCGGCGCGGGCCGCGGCGGGAGCAGGCCCCGGGCGGCCACAGACGGGCGGAGAGCTCTCCGTCCTCCCCGGGGGATTGGAGAGAGCCGGGCGCTCCTGCGTCCCGCTGCCTTTTGTGTTTTAAACAGCCTCATGTGCCGAGGAAATCCCACACGTCCCTCCCGCGCTGAGGAGAGAGCTGCAGCGCCCCGCAGTAAGCAGCGAGTCGCTTCCCATGGCCAGTTTAGAGGGAATCCGCGCAGCCGCTCCCTCGGAGCGGCCGCGGTGTTGCTGCAGCTCTCCCTGAGCTCAGGCCGCCCTTCCCGCACTTGGGCCAACCTGACGTGACAATCCAGCCCAACTCGGGGCGAACAGAGCAGCCGAGCTGCCAGGAGCAGCGGGATGCGCAGGAAGGCTGCCAGCCCTTCCCGAAGCGGGGCGTTGGGAGCACACGGGCTGTAGGCAATAACACGTTTGGTGTGCGTGTGCCGAATACGTGCCGGGGAAGGGAGCGCTCCCTGCAGCACGGCCCGCTCGCCCCAGGGTCGTTACCTGCTCCTGTGCGCCGTGTGCGGCCGGGCAGAGCGGGGCCCGCCGCTGCCCCCAACACGTAGCGGCACAGGAGCCTTACCGGGAGCTGATTTACCCGCGTCACTGCCCTTCTGTAGGGATCAGAAAGGCAGAAAACGCATTAGGGTAATTTTTAACTACTACATTTGTTTTTAATCAACCAGCAATTAAAGAGAAAATACCAGACTTCCGTCATCAGCCAGGCAGAGGTGTGGCCCGAATGTCGTCCATAGGGGCAGTGCTGTGACAAGCGAAGAGCACGGCGGTTCCATAGTGTAGTGGTTATCACGTCTGCTTTACACGCAGAAGGTCCTGGGTTCGAGCCCCAGTGGAACCAGCGCCAAGCAGCGGCTTGTTTTTCTTACCTCACGCTGAGTTTTTCCTAATTTCTTTTAACGCGGGGAGTTTCGGTTTAGCTGTTTCCTCCACAAGATGGGGAACCTCCTAAGCAGTTAGAGGGCGCGGGCCCTGCGTGCGGCAGAGGCGGCGCAGTTACCAGGGGAGCAGAAAGGCGCCTCAGGCCTGTCAGTCGGGGAGCCTTCCAGAGGCTGCAGCCCTGGCAGGAACGCTGCAGAGGCGGCGCAGTTACCAGGGGAGCAGAAAGGCGCCTCAGGGGAAACCCTGTCACTCGGGGAACCTTCCAGAGGCTGCAGCCTTGGCAGGAACGCCCGCCTTCCAAAGGAGCCTTTCCCTGCGGGCGCGGGAGAGGGAATCCCCACACCTGACCGTGGTCCCTCGGAGGGGCAGCCGAGGGGACCGCAGGGAGCAGAGGCAGTGCGGGGAAGCAGCAGCCTGTGCCTGCTCCCAAGCGGCGAGGAACAAAGGCAGTGCGGGCTCTGCAGCCCCATGCGTCCCCAAGGCTTCTCACCGGGACACACTGGAACGTGGGTCCTTTCATCTCTGTGTTCGGACAGGTGTTTGAGCGCTGGGAAAAGGCCAGCGGTTTTCACAGTGCACATCCAGCAAGCACAGTTAACTCCATCCTTGTTTTCCCCTGTACTGTGCCTATCGTTTTTATTGGAAAGAAAGAGCCGTCTCAGCTTGCCTCGGAGCAGTTTAATTTTAAAATTATAACGTTGTCTCATTTTGCACGTGCAAGGCTTTAGAAAAGGGTAACCTCTGGGCATGGGTGCTGGCACAGCATCTGTCTGTGCGTGGGAGCCCTATAGAGTGCTGGGGCTAAGACATCTCTGCAGGAGGAGGAGAAGAGTCCCTGAGCTCCACTGACCTGGAATCAGCTCTTGAGTATCTTTGAAGGATCAGAGTGGGAGGGTGTGATTTACCTATCTTAAAGATTAAAGAGAAAAAATTGGCTTAACTTACTTTAATCAGAGACTTATTAAGAAACTTACCTTAATCATCGTCATATGGAGAAAACTATTAACCTTTGTCAGTGCTTGTTCTCACTAAACAAACACTCTGGAGTATGGGCAAGATGCAGTTAGAGATTGCAGACCAATGCAGGGATAACTGGGCCAGGTTGCAGGAGCTTTTTTCCCATAGTGAGACCTGGCATGCTAAAGTTGTGACATTAACACCATACTGATGCTAAGGGCCAGTGCATCCCACAACCTGAAAGTGCCGAAGTACTCAGGTCTGGCTTTTCTCGGCCTATTTGCTTAGCAGTGTTTGCACAGCCTACAGGAGGTGAAGCCAAAGCCGTGTGGTCCCCCCCTCTGGGGTAAACTGTTATCCACAGACTGGCTGCTTCCAGGATACAGGCTCAAAGCTGAGGCAGACACAGCTAGACTTCTCCTGATGTAGGATATGTAAACCTTTGGGGTAGGTACATCCCATCTGACAGGAATGGTGATTCCATGGTGCCTACCCTGCTGTTGACAGCCACAGCACGCCCAAGTGCATGAGTTACAGGGACCGGGCCTGGGCCTGGTGGTCAGCACTGGGTGATTATCTGCCTCGTGTTTTCTTACATTTAGGAGAAAGTCTCCTTTTCAGAAGATGACTTAAACTCATGCTTCAGACTTGTAAAAGGAATGTTTTATTCTGAGAGCCATGTCTTAAGTGTGTGTAGACCACTGCAGCTCCATCCATTTGAAGGGGATCCAGCTCCTGACTCGGGCTCTAAAAGCTTCGACAGTCTCGCCCTCTCCGCACATGAGTATCCTGCTTCTGAGAGATGTCCGTGGTTCACACGCACACGTATGTGTGCTTTGTACATTCCCTTACTGTGCTAAAACAAAAGTGTGCCAGTCACACATTTTTTGCTGAGACACTGCTCGTCGTGTGCGTTCAGCCCCCAGACGCGTGGATCTGTGCGTGCTGCTCGTACTGAGCCGTCTGGCACTCTGGCTTGGGGAGAAACGTGGCACTGCTACGTGGAGTTCCACTTCTCTCTCACACAGGAGTGCTTTTGCCTCCTGATTCCCCTCTGAGGTCACACACACGTGCTGCCAGTCAGACTAAAAGCATCTCTGTGGTGCAGGGTGATCTCTGTGTTTTTTCCCAAAATCTGGCAGAAGAAAACACACCAAGATTTCTGAGGGCTATGAAAAAATTGCAAAATGTCTTAGGGCCAATGGGACATGAGCGAGAGCTGGAGAAGATGTATGGACAAAAGGGTGAACCTTCCAGGCAGTTCCTGTTTTACATAGCAGTTGGAATGTTACCAAATGTCCTAATTTGGTCCATTTGTACTAGTCTCAGTTTTGTTCTGTAATCAATGCCAGACCAATCTTTATCCTTTTTGAAATTGTATTTTTCTTTTTCATACAGGGCAAATGTAGCCATTTCTGATGCTGTGTTATGTACTGGCCATTAAACTTTTTCTGCCTTCTGTACCTGAAAATACTTCTGTGCTTGCTAGGAATTATCTACATGATTCATTTAGTAATGCTTGTCTGCAGTGGCAGCATGGTTTTGCTGTTTATAGTTATTAAAATGATGGACTATCAACACCATTAGACATAGACTGTCTGAACTGCATACTATTTATATAGACACTTTAATTTAAATGCTCTTCTAGTCTTCATGTGAAACAGTTTGGTTTTTTGAATGCTATAGACCAATTTTTTAAAACAAAGACTGCCTTTCCTTCTGTGTGGAGAGAGTTTTACAACTGGGCAGCCACCAGTCTGAAGAGTATCCCTTGGGACAGAATGTTCTTTGATAAGAGCTATGCTGTTTCTGAACACGTTCCCTGAACTACTGTGTAATTCTTACACAGAATCAAAATGTACTTGAAGGGTGGGGTTTACCATAAACCAAGCTGATTTAAAAGTGCATATGATGATGGGAGAGAATTTGGCTTGGCTTTTCTTTAAAACATGGTAGGTGATTTCTCTTTGTGTGAGCAGCTGTCCTTCCATGTGACCTGTCCTTATGAGACCATAAGGTGAGAGGCTGAAGCTCAGATCTGGTTTTCCAAGAGATATGTGGATGAAGGTATTTAGGGATTTTTAAGCTGGGATTTTCAAACCCACGAGATTTAGACACCAACTGCTCAACAATGCAGAGGTGGAATAGATATCTGAGTGTCTTCAGCAGCTCTGAAAATCTCTGTCTCTGTGGCAGCCCATTTTAGACTGAACAATATAAAGAGGATACTGTGTAGAGCCTGAAGTGAGATGCTGCACTGCATCAGATGCCCAGAGCTGCCCTTGTACCCTCAGTGGGCCTCATATTTCTTTAATTCCTGGCTGGACCTTCTGGTGTGGTCTCCCTGCTCCAGGATGGGAACAACATATGTGCATGAAGCCTCTGGCAAAAAATCAGGAGCAGCCCCATGCTCTTAGAAAAATGACCTCCTTCCTGGGGCCTGGGATGAGCTGCCCGTCCTGCTTGCCCTGCCATGCTTTGATTCTCCCCCAGTGTTTGGGGTGAGCTGACCCAGGTCCATGAAGCAGAGTGGCCATGTCTGTGCCACAGGTGTGTACCATGGACTTGGGGTGAGCTGACCCAGGTCCATGAAGCAGAGTGGCCATGTCTGTGCCACAGGTGTGACAACCCTCCTCTCCATGGAGGTAGGGTAAAGTGGGAAAAGTGTTGGGCTGAGGAGGTTAAACTCCTTCAGGCTGAGCAGAGCAGTGAGATCCTTGGTGGGAGACTCCTCCCGTCCTTGTCACATACCCTGGTGATTCTGGGATGTGCTGATGCTGGAGGTGAGGCTGCAGTGGGATGCTGTACCTGACAACAAATTTACAGGGCATTCCAAATTTGTGGGTATCCAAAGGCAAGTGAAATGACTCCTGCCCAGGGGACTGTTTTTGAAAAGCCATCATCCTTGTTAGCACAGCATTTTTAAATGAATATAAACCAGAAGAGCAGAGACACGACTCGCGTAACTCAACTTCAGCCTATGTGATCAAAGCAGTGCCTTAATCTATTCCCAGTGCATACAATCTGAGATCTCTTGCAACAAAGCAAGCTGCTTCTGAAGCAATTGCTTTCAAAAACCTCCATTAAAAATTCACTGCTTATTTCATATAATCAACAGAGATTGGAGGAACAGGTGCAAGATCCACTGGAATCACTAGCAGTCTATTTTTATCTTGAATCAGTCATTCTAAAATCAAATCTTTGGTGTAGGCTGGTTGAGAGAATACTTAAGTAGAAATGAAGAGAGATTTACATTTTTGGTTAGAGATTTTTGCAGCCTAGCAAGTAAACAACTGAAAAACACTATTTTGGTTTGATCTGCTAATTGCAGTTTTCAGCCCTGTGCAATTAGGTGACTGGAAGAGCAGTAAGGCCAGGGCAGATTTCTACACACAACTATTGCTAGGAAAGACATTGCTAGTGTAGAGGTAAATACATTTGGGGTGGAAGATAATGAACACATGCTATATACAACATACAATATATACCATACATCTTCTATGAGCATTAGGCATCTGCATTTCTGTAGGGTGTGTAAGTGGTTTATACATAGGTATATCCTGGTTTATTTGGACATATGTCTGCATGTACAATCAAATTCACACTCAGAGTGTCAGTACCTCAGTATTTGTTGCCTTTTAAAAACCATTACAGATGGCACAGCCTCTAGGATGGAGTTTGACAGTAACAAGTGTGTGGTTGGCTTGATGGTGCTTGATAAAATCATGGGAATGGAGGAGAGTAAGGTGCTTAGGCAATGCTTAAGTTAATCTCATGCCTTCCCATCAAGCCAAGCAGTGCACTAAGGAGCTGTTCACAACAGAGGGAGGAAAAGATGGAGTACAAGATGGGGAGCGTCCTGCTGTCTCTTCTTTTCTGGTACAAAGGTATGCACTTTGCCTCCTGAGAGGCACTTTCAAATATTCCTCTTTGTGTTTCCTGTTTCAGCCATGCTTTCTTCTGCCAGGGGCTCTGGGGTACAGAGCAAGCTCTTCTCTACATTCTCATGGAAACATAATAATTCGGGGAAAGGCAAAATGTGGAGGAGATGTGTAATTTATGTACATGAGTGAGCAGCATTCTTACAGCTCTATGAATATTCAGTAGTAAAACTCTGTTTCAAAAAAATAATTGCAGTGTAAAAAATTTGCCATATAATTTGTCAAAATATGAATTTGCAAAGAAAATTGTAGTGCAGCTGAGCCAGTGTGTAAATAATAACGCTGATTTGAAAAATGAGGTGCAGTATAACATGAAAGACTGGTCCTTCATTAATCAAAACTCTTGATTAATCAAAAACTGATCATTTTCTCTAGCAGCAAGACATTGCTGATGAAGATTGTTATTTTTTGAGGCCTTTCAAGGTATTTTGGCCTGGAAAAGATTTCTAAAGATACTTTTAGAACAAAAGACAATTCATAAGTCTAGAAAATGGGAAAGGTATTTATCAGTTTTGAGGCTTTCTCATATTCAACAAAAGTAGGTAAGCTAGAAGGAGACAGAAAATTTAGGGTGACAACTCCTTCCATTTTAATTCACCCAGCTGTGGAGAACAAGGAGATAATTTCCTGGTTCATATTTAAATTTCTGTCTTCATCAAAGCCAATGGCAAAGCTACTTTTTTCTTAAATGAGGCTGAGGGTTGCTCTTGGTAAGTGGTGGGCAGTGTCTACCGACATGAATGTGTGAATCAAGTATGATCTGTCAGGGTGAGGAACAGATTAATCAGACAGCCCAAGTTTTCTCATGTGGGTGTTGAATTCCCAGTGCTTTGGTATGTCTGGTTTTTTCTCTCTTTCTGTGTTTCTGTTGAGTATTTTACTCTACCAAATTTCATGGGTAGGAAAAGACGTGCTCCTCAACTAGCCATGTCTTCACTTCATCTTGTTATGTTTGGCTGTACCCACTCTGCCTAATTAATAGGTCTTTCTTCTAATCTCCCAGCAAATATTTGTACATTCTCCTTGTACCTTATCTCATCACTCTCCTTTGTTTCACTTGGGAAGCCTACTGGTGCCTGAGCTTCTCCTGGGAAGAGTGATTTTACACAGACTCTAGCATTTTTTTCCTTATGGGTGGCATAACTGCAATTAGTCCTTGGAATAAGTTCATATACCTTGCTCTGAATTCCAGACACAGCTTGCTTTTAATAGACACCCACACATCAGGATATTTTTGGAGAGCCTGCAGTGAAAAATAAGTTGCAAGATCACTTTCCAAGCATCACTCCTTTGGTATTTAATTTATTTTCTTAATTTATTGTATTTCTTAATTTACTGGTTTTCCCTGCTTCGCGGTCTAAGTGTCCTCTCGTGGATGCAAAGAGCAGCCCCGGTGCCCCTCACACTCTGCCTCTCCCCGCACGGAGGTGCCGCTAGGTCAGCGCTCGGAGCTACGTGCGCTGATGCCGCGGTAAGCCGCTTAGCTGATTTTCCCTGGCGGAGCAAGTGGCTTAGAGGAGCCTCGGCTGGGCTTGTGTTGGCCGGGGGCACGGCAGAGCAGGGCAGCTCAGCATACGGAGAGCAGGAGGGCTCCTGCGGCTGCCGCACGCACCCGCGCCCGCGGGAACCAGCGCTCCTCCTCGGCTGCTCAAGGGGAGCATTTCTCTTCTTTCACCTCTGGTTTTTTGCAGCTTCAGAAAAAAAAAAAAAAAACCCCCAAAAAAAAAATTTCCCCCCCCCCCCCGCCAAAAAAAAAAAATTAAGTGCTCAAACATGCTTTTTGGATCACAGTAAATAACATTTTTAGTAGAGGTGCCCTTTGGCGTAATCAGTGCGTCTAATGAAATTACTATGCAGGCGATGTTCGGCGTAGTTCCAAGCAGGAAGGAACAAACATGTCAATAAGGTCAGAAAATGCTGAACATTTCTAAGGAGCGCTTTGGGGAAAAAAGATAATTAATTATACATCTCTTAAGAAAAAAGGGAGGAAAGGTATATTTTATAAAACAAATTAATTTAGCTTTTTTCAAATATTGTCACAACATAAAAGAATTTAGTGGAAACATTATAGAAAAAGGGAAATTAATATGAATTAAATAGGTGCAATTGTGATTACTTAAATATGTTTTTTATTGCCTTCAAATAAATACCAGTAAATAGTAAATGAACCACAATAAAAATGAATGAAAATGATAACCTAATGAAAATCATTCAGATAAAGAAAATGAAACGGAAATTAAAACAATACAAGAGTGAAGAATCCCCACAAAACGAAGGAGGAAAAGAATAGCCGGTTTAAAGCCTGAGAGAGAAGCTTAACCCAAAGAAGGAGACCTCCCCTCGGCAGGCTGATGTCCCCTTGCCCGGGGCTGTGTCTCCTGCCGGCGATCAGCGGAGCTCAGAGCCCGCAGGCAGCTGCTGAGAGCCGGGGTGCGGTGCCCCGCTGGGGCCACGGTGTCACCCGCAGGAGAACAGGCCGAGCGCTTCACGTGTTGGGGTCCCTGGGCAGGCACCGTGCTGCGCCCGGGCCGGCCTGCCCGGGCTGCCTTTGGGTGGACACAGACCTGCAGGTGTCCCGGAGGTCCCTGCCTGCTGGCACAGCCCCCGGGTTTTAGAGATAAAAGTGCTCTTTGCACAACACCGGCTCCCGTGGAGCCTGCCGAGCGCGGCCGTGGAAAAAACCCCGGGGGAAAATCAACAAAGCCATCACGAAGCGTGTGGGCAGGGGGGCTGTGCTCGCCAAGGGGACCTGGGCACAGCCGCAGCAGGGCCCTGGCACCGCTGCCGCTGGCACAGGGCAAGGAGAGATGGGGAGAGCACCACCAGTGTGGCCGCTTCCCGAAACGCACCTTCTTACGGAGGCTGGAGCAACCTGATGTGAGTCACCTCAGCTGCCTGGCACGATTTTCAGGGCTGGCATGTAAAAATAGCCCAAGTTAATAATACAGCAAGGTACAAACGAGCACCCAATGGGCGCAGAGGCGCTGCAATGCTCTTTTCAGTGTTTCGACCCTCTGTATTGCTTACAGGCTGTTACCTAACTCTGCTTCCTGATGCTGTCTAATGCGGTGCTCAGGGAAAAGAGGGACTTTCAGAAAGCATGATAAAGCCAGTGCCACCCATTCAGCCATGCCTTTCATTTTTGTGACTTTTTGGGGCTGTTCTGGGGCTCCAGCCTTATTTTTCTGGGGGGTTTAAGATATTTTTCTTTCCTCTACCCCATAACCCACAGGTGCAGAAGGGAAAAGGTGACTGTGCAAAAGGAGCCACTGTGCCCAGAAAGCAGTGCTGCATCATGGGGGCATTGCTCTCTATTGGGAGGAGAGAGAATAACTTTACCTCTCTGAGCACTGTTAAACTGAGATATTGCTTACAGAGATGAGACAAAAAATCAACTATTTTCCAGCTGAAACTTCTAGGACAGCTATATAATAAAGTAAATAAATAAAGAGATTTAACATTTTCCACATACTTTTCCTGTAATGATAAGTTTGTGTGAACTTATTCCAGTAAATTGAGTGATTGACATTTATTCTGTGTTATATTTTATTTCTCTTTTTTTCATATTTATAATGTGCTTTCTCATGCTTGTATACCTGTCATTAATTTCTACTCTAAAAGATGACTTGCTTCTCTGACTTTATGGTCAGGATAGTGAATATGATTCCTCAGAGTTACTGTATTGAACACAGCCTTTGGCAGTGTTACTTCTGCCCACACTTATCTTCCTCCTTTCTTTCTCTTGTTTAATCACATTCCTAACGAATACAATTTTTCTGAAAAGCACAGTTACCTGTTCCTGTCATTGAAATGCCAGCAGTTAGGTTTCCTTGCTATTGATTGCCCCTTTTCCAAAGTAGCCCTAAGCTGTGGCTGCTGCTTTATCCAACTTCCACCTCAGGAAACCCCATCCTGGCACCCCAGGGCTACCTCTGCCAGCTCTTTTCTCTCTGCCCCAAACCTGGACCAGTTCCTGGAGTATCATTGCCCTTCATCCTGCTCAGCAGCAGGTGCCAAATGGAGACATCTGAGGAGTGGGCTCCAGCCCAGCCTCACCGGCACAGGTTCCCTGGCACAAAATCATGCCCTGGATCTTGTCCCAAGCCCTGCTCCCTAAATCCTGTGCTATGGGACAGCATTTGTGCATGGCAGTGCTCTGGACACACAGCACTGCAGGGTGGGATGAAGGGACTGGAAAGGCACATGCCTCATCTCTCTGCCTTCCACAAACACAGATAATAATTTTCACTGAACTCATGGTTTGCTGAAGGTCCTGGGGGGCGGTAAATAGAGCTCTTTCCTTTTCAATGTTTTGGGGTTTTGGTCAGTCCTGTGCTTTTAAAACAACAGCCCCTGGCAGCTGTGCAGGCCTTATGACTCTCCCTTGAATTGCAGCAATTGGTTCTGTCTGACCTACAATTACCAATTATCTTTGTAACCTTCCTTGAAGGCAAACATGCTTGCTATAAAAGCATACTGCCCATCACATTTTTAGACTATTGGCAGCCAGCTTTCCTCTTCATTTCCTTTGTAGGACAGGGCCCGTCACAGCTGCAAACACACCAATATATCAATTACTATGTTTTGTGGCCAACTGCAGGCAAGGGCATCTTTCATTTGCTTTCCTCTCCCAAGGCCAGGGGTTATCAGGCTGCACTGCCCAGGCAGGGCATTTGGCCATCCACTGCTACGCTTACCCCATGCCAAGCCTGCTGCTCCCCTGTACCGTGGTTGGGTGGCTGAGCCCCTTTGGGAGTGAGCCCTTAGCAGTTCACCTCTCCAAGCTGAAAAAGGGGAAGCTGAACTCCTGTTTGAGGGGTTTAAATCAGCAAGTTATGCAGTGAGGAGTGGAGGAGGCTGGGACAGCCAGAGCGGCAGCATGCCAGCACCTGTGCCTTGGCACTGCCTTTGCCCTGCTGTGTTAGTGGGACTGACCCAATAAAACATTGCATTTAAAAATAAGGGCCTTTCTGCTTGAAATTTACATCCTTGCTTGATTTGCAGTGGTGTCTCCTAGCAGATGAGGCTAAAAACCCAGAAAGCCACTCTCGCAGCTCAGGAGCAGGCACCACTGGCTGAGTGCAGCCACCTACAAAATGCTGGGTCACCTGGGCAGGAGGATTTATTCTGGGTGCTTGAATTGATGCTACCATACACCCACCCACCCACCCACCTGCAATCTATTCCTTTTTTGCCTGTTGTTTCACTCACAGATGTTGAGTTTCCAGCTGCATGTGTCAATGGCATATTCAATTTTGATCTTGGCTCTCAAAGGAAGGGACTCAGGAGCCCTGTTGGAGGGCTCAGCATGGTCACAAAGCAATATCCTACACCATCCTGGTAACTCATATCCCCTTTCCCCACTCCAGGCATGCAGCGCTTAAGAACAGGCCTCACCACACTACAGTCATGGAACATAACTTCCTTAGGTTAATGGCTGGACTCTATGATCCAGAAGAAGCCTTTCCCAACCCCTTTTCCAGACTAAAGTACACTAAACCACCGTAAGAAAAAACAAAACAAAACAAAACAAAAAAAAAAAAACCTACAAAAGTTTTCTCTGCAAAAATAAATCTTCTAAAGATGAAAATCAAGGAGTTAAGCAGATGGAAGGAGCCAAGCCTGTAGCCCTGTGAGCCAGGAATTGCTGGACAATGGGAACACAGAGCAGGCTGTGATGGCTGAGGAGCCATCCCAGATGTCAGGGTAAGGAAGCCCTTGCAGCTGGTACTCCTGGAGCAGGGCACCTGTCCTGCTTGGGAAGGACAGCACTCTGTGGGCCAGGGGGGCAGGAGAGACACCTGCCAGCCTGGATCTCGTGCTCCAGGTACCAATGCCTCTCCTGCACTGGCACCAAACAGCACAGGGCAGGCAGGAGAGGCAGGCACTGCATTCCTTTTATTGGCAAATATGGTCCAGTTTTGGTAAGTGATAAAATCCTGGTTTCTCTTGTATTGACAGACAGCATTAACTTAAGTCACCTTCACACAGGTTTAAGCCAAACCTCTTTGCCCCATGTGGCACAGCACAGGGGTGGCTCTGGGTTTGCCCTTCTGCCTTGGTTTTCTGATTGCTCAGTGGATCCCAGGGCTTGGCTTGGTAACATTTGTGCTGGGACAGGTGTAGTGCAGTGCTGTGTGGGGTCCTCAAACTGCACTCTCCAAGATGTCTGGAGATGTCCAAGCATGTTTTCCTCCTGAGCATGCTGGCCTCTGGGTGATCCCTGCCTCCCTCTTCAGCCTGACTAGAAGCCACAACTTTTTATTGTAGACTGGCATTCACTTCTTCTGCCAGGGCCAGTGCTGTGGGTTAATGTGGTAAGTTCCTGATGCCAGAAATGCTACTCTGGGACACTGAAGCATAGGCCACCATCCCTGTGTGAGAGAAAGGAATTAAAAAAAATATATAATTTTGCTTTTGAAGGTCTTTCTTTTAGACCCTTGATACATTTAGACTCATTTTCACATCCAAGGAGCAGTTGCATTTCAGTAATGAACAGAGCTTTGTATATAGTTTATATTTCAGCTGATTATAATTGCTCTGTGTTTGTGAGTCTTTTGAGATGAAACTTGGTAAAGTAATGTAGAATGTAAATTCCCAGCATTAGCTGCAGCTTCCTAGGCTCAGCAAAGTGACAGTGTATGAATGAATAAATCATAACTAGATTTCAGTGAATAATTCAGAGTCTAATTCATTTGGTGAAAAAAACCTTCTTTTAGTATTCACAGTACTTCTGGAGATGGCAGGTTTCTCACGGCTTCTGCATGCAAGTTTTTACCTGCTCAATCACTTTTTCCTTACTAGCTTGTAGATTCCTTACATCTCTGAAAATCTGATGTTCGACATTTGATTTGTGTTGATGAGTTTTCAGCAGTCATGGGATTATTGTTTTAAATTATTTTATTTTCATAGCTCTTTGGGAAATATTCTACCAGTCTAAAAGCTGTTAACATACTCTGCTTTGGACTTCACTGTGAAGCAAGAGCCTTTTCAGTAAGGAAAAAGCCTCATAAAAAAAGCCATTGCTCAGTAAGAGGCAGGAGATAAAACAGGTCAGGTGTTGCAAAAATAGCAGTCTCTTCCTCCACAGCCACAATTACTGGTTTTCCCTAAGAAAGGAAAAAGGGTAGTCTTGTCTGTAAGACAGATTAGGAAGGCCTATTTACATTTCTTTTTTCTTCATCACATCCAGAGGGAATGATCTCATACCAAGCACCTTGTGAGATACCCTGTCTCCTCCAGAGATGTTTTGGATCTGCAGTGGCACCAGGCTAGGATTTGACCCTTGAAGCTCATCAGCTTAAACATTTAAAGGGGAAAAGGTGACAGGAAAAGTGTGGAGCAGAAAGACAGAACAAGGCATATGAGCAAAACTAGCTGTAAAGCAGAGACTGAGGGGTCCAGCATGTGTTTGCCTCGGGGTGATTCAGGTGTATCTGATCAGGAAGGGGAGATGCCAAAGGCATCTGAAGGAAAACCCTATGGAGGAGTAGCACAGACATGAACACATACAGTGCCCTGCTCCTGCCCATGTTCTCTTGCCTTCTCCTGGCAATCAGCTTGGGAAAATGTGGTAGATTAATCAGTCCTTCCTCTATTTATTTGTCTCTATCTCAGGAGTAAATGTTGATTGTATTTCCTGATGTTTGTTTACAGCATCTTTGTTTCTGATCTCTCTCTGTCTTTTTCTCTGTTCTTCCCTCCATGCCCACTCCCCAGCTGTGATGGCCCTCTCCCCAGGAGAGGTAAGTCTCTCTGGATAGTTCAGCTGCCAGGTAAATGCTGGGGCTCTGACACTGCCCAGCCCTGGTGCTTTGGGGCAGAAGGAGGGTTGGCACCTGGGCCTTCAAGCTCGGGCACATGCTCTGACCTCTGAAGCCAAGGGGATCCAAATCATTCTGAGCTTCACGTTGAGCTGGCAACAGGAAAGGGTCTCAGACAAGGTGCAGCAGTCCAGACAGGCACAAGCATTTGTCTAAGTTTCAGAATTCAGATTTGGCCTCGTGACACTATTGTTGATGACTATGTAGATTTATTATTTGTTTTTTACCTTTCCTTTAGGATGAGAGACTGGAGCTGTGGCACAGCAAGGCTTGCAAATGCGATTGCCAAGGAGGCCCTAACTCGGTGTGGTCCAGCGGGACTAATGGCTTAGAGTGCATGCCAGGTACAGAGGGACCCTTCTGCTGTGTTTGTCTGGTGCCCTTCAGCAGCTTCCCCTTTGCACCTGGCATTGCAGAGCTGGCACGTTCCAAATCCAGCTGCTGATGGGGCTGGAGCTGAACCACTGTGAGGTGAGGGGATGACCCTGCACCATCAGGCAGCCCCCATGCCTGGGCCTTGGGAGGTCACCTGGGCTGGCCCATGCTGACCAGTGACAGGGGGCATTTGTCTTTCTCCCTCTGGAGCCCTTGGTGCTGGTGCTTCCCCAGACTGGCTGGGGCAGCTACTGCCATGTGTAAGATTTGCTTACCTTTTGTAAGCAAACCTTTTGTACCATGTAGGCTCGTTCTCCCTTGCTGCAGTTTAGCCTGTGAAATCTTCTAGACTCTCCAGGGACCAAGAAAAACAGTTTATTCCTTCTTTGCATCATATTTTTAAATGGGAAGGGAAGGGAAGGGAAGGTGGCAGGTTTGGTTGATCTGTTCATGGCCAAGGAACATGTAGGCAAGGAGCTGAGCTGGGTTTCCTGGCCAGGCGAGGTGTGAGGGGGTATTTCTCACATTAGCATTATGTAGCTGAGTAATGAAGGCATTTCCCTTGTTTTCCTGAATGAGGAATGTTTCCACTGTAACTTCCAGCTGTTGCTGTCCACAGAGGGGGGCTTTGCATTCCCCTTGCCCAGTCCAGCCCAGCCAGGGTGGTGTGGCTTGGCCCTCCCTGCTGCCCAGGGACAGTTTGCAGAGCAGCCATGCAGAGCTGCCTCTGGCATGGCCAAAGGGAGCAGCCAGCCTCACAAACGCTGCATGGCTCTTCTCTAGCTTGGCAGGAACAGTGCTCAATGGTTCAGCTGCTTTGGCTGGACAGGCTCCAGGCATCTGGTTTGGCAGGTCCCTGTGCATGGCACAAATGGACTCACCAGAAGGTGACCTGCTAATTGCATTACAGTTGTGTGGTCTGTGGATTAGTGTTGCTAAAAGTAACGTTGGGTGGTGTTCGAGATAAGCCTGACGGGTTGTAAACACACGGGCCGCCCTTCTTGCACAAAGGGAGCAAGGCTTTTAACGTGGTGGAAAAGCATGATGTTTCCATGCCTGGAGGAAGGTGGGACAGTGGCTTTATGTTTTCATGGGGAAAAACATGTTAATGAGGTTCCAGCTGAGCAAGATATGTTAATGAGCTATTGATGCATGCAATATTGACCGAGTAGAGCTTGCTAATGAGACATCGACCGCATGGCTGCAGTGCTGGGGAGTTGCACTGGGGAGGCCACAGTCATGCTGGGCTCTGGGCACCCACTGGTGCTCCCCACATGTTGATTGGTTTTGACACGAGGCACTACGGTGGTTGTTCAGGTGTGGGTAAGGCAAGGAAACCTCTCACCCACAAGTGAACTGCACAGAGCTTTGCTTGCTCCTTTTTTGCTGAGACCCGTGAAACAGACTATGCTGAACTGGAGAACGGGACAGAATTACCTCTGGGGACTTCAGAGGCTCCACAGGCTGCAAAATCAGAAAATGCTGCCCATGATATAGATGTTTGCCTAGGCAATCCCTATGTGACACTTGAGTGCCTTAATTTTGTGTATTTTGATACCCAATGATAACCTGATCACATAAAAAAAGAAAAAAAAAGATGATAACAAAAAAACCCCCACAGCTAGGTCCAGGGAGCATGCAGGTGCTCAGCCTCACTAAAGTCTTGCCTTCCAGAGTAGTGTGTGGTGACCCACCACAGAAAGTTTTAAAGAGGAGTGAGTATTTCTTTCCCCAGTAGTTTTGCAGCCAGTGGTAGTCATGTTGAATTTGTCACTATTGCAGAAGACAGTTGTGGGGACAGGATTGTTACCCTGAAGATCTGCAGTCAAAAACTGAGATGGAAATCCCTGAGCCAGGGATGATCCCTCAGCAGGGCTGAGCATGACACCTCACTGGCACCAGAGCACCTGCGAGTTTTCCACAAGGCAAGGCCACCCCCAGATGCAAAGAAATGCAGATGTGAGGGTGCTTGTGGAAGGATGACCTGAGCTGGCTCAGCAATTTTGCCATGCAAGTAGAGCTGTAAATCAAGACAGTCATTGGAGGGGCAGGAGGTAAAGCCCAGCAAGAAAAGAAGTGCCCAGCATTACTCAAGGCAAAAAGCTGACAGCCTGGAGGCTGGATCCAGGTTGATGCAACCAGTTAGGCTCTTCTTCCAGATGCTTACAAGAGGGAGATTCAGACTGCAACATCTGAATAAGGCCTTTCCCCCAAAATGTTGCAGTCAGAACAAGTCTAGTAAGTTTGAGAGAGAAAGAAGAGTTAGAAATTAACACAAGTGAAGGTTAGAAATGAAGACCCTGTGGCCCCAGGGCAGGTTGTGGTCTGGGGTAAGAACATTCCCAGCATTCTAATGAGGGAGAAGAGAGAGCAATGAAACCCCAGGAGGTGCTCACAATATGTGCACAAACACACCCAGAAAACAGAGCCACTTCTGTCCCTTAAGTGTTTTTCCCTTGTTCTGCAGAGTGTCCCTACCACAAGCCCCTGGGCTTTGAGTCTGGTGCCGTCACCCCAGACCAGATCAGCTGCTCCAACCCTGAGCAGTACACGGGCTGGTACTCCTCCTGGACAGCCAACAAGGCCCGCCTCAACGGCCAAGGCTTCGGGTGAGTTCAAAAATGCCCCCCGAGGGGTCCTGGGGGCTGTGGGGGCTGGGGAGCCCTGGCTGTGTGGAGCAGGAGGGTCTGCCTGGGAGGGCACAGTGGAGAACAGAGCGGGGCTGGTGGTGTCCCCCCAGGTGTGCATGGCTCTCCAAGTACCAGGACACTGCACAGTGGCTGCAGATCGACCTGAAGGAGGTGAAGGTGATTTCGGGGATCCTCACACAAGGGCGCTGTGACGCTGACGAGTGGATGACCAAGTACAGCGTGCAGTACCGCACCGACGAAAACCTCAACTGGGTGTACTACAAGGACCAGACCGGCAACAACCGGGTCAGTGACCTTTGCTCTTTGGCCACTGGTGGAAGGGTGGCATGCTTGGTGACAACAGGTCCCAGAGGAAGGTGCATCAAAAGGGGGATCCTGTGGGAGCAGCCGAGTGGGTCTCAGTGCTCACTCTGCATCAGGGAGCAGCACAGAGAGGGGCCATTCCCCCTGAGGTGAGAGTGTGTCATGGTGACAAGTGCAGAAGGACAAAATACATTATTTGTGTTTTCTAATTATCATACTGGAGTCTAGATTAACCTCAGAGGCATTAACTGGCATTGGAGAGGAGGCAGCAACTCCATGATAAAACCCCTTTCTCAGCTGTGGCCGCACAGCCCAGCCATGCTTTGGCACTGCACAGGGATTTCTTTTATTTCCATGTCCAGGGATAATGTGTCATCCTGGTGCAGAAAAACCTCTCAGACAAAATCTGCAACTAGTTAAGTCATAACCCACCAAACCATTCTCATGCTGCACTTCTTACTGGTTGACTTGAAACAAAAAATTGCATTGGGGAGATATTACAGAGTTGCCTCTGATGCCTGTGCAGTCCAGCTGGGCTAAGGGATGCCACAGCTGCTGCCTCCCAGGTATCCTCAATGCCCATCTATAGGAATGGCCCTGTCCTAGCACAGGAGGCTCTGCTGGCTGTGCTGAAGTTCCTGCAGCCCTGGGGAGACGCTGAGCTTTCCCAAAAAAAACAGGTCATGGCAGCAGATGTGACATCCAGGCCAAGGAATGGGGAAAGGGCCCTCACACATTTTTTTCATCTATAATGGCTTGTGTAGGAGCCTGCTCATGAACTTCACAGAGCCAAAGTCAATCATGCTCACTCCAAACAAGCAGTGCCTTGGTACAGGAAGGCAAATGAGAACGAATGGGATGAGAATGGGATGAGATTTTCTGGCCTAACTGTAAAAAGTGCAGGACTGATAGGGGAAAATGGCCTACTAAGAAAACTGAATCAGTGTGACAAAAATTGCCTAAATCTGGCTATTTTAAAAGTCTTTTGTTTTGAGGGTGCAGAGGAAGGAGCCTCCTCCTCCCCTGCTCTGCACAGGCACCCCAAAGTCATAGGACAGGATTTCCAGCCCCGTAACCACCCCTCCCTTGACAGGTTTTCTACGGCAACTCCGACCGCTCGTCCTCGGTGCAGAACCTGCTGCGGCCGCCCATCGTGGCGCGCTTCATCCGCCTGATCCCGCTGGGCTGGCACGTGCGCATCGCCATCCGCATGGAGCTCCTCGAGTGCCTGGGCAAGTGCGGCTGAGCGCCGTGCCCGGAGGGCTCGCGGGTGTCTGCCTGCCCCACCGCCCCTCCCGCGGCGTGAACGCCCGGCCTGCGAGGGAGGGAAGGGCTGTCTTGAATAAAATGTTACTTCACACCGTGCCTGGTGGTGCAGCTGAGGGGGGCCGTGGGACGCGCACTGGGGAAGAGGGAGGTTCGGGGCCATGGCTCGGATCCTGTGAGGTGTGGTGCTTCTGGCCCTGGGTGTTAGCTTGGGGAAATGATCATCACAATGTGCTGTAACACTGGAACACATGCAGGTGAGGTCCACAGGCTGGCTTGGATTCTCTTCGGGGTGTATTGTTGTATGCCAGGACAGACATGTCACCCTCATCCCTGAGATGGGGCTGGGGCCTCACCTGGCCTATCCCTGGTAAGAGGGCCTCATCTCTCAAATATCACACTCTCAAATCACCTCATGTTTGCCTGTATCAGGAACACCCTGGCCTGAGCTGCTGTGCCTGTTTTAGGGACAGACATCAGTGCCTTGAGCACCAGGTGGACAAAGCCTCTCTGTAATCTCTCTGTTTTCGCACTGGCACATCTTGGGGACCCCAGCACTTTGCTCCCTGTGGGTGTTTGGTCACAGATACAGGGACTCACTCTTCTTAACTGTTTGATCTCCATGGCCCAATCTCCAGTGGGTGTTTAGCACCCAAGGAATTTGGGGCATGTGGATAATGAACCCATCTTCCTGAGGTGACAGCCCAGTTACTGAGGTTCATGTTGCTGCCTCAGCCCAACACAGCCTAGGTGGGACCTGCAGCCCCCACAGCTCGCATGAGGGAGGGTTTGGTTTGCCTTCCCACACACCTGCAGCTCAAACCTGGCAGGCACCAGAGGCCTTTTCCCTATTTTCCAACAATCTGTGCATCCATCGCAAAGACCCACAGCAACAGAACCTGAACTGTCTCAGGGAAGAGAGGAGAGGCATGAAGACAGTGGCACTGAGGCAGCCTGTCTGCCTCTCCTGTTCTCTCCTTATCCCTGTGGGCAGAGAGGTGAATGCTCAGTGTGCAGGGCAGGAGTACAGATATGACTAAAAACAAATGAGATGTGACCAAACACATGAGAAAAGCTTTTGGATGGCTGTGCAATTCATCACATTCATTTGTGAGAGCAGATATTTCCGCCTTGTTTTATTCCTGTATGTAGAGATAAATAATAGCTCTCAGGGAAATAAGCTCTTCTGGCAAGTCTGAAAGCTGCTCCACTAACCAACAGTATGAAGTCTAGAGAGATGTAAAAAAGACCACTTCCCATCTGAGGTGATTGCTATACACCAGCACTCTCTTGCTTCCCTCCCACCTCCTCATCCACGGATGGGATTTTTGCCTATCCACAAATTAGTCTAGGGACACATTTTCTTAGTGAGAAATCCCTGTGTGGTTCCCTTAATGCTGAACAGTCAAGGCAAGCTCTGCTGAGAGGATCCACTGAGCTCGAGGCACTTCCTCAGCAGCCAAGCTGTGGGACCAGCATGGTATTGGAGCCTCCCTGGGGGCACTGCACATCCAGCACCAGGGAGACAATGGCTGCCCAGCAGCCATCACAGCTCTTGGCTCGCTGTCACCAACACTGAAAGCTGAAGCATTTCCAGGCCCTGGATGCAGATGCAAACATATTAACACACAGCTCTGCCTGCCCTAAAAGCAGCACAGGCAGCTCTGCTCCATGTCCTGATGGATGGTAATGGGGGAAGGAGCCTTGGGGCTGATGTTTTCCTGCATGACTGAGGAGTGGAGGGGTGGCCGTGAGGGGCAGAAGGATGAACTGAGCACAAGCTGGTGAGTATTTGTACTATCCCAAAGCTTGACTGTAGCTAGTAAAGCCTTGCCTGTGACTGGCCTCTGACAAGCTCCTATGCACAGTCCAGGGTTTTCCAGTTGTCTGGTTTTGGAAATGCACCCAATAGCAAAGGCCAGAAGCTCCTGTGAGGTTTGGAAGAGCTGGCAGGCTTAATGAACAGCGTGAATGGATGGACCACACACCATTATACACCAAGGCACCACTCTAAATTATGTATCTTCACATAACTGATCCTACAGAGAGAATATAATAAAACCTTGGAGGAAAAAAATACTTTCTAGGTAGAAAGGACGTGTGCTATCACTCTTCCAGCCTCCCATCTTCAAAGAAATCACTAGACCTTTTTCTAGATTGAAATATATGGTAATACATAAGATGGAACACAGTGCATTTCACAGTTCATTTGCCTCTTGCCTTGCCCTGTCCTTTGTCTGCAGTTCACCTCTCCACTTGCATGGGGAAGGGACCTACTTCTGACTTGCAACTAAATGGCTCCTGCCAAAGCAGGAGTTTCTGTTCTGATCCTCACTATGCAGCTCACTTGCTAATTGACCTCTAGAAATTCACTTAACCTCTGCCTCTTATATAAAGAGTGCTGAGAGGCTTAATTAATTAAGTGGTACTAAAATGCTTTTAGAATTGCATTTGACTTCTGCATAAATTCAGCATGTTGGAGTAACAGTGTGACTGAGACCATCTTGAAAGTGAGACAGCACCAGCTGAAGTATAATTACATAAATACAAAAGCTTTTCCTCATAATCATGGAATCACAGAATAGTTTGGGTTGGAAGGAACCTTAAATATAATTTATCTCCTATCTCCCTGCCATGGGCAGGAGCATCTTCCACTAGACCAGGTTGCTCGGAGCCCCATCCAACCTGGTCTTGAACACCTCCAGGGATGAGGAGTCCACAGCTTCTCTGGGCACTCTGTCCCAGTGCCTCACCACCCTCACAGTAAAGGATTTCTTCCTAATATCGAATCTAAACATGCCCTCCTTTAGCTTAGAGCGAATCCCCCTTGTCCTATAACTATGTGCACTTGTCACAGTCCCTCTCCAGCTCTATTGCAGCCACCTGTAGGTACTGGAAGGTGCTATAAGGTCTCACCAGGGCCTTCTCCTCCAGGCCCAAATCTCTCGGCCTGTTTTCATGGGACAGGTGTGCCAGCCCTGTGAACATATTAGTGACCCTCCTCTGGACATGCTCCAATAGGTTCCCATCTTTCTTGCATTGGTAGCCCCAGACCTGGGCACAGCACTCCAGATGGAGTCTCACTAGAGCAGAGCAGAGCAGAGCAGAAGGAGAGAATATTAGTGACCCTCCTCTGGACATGCTCCAATAGGTTCCCATCTTTCTTGCATTGGTAGCCCCAGACCTGGGCACAGCACTCCAGGTGGAGCCTCACTAGAGCAGAGCAGAGCAGAGCAGAAGGAGAGAATCCCCAGCCCTCACCCTGCTGCCCACGCGGCTTTTGAAACACTCCAGGATACAATCGGCCTTCTGGGCTGTAGGTGCACTTTGTCATCTCATGCTGAACTTCTCATCCATCAGCAGCCCCAAGTCCTTCTCCTCAGGGGTGCTCCTGATCTGTTCCTCCTCCAATCTGTATTTCTGCTTGTGACTTTCCTGACCCACATGCACCATCTTGCACTTGGCTTTGTTGACCTTCAATGAGGTTTGCACAGGCCCAGCTCTCAAGCCTGCTCAGCTCCCTCTGGATGGGTTTCCTTCCCTCCAGCATGTCAACCACACAACAGGATGGTGAGAGCACACTCAATCCCACTGACAAAGATGTTAAACAATCCTGCAGGTCTTTACCTGCAGAGATAGGGAGATCAATGTATGGCTTTGCAGCTGCATAAAACACAAGGAGTTTGAAATAGGAAGTAGGACCAAGAATGGCTTTCAGCTTTATGACCTGGATTTTTAGGATGGGATGTGTAGAGAGAAGTGAGGGAACAAACGGTGCTGAGAAGTTTGTACCCAGTCTCAGTTACCTGATCAGAGACTGCCTCAGGCCTCCAGACCAGCCACTTCATTTTTAAGTCAATAGTCCCTTTATCTTAATGGAATGCAGGAACATGCAGGAATTATCCCCTCACTTCCATCCAGAGAGAAATGTCAAAAAATGTCCACTCTGCCCTCCATCCCATGGGGGTTTAATACTGACTACACTGGGGATACCACATCAAGGTGCTCAGCCTCTTCAAGGAGATGACCACTTCAGTTTCTGTACTCTTCAGGGAGTACAGATTGTAGGAAGAATAAGAGCCAAGTAAGGTTTTAAGAGTTAAGCCAAGTCCCCAGAGCACTGGGCACCTCAAGGAAATGCATTTCAACCCAATTTCTGGATGGAAATATAAAAATGCTGGGCTGCTTGTCCTGGTGGAAGCTGAAGCCATTAGCTCAGGCTGGAAGTTTCCCTCTTGAGGAGGTGATGGGCACAGCTCAGTGCAGCCACTGGCAGCAGCCTGGTCTCACCAAGGCTGTGGTTGCTGCACAACCTATCAGGCAGCTGTTTCAGAGGGATCTTACAGACTGCAAGTTCTGGCTTTCAGCAAGTCTTGCTGGAGCTCAGAGGGAAAGAAGGGAGGCCCAGGAAAAGCGGTCCCTACTCAGTTTGTTTACAATTACCCCAAAGAACGAGAGACTAGCAGGGAAATAAAGTTTTTTTAAAGCTGCACGCAGTAAAAAAAAAAACAAACCTTATACCCAGGATACTTTGAAGAGGAAGCCATCAAAAACTCTTACTGCTGACACCTCAACATATCAACATTTGCCTAGAAGTGTCTCAGTTTGCGTGTTACAATGACAAAATGCCATCGTGACACTTCTCCTGTGGCGAAGACTGTGGGCTGGAAACTTTCAGGGCCTTTTAATTTCTGGTGGTGCCTGCTAAGGGGCTTGGTGGGTTGGTACTGTTCAAAAAAGAGAACAGCAGATATTCTTGCCCTGAAAGGAAGAATCCATCCTGCAATGAGACTAGAGGAATGGTGGGCAACAAGGTGCTTCAGAGACGTTGTCCTCTGAAAACAACCCAGGGAAACTTCAGGCTTGTGGACAGATACAGGTGGCCTCTTGGATGGGGGAGTCAGCCAGGACCTGGCAGCAACCCACTGGGCACAGGAGTCCTGGTTCTGGTCCATTCCACTCATCTGAGCCAAGCTAACATAGGGAGAGGTGCTCTGGAAGAGACGTGTCAGGAATAAGATCAGCTGGTGAACAGTGCCAGGGTTCTAGTGCAAAATCTGCATTTTTATTAAAGACATATTTTGGAAGGCCCATTCAAAAATACATTGTGCTCAGTAAAAATTAACCATTTCCATGCTGATAATTAAGGTTACCACAGGATTTTTTTTTTCTCTTTTAGAATATTTACAGCAACAATAGAAATTGTACAGAAGTAAAGAATGGAATACATGCTCAAAAAAAAATTGGTAAGGTGTACCAACAACATGATACAAAGGGTTGTATACAAACACTTTACAAATGGTTTATTAACTTGCATGAAGTCATCCTTAAATATTCAACACATTTTAAAATCAATTTGTATTCCAGGATTAAAAAGGCTAACACCACAACATATCCCTTCCACAACAGAAAGCACGGTAGACTTAAAAGTTTGTGCGCTTTAGATTTCTAATAGCTGTTAAAAAACATCAGGGAATCTTATCCATACATTTATAAGTTTTGAAAGCTGCCTCCCCAGCCTGTTAATCTGTACTGGCAGATAGTGGAAAAAAAAAAAAAAAAAGAAAAAAAAAATTTCCCTAAATTTATTTTTTTTTCTTTCTTCCAAATGTCACAAATTTAAAATGAAACATTCCACAGTGGAGACCTAAGCAGTCCCTGAATTCCTTATCAGATTAACCAGATTTTAAAATGCCTGCATAGAATTTCCAAAAAATTATGGTTTCTGGGAAGATTTTAGCTTGTTGTTCCATATAACTCAAATATAAAGTTACTTCTTTCAATTAGTCATATCCTTCAGTAGTATCCTAAGATGTGCACTAGCAAAAAAAAAGAAAGAAAAGGAAGGTCGAGACAGTTCCCTATGCTTAAAGTTTTGCCTTGTAACCAAAGAGTTAAAAGCTCTGCCACTGGATTTACATATCAGGAGTTTACACCAAGAGGTTCATATCCTACAGGAAACTTGAACAGCAGTTTCCACCTTGTGCTAAGAACATGCTTCATCTTTATGCCAATGAAAAGCTCTACGACAGCAGCTACTTCACAACGCATTTCTACACCTGTACAACTGAGATGCCACCTTGCATTTCTCAGAACGGATCCAGAGAAACAATGCCCTGTGAAAACAGAGACCTAGTGGAAGGAAAAGCCTGGTAGGCAGTGTGTTTTGGTGGGGGCACAATGAGGTAAGGTATCTCACCCAGATGAAATGGAAAATTAAAATGAAGGAAATCCTGAGCAAGTCTAAGGATAGCTGTTTGAGTAAAACAGCAAGTAGGGTGGAGTAGTAGATAAGGCCTCTAACTCCCTGAAAATCTGCACTAGAGAAACAACAAAGAACAAGGCAACTGCAATATTTGAGAACCACAAGGGGAAGGCCAAGGGAAGACTGCAAAGCAGTGCAAAGGATGGCACTGGGATTCTAGAGAGAGCTCAGATGGCTTGGAGGTTTCAGAAGTATTTCAGATGAAGGCCCAACAATATTTTATTACATGGTTGCTAACAGTACCTAGAGGAAGAATCTTTTTAGATGTCTCTTCAAAATTTGGAGTCAATAATAAGCTCAGGAGAACCAAACCCAAACTCAACCACGTTCTGCAAGAGAGAGGAGGTAGATTGACTTGCAGAGAAGACAAGAGATGTGTAGTCATGCTTAGGCTAAGACACAAACTCCATGTTTAGGCTCTTGGGTCATGTTTCAAGAGTCACTTTTGCCCAGCTGCATATTTTGCATGTTCTTTTAGAATATTTTGTTATGTTTTAAAAGTGTCTGAGAAGCAATCTGATTTGGTGGAATGAAAACATCCAAACATAGTAGGGCCAGTCCTCTCACACTTCACATGCATCTTCCACTGAGTAGGTCAAACCCCAGCTTTTGCACCAAACAACTGGTGCACACAAGGTCACAAATCTATATCCAAACAGAACTCAGAACAAGTAAAATTCAGACCTAATCCATCAGATTTATCTATGCTGTCTCACGTGGTAGTTGTTAAGACACTCCACTGAGAGAACAGATGACCTAACACAGCTTTTTTCTTACAGTAGAAAGAGGATCTCCTGTAAGATCTGCTTTGCTAATTTTAATGAGATTTGCTTTGTGATTGCAAAATGAGGAATCTTCTGTTTCAGTACAACATTCAGTACAGCACAAGCCTTCACTTGTCTAATGAGCCTGAGCATTGATGCACTGCTGCTGCTTGACCATTTGGAAAAGGTGCCAACATCTAGAACTTCCAAGTTTTGTTATATTAAAAGGGTCTACTCAAATCACCCCCTTTTAAAAAAAAAGGCCAGAAGTTAAATGGCTTTTTTCCTCATTCATTACAAACCCAGTTAAGGAATGGTTAATATCATGATACCATTATCGAGAGCTGTGTAGGGAAAGGCACCTGTTCTTAAATAGTGTCTTGATTTGAAGGTTATTCAAAAATGGTTACATAGGGCACATCACCTTTCCAATCATCTTCTGTGGCACTCCTATTTCAAATGGTGAGCCTACTAACATGAACAACAGCCTGGATGCATTGTTTGTGATATTACCCCATTCACAGATTAGTATGCATGCTCGCTGGAATGGAAAAAATAAACATTCATTGCCACCCCACAATTTGCAGTTTATCATGTATGGCTATCCTTTTCACATTCTTTGTGTGACTGGGATGCAATTATTCTCCCAGCTCTAGTCTGACAGTGATTAACATGTACAGAATTAATTACATGCAAGTATTTTGAAGCATGTCTCACTAACAACTCATTACAAGAAAACAAAAAAATGAAACATGAATAAAAACTCCAATACTTCTAGAACACAGCTCCTCTTTAAAGTGGCTAGGTTTTGCCTTAGCTACCTAGATCACAACAGTGCTTTCAGAGCTGTATAATCTGTATTCCCATAGGTTCCCTGTGTTCTTATCGGGAGGTCTACAGAATTGTTGAGAATACATAGCTTTTTCTGGGTGAACCTAGGAGTCTACTCAGCTAACACCTCATCCGCTTTTGAAGAAAACAAGAAAAGGCTGGTATGTAGCTTTTTAAACAAGTGAGGTTCATCTCCTAGGAGATCTAACTGCAATGACAAGGAAGGGGAAGAACCTACCACAGGCCACTGCTTCCTGAAGAGTCTCTCCAGCCTTGGTCCCAGAAACAAGTTGCTGTGGTAGAGAGAAAGGTGACAAGCCAAATGATGACCTGAGGATGCCTCATGCACTTGGAAGTTTGAAGCCTGCTTTAATACTGATCTAAAAGAACAAAAGGTGTTTGGGGAATGTTTTAGGAGACAAATCTGGGATCATTGACTTCCTGCCAAGAACTCTGCCCAGTGCTCTCCCGGCAATCTCTCAGAGGGGCAACGGAGCTCGGACTGCAATAAACGGAGCAAAAAGCAGTGAATAGGTCAAAGGGACTGCTCTCTGTGGCCAGGTCTGTTGAAAACAGATGTTGTTCTAGGTTAATACATTTACATTGCAGTTTAAAACAACAGCTTAGACACTTACACAATTTCAGTTAGGATGACCTTAAGGTGCTTTTTTTTTCAGTTAAAAAGAGCTCAAGAGCTATAACTAAAACATATAGACAAGTTTAGGCAGCTTGAGTTCTGTAAAATGACTACAGTTAATTTCTGAAATGTATTTTCTTTTTTATTCACATCATCAGTGATGCCATAAGGCAAAAGATTGCCAAAGATTAAAATACAGTTTAACTAGGATCCTTTATAGTAAATAAATCTATAGAGCATGTAGTACAGGACTCACAGACCAGTGCAAAGGAAAGCTCACACTTACAGAAGAGTTCCTCTTTATTAAGTCAGAAAATCTCAGTCACTATAATAAGACTCCTTTGAAAATCTCAGCAAAATTACAGTAGCCATATTCTAAATATTGGGAAGCTAGACCAAGTTAAAAATACAGAATTCATCCCAGCCAGCACCAGCTGGCCGAGCTACTGGAACTTCTTTCCAACAGAAGAAAGAAAATACTACATACATTCAACACAATTTAGTATTCAACTGAAAGCTACTACAGTTTGTTGAATTCAAGAGGAAAATGTAGTATGAAGTAGAAACAAGTTTCTGTAAATATGGGCCACCAAATACTCAAACATTCCTTGGGTCGCCTTTGAAGATTTGCTAACTACTTTAAACAGCTATATGTACAGTCAGGGATCACCCTGATTTAACTTAATGGGTACAGAGAAAAAAAAAACTTTAGAAACACTTTTCCTTGCTAGGAATCGTAATAACCACATAGAGCCCAGTATCATCATCCCCAGCATGAAGATCTTACCAGCAAGCTAAAAACCTTGTAGAGGCAAAAGGATACATATCCACGAAGCACAGAAGAGTCTAGACTGAACATTCCCTGTGAGACTGAATGCAGAATCACCAAGGTTGGAAGAAACCTTTAGGATCATCCAGTCCAACCATCAACTACCCCAGTCACCCCTAAACCATATCCCCAAGTGCCACATCCAGATGCCTCTCAAACGCTTCCAGAGTGGGTGACTGCACCACATCCCTGGACAACTTATTCCAATGCCTGAACACTCTTTCAATGATCTTTTCCTTCCTAATATCCAATTTGAACCTTTCCTCTCACAACAGAAGGTAATTTCCTCTCATCCTTTCACTTCAGACATGGGAGAAGAGGCTGATCCCCATTGGGCTACACCCTCCTTTCAGGTGGTTGTAGAGAGCAGTGAGGTCCCTCTGAGATTCCTTTTTCCAGACTAAACACCCCCATCTCCCTCAGGCACTCTCGTAAGACTTGTGCTCCAGGCTCTTCACCACCTCTGTTGCCATAAAAGAGACATACAAACCACACTGCTTAGGGCCCCACTCTCTCAGGCAGTGCTTTTGTAGGGATTTCAGTGGCATCAGCCCATTTCAAAGCAGGGCTAAAAGGGCTCATGTAGCTCTGACCAAGCAGTGAATCTTACAGAGACTGCTAAAATAAGCTGCTAAACTCTGACAGTGACAACAAGTAAATATCACAATATCTCTTTCCTAGATGCCCACTGAACCTAGAAAAAACTGAATATCCTTTCATGTCTATTGTATTTATATATGCTATATATATGATATATCAATACAGTGCATATATCATATATAGAGAGAGATATTATATATCATATCTAGCTATAGAAAAATCACATGCACATTTCTTGCAGGCAATTGACAAAGGAAGAATTCCTGGTTTTTAATTTTTCAAATTTAGTAGACTTATTTTTAGTCCTGGATAAAACTGATATAACATCCTTCCACACTGTTCTTTCTGACAACAATTTTTACAGTAGTGGTGCCGAATTTGCTGTTGTTAGAACTTTGGTATGACTCAAGAGGTACTGAACAGCATGTCCAGTTTGCATTGCTATCCAAGTCGGAAGTTCAGCTTTCACTGCCTGACTGCTTCTGTTAACTTCATCTATGGCTAAATCATTCAATTTACATTCAGGTTAATCTCTTTTTTGGAAAAGACAGTGTATTTGCAAGTACAGGTGTCTTATGAAGACAGCAGCTAGAAAACAAAGTATGCTGCAGAGTAATGAGGGAGTAGAACGAATGTGTTTGAAAAGGAAAGATTGTATTGTTCTGACACTACAGGCCTGGCTCTCCTCTTATTGCACGAAGTTTAGACTGGCATAACTCTTCTGACTCCTACTGGCTCACCTTTGATTTACTTTACTGGTAGCAACAGAGGAATCAGGGTGAGTATTTGCTACACTTGACAATCACCAAGGTAAAGGCAGTTTTTACTATGTTGTACAGGAGACTGGAGCCCAAGATCTAGTATTTTGCTGAGACTGGTAGCTGAACTGGGTATGGGAATATTTGGATAGTAAGACCTAAGGAGAAGTCAAGTTGCATGGCAACCTTCTCCCTCAATATCCAAATATCAGATTTGTAGCTTTAAATACATCCTGAAATATAATAAAAAGTGCAAGAGTAGTTTAAATTCTAATACAGTGTTTATCTTATTAGGTAATAGATTGCTAGAGATGTAAAATACACATATGCATAAAAGCTTATACCATGATCTGCAGTGCCATGCTATGCTTAAGTGTTGAAGTTTTGCATTTCACTTGCAATTCATGCTGTGTTTCTTTGGTTTTCACCCCTGCTATTAAGTGGAAGAGCACCTGCTTTTGCTTGTAGTAATGGGGCACTTTATCTCTTTAAAAGAAACGAAAATTTGGTACTGGGGCTCTGTGCTCTTGATGCAGATGCAGAAATCCCATTAATATTACTAGGAAAGCTAAGGACAGGGGAGAACATACCACATTTAGATTACTGTACAGTTCTGCAGTCTCTTACATTTAGCCAATACTTCCAACAAAATAGCCCATAATAAAGCTTGGAATCAAATGCTGTCTTTTGTTTGTTACCAGTAATGCCTATAACACTGGGCTCTCATAGCCAAGCAAGATCCATACTGTTACAGTCACGTTTATATCCACATTCAGCTTCCTTTTATTAGAAGTAGAATACTGCACTTTATATCACAAATGTATAAAAAATATGGCAGATAGTGTCATAACAATACTTTTCTTTTAAATGAGTATATTTAAAAAACAGACAGTTATTTTCCATTTATATATATATATATTTATATATAGAATAAAATACTCCTGATGCAATATATAAATGTTACTGTTAGTTTTTTATAGAAACTACTGTAGCTGTTGCACTGCTTCACAATGTTTCAAACAGCTCAAAATAACTTTACATTATAACATAAAAGATATGATTATAACAGTACGATATTAGGTCATCATAAATAAATATTACAAATCCTATCAAATATGGAAGTTTAAAAAACAAATTTAAGACATACAATTTAACTTTAAACCCTTTAGAGGGATACACTTTTATCACATAAACCCCACTGTTTTAACTAGGCAGCAAAAAATGTAGTAAGGGCATAGGCCTAGACAATGTTTTCACCCTTATAAGTGCCAATACATACCAGAAGTCTCCCAGCTTTCAGACAGAGATGTGCACTAAGCTGGAATGTAAATGAGAGAAAACGACAGTGCATTTTTCTCCCTGACCGGCACACTCTGCCTGGCGTCCAGTGACATTTCTGATGCCTGGTAACTCACAGTTCCACTCGTGTTCCCGTATCATCCCTGACTCTCTCGTGGTGCTGAACAGCATAGCTCCACACGTACATATTGCACACCTGTATAAAGCTGAAAATGCAGTCTTACCACCAGCAGAACACCACCGCTGCCCCGCGCCGCTCTGCACGCACACGGGTCTGCGTGCTGGAGCGCCACTACAAGGCTGTCTCTTTGAGATCGTTCAGGTTTGGCATTCGCGAGCGGTTCGTGCGGCTGTAGGTGTGCCCGTTCTGGCCGCTCTTGGAAGGCAGCTGCTCCGAGTAGGGGGGCCCGTCGCTCACGCTCCTGTTGACGGGGGACACGTGCCAGGTGGGCTCCAGCTGGCTCGGGATCTGCAGCGTTGGCCGGCTCTTGGCCTGGGGCTCTGGCCGCACGTTGCTGCTGCCGCTGCTGGAGCCTTGACTCATGGGGTGGATTCGCACTTCAGGAAAAGAAGCTTTGGCTGGCTGGCTGGGTAAGGGCTGGAAGCGGGGCTCGGCGGCGACAGGATGGTTTGAAGAGAGGTGTAGGAGCTTCCGAAGAGATTTTAATGGCTGGCTCTGAAAGACACGCAGAAAAACTCCATCAGATCAATCTCCCATAAAAAAGCTGTGCTATCCTAAACTGAACATCTTAAACTTCACAGGACTTCTTCACTTTTAGTTCATATTGTTTGATATGTTTTATTCCAAGCTATGACTACACACCTGAGAAAATGTCTTCTCATCACAGTCCAATCTATTAGCTACCTGAAAAGATGGAAGCTTTTCTCCCTCAGAGAAAAATTGCTCCCATCAATTATTTTATCCTTATTTCCTTTGAAAATACAGGCACAGACAATTGCATTAGCTGTCCATCTGTCTGCTATTAACTTAAGACCATCAGCCACATTTTATGAGAAACAGATTTCAGAAATACAAGTTCTTAAAAATGTTGTGAACATAAATTAGGGGTTGGAGTGAGTCTTGAGTAACCATCTGCACTGAAACGAGGTCTGGCAGAACTCAGAAGTTACACATTTTGTTTACTGGCAGCTGGGTGATAGGCAGCTCTAGTCTCCCACAGCTTCTTTCACTGGTGAGCAGGTTGAAGGTGAATGGTGATACAGGGTTACTGAAAATGGGGAACAAGAGCCTGGGGAAGCCTGAGTTCACAAAGTGGTATGAAAGCAGCCTTGTTAAATTCCACAGCTGACAGTGCAACTTGTTTCTTCAAACACTGCAGCTGCAACAAACCCTCTTCAGTTTCCAATGTGACAACAATGGAGCATGGCACTGACACTCCCTCCCAAACACTGCCCACTGAGCTGGTTTTAGAACTGGAGAAAATAAAGTTGCACTAATGCAGTGCTGAGCTCCAAAAATGTAGTCTGCTGAAACTGCAGTCTGTGCCAGCCACACTGTAACGTGGCCTCGATGCTTTGGTGACCACATCAAGTATCAAACTCTGCAGAGCAGCAGCCAACCCTCAAGATTCACCATTCCTTACAGAGCTGACTTGAGGGCTTTTGTACAGCACTGCATCGCTACCATGGACGTGCACTGGAACACTGCCTGCTGTAATACAAAAGCATAACTAATATTTCAAAGGGCTCAAAGACTGACACAGGACAATTAATCTCTCTTTTCCTGATCATTCATGTCCACATTTTTAAAAAAATTATGCAGGACTGCAGGTACATCCAGTGAGCAAGGAATTAGAAAGTTGGGAAGCAATGTCAAATGCAGTTCTTCTATTCACCAGAGAAAAAGCTGTCAAGATACATCAGTGATATTAATATATAGGGAATTGATAATGCCACTTACATGAGGCTGGATTTCTGTCATCTTCTCAGGATGCCAATCCTTCTGCCTGCTGCTCTGGTGATTGGAAGAATGAATGGCTTTCTGTAATGCCAAGAGATCCTGACCTTCAGTATTAGGCATCTGCAACAAAATATTGAATACTGGTCTCCTAGTATTTTCTTAAGAATAGCTGTAAATAATTTCCCACAATTAATTACAGAACACAAGTGAAGCCCATTACTGCAGCAGAATTACAATGACCTCTCAATAATTCTCCCCATAGTAAGAGCAAGTGGCTGTGGACGTCATGCAGATTTGCTCTACCCTTAGCCCTTAAAGCATTCACATGCTGTTAGTGTTATTTGCTGTAAGAAAGAGCAGTTAAACAAGGCCTCAAAAATAAAATTAAAAACAAAACATTGCTGAGCCTCATCTTCATTTAAAAAGCATTCCATACTGCAGTTAAGACCATGGATCAGTTCTATAAATTTGCTCCAGAGTGAAGCAGACCAAAATCCCTCTAAACTGATCTCCTGACTGACATCACAAAACCAAGAACTTTCTCTATTCCCATCTTTCTTCTCCTCCACAAATATCCTAAACTAAAGCAAAAATTAAGAAACAGATGAAACTTTATGGCAGAAAGATAATTTAAAACTTACATGTAGCTTTTTATCTCATTTCAAGAATTCTAAGTAAAAAGAGGACAGTCAAAATAGAATCTATTTTTAATACAAACTGTCTTTTATCATGAACAATCAGGACAAACAAAAATACAACAGACGCATGAGCTAAAGTTCTTTCCAGATAATCCATTGTTAGTATTTGATTTATTTAAATTTATATATAAAGGAGTAGTTTGTATAAAATTATGTATTTACAATATAGTTATAAACCAAACCAGGTTGATTTCTTTCCTGAATGAAACATAATGAGACAGTTTAATTTTAAACATACACAATTTCACAGCTATTTCCCTTCCTTAGTCTTACTCCCAAGGCTCATTCTCTCTGGAACTGTTTATGTTACATTTTCACTGTATCAAACATTATTAAAAATTTTCTTAGGCATAATCTGTTTCAACAAAACTGCCAATTTTACTTAAATTTATTGAACTGGCCCAAGATACTTAACTGGCATGAAGAGGAAGTGATACCATGAAAATAAACCACATGCTGCTGTAGTCAGTAAAACAAATTTACTGGAGCATTCTACAGTGTTACTGTACTTAAAAATTAATACCATTGGTAGAGTGACTACAGGAAGTTTTTTCAAAGAAGAACTATGCTTTAAATTATTCTTTGAATTAAAAAGAGGAAAGAGGGATTTCTTGATGCTCGGATTCTCGCCGTTGGTTGAGTCTGTCTGCAATATAAGACACAAAAACTAAATGCATAATATTTCAATTCAAGAGATCTGCCCCTTACTAAATTAACTTTTTTTTTTTTTGATTATTCAACAATACATGTTATCAAGCCTATAATTTGCTTCTTGAAAATACAATAATGATTGAAAAAAGCCTATGGAACAAATTCAAGGAATTCAATGCATAGAAAGTATGCAAAAAAAAGATCAGCACACCTATTCTTATATCCATGTTCATCAGAAATACAGAATGTGTTTATTTCAAAAGCTTTTGGAAATAACTGGTGGCTCTTGTTGACTTTACTGAGCTTAGAATTAAATCCTGTAACTCTGGCAATCATTTGTATTTCTGATAATGACCTAAAGCAGTATGACATTTCTTAATTTTTATATAAAGAAAATATTAAAAAACCACTAACAATAACAGGAGTTGGTTTCAGAATGAGAAGTTTCTCCAGGAGGGAAAAAAGCCTTCTATTTTTAACTTGCAATAAGAGCTATGGATCTAGGATGAATTATTTCAGTATATGCCATCAGCAACTTCATGTACAGCTGCAAGTACACTGGCTGTTTTATTTTCATTTATGGAGCACAACCAAAGAGCTTACCAGTAGATGAATGAGCAACAAACAGAACTATAAGGTACTAGAACTATAAATGGGTCTATTTCTCCCCTGCTCAGGTTCAAACAAGCAGGGGACACATATATTGTGCCTTGCATTTTCCTGTCTATCAGAAGAAATCTTTATTATGCAATAGAATTATTATTTGACTAAATACAATGACAAGTGCACTACCAAAAGCGTGGGCTTTCAAACAGCTTTCCCTGCTCCTAGATTCCATCCAAGTTAATGAAAATCAATAATTAGCATAGCTTATGTTCAAGAACTGTATGGTCAGAAGAATTTCCTGTTTCAAATTCAGTAAATTAAAAGGGAATGAAAGCACTGCTAAGAGAAATGCTCACCTGAAACTTTTTTTCCAAAACAGATAATTTCTTCTGACCCATAGCTTGAAATAAGTGCCAAAATCTGCAAAACTCAGACTCCTCTGAAGATAGTGCCTACTGACACTGTGTACAACCCTCATGGATATCAAATTGTTTGGTGGCAGATGACACAAAACTGTGATTCTAACAATCCTCAAAACCTTTTGCTACATTACTAAAACACTTCAAACGATGAAAAGGAGAATGGACAAGAACAGCTCTGCAAAAACAATACTGCAAAGAATTCCCATAACAGGTAGTAAAAATTGCTAACCCACGAGGTACTGCACCTGGAGAACTCCAGAGACAATGATTCATGGGAACAACCTCCAGGAAGAAGTGCCAGCAACTGGGATTAATTCTAGGCTATTCGATATTTTAAGAATGACATTACTAAGATGTCTTCAATCCAATTTCAGGTATCTTTTACAACTCCTGTGATGATGATCACCAGCAAAATGAGACTTGCCAAAGGATATCAGAAGTAAATCATAGCTAGCTTTTATGTGCTTCTTAGCTCTGTGACAGTCCTCAGATCTAGTTTGTTATTTCTTGCTGAAAGTCTGTGTTTGAGTAAATAACTGGAATTTCATATTTGTAGGACTCTACCTGAATTGTAGGTCTCAGGAAAAAACCTTGGGTAGTAACAAGCTGTCTATTAAGACTTTTAATAGGAATTCATGGAAAACATTATATGTGTAGCTGAAGAGCTAATATCACAAGTGCCGTGAACAACTTTTACTACTAACACCAAATCTGGTTCTGAATTGAAGGCAGTAATTTTATGTTGTGCTGGAAGATCCTAAAGACTGTCCCAGTGCTTGTTAGGTAGATGTCTTCAACCAACAGATGAAGAAGAACAAAGAGCAGTGTCTGAGCCAGACACTTGTGCACACACCAGTGGTACAGTCTATGCCTAGATACTGTCCTGGTAATCAGCTGCAAAGAGAAATTAAAGGAGGTTTTTCCGGCTCTGGTTTGATCCAAAACTCAAGCAGATCTCAGCAAGTTTCTGGCTGAGGATGAAAGAGTTGTATCACTATATTATTTCACTAATTTATTCATCTTTCTGTGAGATACCACCTCTAAATAGCAAACACAATTTTTTCCCTTCTCTCTCTCTCTTCCATTCTTCTCTACCCCTCTTTTTAAGAGTGAGAAGAAACAGGAGTTAGTATTAGATATAAATCTGCCTTAGCTTGTAATCGATGATGGTTTTGGTAGCTACAGATCAAGGAGCTTTTGATTTAGGTGTTTTGTAAAATGCCAGATTTTGAGAGGCAACACAATCCAGTATGTATTTCTTTCACACAGTTTAATGTGAAGGCAATCACCATCCCATCTATCAGCTGAGCTATTGGAGTGTTGTCTGCCACCATGTCTGCATGCCTGGAATCACAGTACAATATAGCAATGCAAATTTAATGCCTTTTTTTTTTTTTCCCCCTTGAAAATGCATCACTGGAACCAATGGCCTTAGGTGTTATCCTTACATGGACATTTTGGTATCAAACAGTCCCAGAGCTGTAATGTAGGCATTTAATTCAGTTGTTTAATACAAATGATCATATTTGAGCTGCATACAGGTATGAGGGTGAACGAGTTCAGAAGGAGAGGTAGATGCCATTGCTGTAAATCACCCAGCAGGAAGGTGAGGAGCATTTCTGAGTGCTAGTTAATATACATATGCACATGTTCCACACAGTTCAAAGACATTTTTAAAAACCCAAAACAATAAAAAGTGTGGTAATCACTCCCCTCCCCAGTTTTCAATAGAGCAGCCCTCCACCAACTCTCAGTCCTGTCACCTCACTCCTTGACAGTAAATATTTTCATTAAGTCACTCCCCTTTGCCAGGAGTAAGCATGGTTTACTCAATTCTGAGAATCTTCAAAACTATAACTGCATGTAAACTTACAGGAACATTACAGTTTTAAATATTTTAATGTTTCCAGAGCTGTCATTTAAGAATGAGATTACTTCAGTTCTTAGGCATATCTTTATTATAAAAATTTGTGAAATACTACTATACCACTACTTTCTGATAAAATAAAGTCCTTTCTCCCTCCCAAAAATTTATGAAAATGTAAAAACATATGAGACACCAAAGACTTATACTGAATAACAAAAGCCACAATCTATTCCCTCAACAAAACATAAAACACTTAGAAATGGTTAAGACACATCATACTTATTCCAGTCATGGAATGCAGAAGAAGACAGAGGCTGTTACCAAGACACTTCCATGAAAAAGACTGGAAAGAATTCTCATTTGTTACAGTCTCATTTTCTCTGTATGGGTGCCTGAAACTATTCAAGCTCTGGGGACATGCAACAATGAAGTTACTATTCTTGGAATGGTATCACCATATCCTGAAAAAGAATTTGTTGCAACATCATCTTAAAACTTGCATCAAAACTGGCTCTCAAAAGGTCTGAATGGAAACAAAGGTGTAAGTTTGAATTTCTTCATTAACTAGTCCTAGTAAGGACTAGTAAGTGAAGAAATATTTGAAAAGGCAGAAAAATCAACCCCAAACAGGAGAAGAATTTGACTTTCTTATAGTGAAAAGAGAAAATAAAAGAAGTGCATACACACACACAATCATAAATAATGTGAAGGTACTGTACTAATCTAGCATATTAAAATGGTATAATTCAAAATAATTAAAATAATTCTTCTACTAGAAATGCTGCATACTTACATTTTGAGATTTCTTCTTTTTCTTTTTTATTGCCCTGAAAAAACCTTGCTTTTCTTTCTCCTTGAGCTGTTCTGAGTGACTGTTAAGGTTTTCAGGACTTTTCCTAAATATGAAATAAGGTATTGTAAGAGAAATTTTATTATGGTATTACTTTGTAAATTCTGTGCAATACTGAGATCTGATGCCAAAGAATGTAAATTATTGATTAAAGTAAAAAGATACTTAAAGTTTTAGCATTCATTGGTTCCAGGGTTACTACACAAATACCAGAGAGACTTATATACAAGGGATAGGAGGTACACAGTGTTAGGGTAAAATGATTAGTTTAAACCAATGAATAGTTATTTAGGGAAAAGGAAAGCATGCATGTGTTCTTTTAAGTCAGAATTTAATACTCAAATCAAAATATCACACACAAGGTCTTTTAGGAAAATGAAAAGCATATCTGAGAGAACATACAAATGGCGATGAGCTATCAAAGCACAGGTCCAGTTTATCCATTGCTTGCTGGAGAAGCAGGAGTTGCAAAGTTGGCCAGAGAGAACCACTTTCAACTGCACTTCCTGACCCTTGCTGACATGGTTCCAAATCTATCATCAGGGAAGCTGGGATCTACTGTTGTCCATTTCACCTTAAAACCTTCCGTTAGTTTGCTATGTGTGAGACAGTGCTGGCAAAAGGAGGTGACCCAAAAATGGAACAGGTGACTTGCCTGAAGACTGAACTTCTGCCTTTTAACTCTTTATTTACACGTCTGAAACAACTACAGCTGATAAATAACACATTACTTTCAATATATACAGTATACCATGTACGTAAAGTACTCATACAGGGTAAAAAGATGGTTTACAAGGACAGTGGTGGGCATAATTGAATTCAGTTCTAGTGCCCTTTAAAATAGCTTGAAAATTGAAAACGGTGCAGGAAAGCACCACAAAAACATTTTCAGCGATTTCAATCTCTTTAGTGTGTTAAAAAACACACTCAAACCAGCTCAGATATTTAGTTTCCTTGATCACGACGCAGAACTACTTATCCAGAAAGAAATTACAGAATACTAGAAAATCTTGGACTTAACAGGCAAAGATATTACAAGAACAAGTAGGTGGATGATGTAGCCTAAGAAGTCTTATTAGAAATAAGGCACTGATTTTCACAATAACATCATTAACTGCCAGAAAAAACTCCTTAGTGGAGTGCATTTCCCATCTTTGACATTTCAAATCGGGACCTAATACTCATCTGGGAGAAACACAGCCAACAGGTCTGCTGTCTCTGGGCCTGGATCCCAGAGGATGGACAACATTTAGTAGCAACTGACATACAGAAAGTCATACCGGGTCATTTAATAATCCCTTTTCACACTTAAATTGCATGAAAACAAAGAAGAAATTATTCCATTGTCTTGATGGAAAACCTAAATCAAAGCCACTGTTTTAAGGGCTCTGTATGACAAACAGGAACAGTTTTTCTTGGAGCGACTGTAATGTAGCAACATTTAACTGTCTAATATAGTTGTCACTGGCTTCTAATTCTGGCTTTAAATGCCATGCTATCAGCTGGTGATTCAGCTGCTACTACATGCCAGGCTGACTTTTTTTTTTTCCCAAATAAATGTGAAAAACATAATTGGGGTAGAAATCACTGGCGTCATCCTCCTTATTGATAAAACCATCTTCACTCTGATAGGTGGTATCAGTTCTTCAATTTCTACACAAAACCACCTCAAGCTTGAAATGTTACCTGGCTCCAAATGTAAACGCATGCAGTATTTCAATCCTGCAATAAAGTGCAACTATTCATTAACAGAATGGTCTTAGCAAAAAAAAAAAAAAAAAAAGAAGAAAGTATGGTAGAAATTTTCCTAATTTAAATTCTTGAGAACTTATATCTAGATGCAGAAATTACACTCAGGTGCATGACAATATATATTTAATGTGGACATTACAACAATGTGGACATTACTACAGGGAAAAAGCCCTCTAGTTTAATGTAATGATTATACTTATAACAGGTGTTTTAAATATACTGGATTGCTAAGGATTCCTGTTGCTGTCATGTCCCTGTACTTGGTACTACTCTAAGTGGTGTGACAGGTATAATAACGCCTTACTACTCTAAGGCGTTATTATACAAGTCACTTAAAGCACCAAGGAGAAAGCCAAAGAGTAAAGACTACTGATAGCTTTAGATTCAGTGAACTCAGGAGTCTGACATAGCACAGACAGAACACCTGCAGAATTATTTACTAAATGATTTTTACTTGATTTGTTAGAAAAGTTGGAGAAAGCATACACCCCAAATATCCTGCTTGTACTCAGAAAATCATGTAAATGGGGCTAAGAATCTTCGGAGCCTTTCCCCAAAGGAGCTCCTGTGCACCCACAGCTGCGAGCATATCCCAAACCAGTCCCAATGCAAATTATCAACCTGATGATTGTTGTCCACTGAGGAACCAGTATCAGATCATAAGCAAGACCCCAGGAGGTTACTTTACACTGCCCTTTAAAATTTTTCAATGTCTTGGCATAGCTTTTCTATTACAAAGACTATTTCAAAATGGAGATGCTGTATTTTAAAAGGTGAAGTTAATCTTCAGAGTGAAGCCTGGAACAATTTTTGCCATACTTTTAGACAGAGATTCACTCAAGTGTGATTCTTTTCTTTGGCCCAGTGAACCTGGATGAGAAAACTGCTCTCCACAGCAGCTGAGCAGGCAGGAGAGAAATGAAATTCTGCACCATCATTTCCTCTTTATGGCTACAGTGACCAGAGAGAATTGGAAAATAAGGGGCTGAGAACTGCTCATTTTCAATTGCTGCTTACCCAAAAGCCAGTGGTTTTATACTGAATGGTTTATGTCATTAACTCCTCTGACTCATAATGCAGTACATTTGTCTGAGAAAGCATTGACCTTGAAAAGAAACTGCTTCAAAACACATGCTCATTATGTGAAGAGAGTGAACATATATAGCATTATAGCAGGAAGCTTCAACACCAGGATTTTGTACCAAGTAAAAATAGAGCAGAACATTTTGATCAATGATGAAACACTGGGATAATTTAGGCATCCCAAAAGACGATTTTCAGATAATGGACAGTACAGGAAAAAATTAGGATTATCAAAAAAATCTGTAGAGTCACACAACATTAAACTCTTCCAACACACTGCAAGTATCTTGGTATTTTGCATAAAGCTTCAGCTCTTGAAAGCAAACAGTTCCACCAGAGTCTTTTATGTGCTGTCTGTTTTAGTAACAAGTAGGAGTAGTCCTAGAGAAGAGCCCCCACTCACAGAGCTCATTCTCAAGCAGAAACCAAAGGAAAAATGTGCTGTGCTTTGTTATTTTATTTTTGTGTACCTTTTGCATGCTTAGGACATATAATGCAGAACACATCGGTTATTCTGGTCTGAAACACTCGGAAAAGGCATAAGTACAAACAGAAATTCTGTGATTATCACTCTTATTTATTACCCCTGGTAGGAAAGGTATCCAGCTTCATGCAGGTGCAATGAGGTGTAGCAGCAAACATGCATGTGGCAAGCAAGCTGATGTGCTTTTACATTAGCTAAAAAGAAAAAATAGGAAGCATGTTGCATTCATGCTGCCATAGAGAGATTCGTATTGCAGACAGCTCTTTTTGGGAGGCAATTTCTCATGCTT
This sequence comes from Onychostruthus taczanowskii, assembly GCF_017590055.1. Taxonomy (NCBI): domain Eukaryota; kingdom Metazoa; phylum Chordata; class Aves; order Passeriformes; family Passeridae; genus Onychostruthus; species Onychostruthus taczanowskii. Next base: position 1,058,028 of record NW_024498906.1, on the reverse strand, counting down.
GTTTTATTATTCTTCAGCAACCCTAATCTCAGCAGGCAGCCTGGCTGAGAAACCTTCATGTACTAGTCCCTTTACGGATCCAATCACAATTACATGAGTAAGGGTTTTGTCTAATGAAGGAGTTACTGAAATAGCAGAACTTTTCTTTGAAGATAAATGACAAACACTAATTCTCCAAGATACCTTTTAGTTTTAGTCAAAGTAAGACCCTTAAGGGGCAGTTACACAGCTACCATTTAGCAAAGGAGTGAAAATGTCAGAAACGAATTAAGCAGTTCAAATAGATAGTTTAAGATAAGAATCTCAATCCCACAAGCTGAAGCCCACAGTAAAAGGTCATGGTCTGAAAGTCTGGCATTGAAAGCTTAAAATCAAAAGATCAAATCTGAACTCTGTTTGGAGCTGCAGTTTTTTTATTTTATCACGTGGAAAAGGAGGATTTATTAATTGGAATAAACCCCAGATCTATTATCTTATATACAGAATACCATTCAGAATTTGCAATTTCCTGATTTCTTTTACAAATTCCATTAAACAACTGGAAAGTATTTATAATGCAGCAACAGTCATGCTGCACACACAGCTGAACATACTCTAAACTAATTTGCTCAGATGCTGGTAACCTTTTACTTTCAGGAACAGGAAGTGTGCCTATAATGTTACACTGACACTGCCACAGCAATATAAAAGTCACTCATGTCCTGTTTACAAAAAAACCCCATACTCTGGAACCTTGAAACTTGACAGTGGATAAAGTTTTAAGCCTTTTACTCTTGTAAGAATAAGATTTTTTTTTTCTTTTCTTGAATGACAGAGATTTTGCGCGTTTATATATATTATATATAATTTAAAAACAGTAATATTATACATACAGTTCCTCCTTTTTATTATTTTTGCAGAAATATACGACATATGCTAGAGAAGATATGACAATCTACTTGTCATAGGACAACTACATTTGTATGGATATAAAAATGCTTTCCAGAAGCCCCCAAATATCTTGTAAGCAGTCAATGCAAACACTTCCAATATGATGTGAGATACCCTACTGCATGTTGGAATTGATTCTAAAGAGATATTTAGAACTATGACAGTGGTAAAGATAATTCAGGCCAATATTCTGGCACACTGGGAGAATAGAAATAAATATCTTGCCTATAACTACTGATTTTGCCCAGCTCAGGACAAGGTTTGTATGAGTAGAAGAGAATAAAACATCTATTCTTGTATCAATAAAAAAAAAATTGAGAAAGTTCAAGGTCATTTACAGGAAATTAAACTCTAGCAAAGAGAAGATTTTCTAGAAGGATAAAAAATTTGCCTTTTTTCAAATCAAGTTGTCTGAAGTTCAGAAATGATCTAGTAATTTAAGAGTAAAATCTGATGACAAAGGTCAAGTTTATAATAACTTTATTTTAAAAGGCAGGACAGTGGGGACAGAGCGAAAAAATGCACACAAAGACAGGGGAACATCTGTGACAATTCAGTCTAGCAAACATTCACAGAATCTTTGACAGAAGAAAGGCAACACAGAGCAATAGTATGAGAAGCAATATTTTACAGTAGTGGCAAGTCCAGGTGGAATACATGTCACTCATAATTCGAGATGAATTGTCATGTACCAGTTAGCTATGTCATTCAAACATCAAATATTTACTTCATCATAAAATTGATGTAAGCAGAATCACATTCCATTAGAGCTTTCAACATTTTCACAAGCATTTACACAACTTCTATACAGAAAATTGAGTAGAGGAACACAGACTCTTCACTACTCAGGAATCGGATTAAGCTGCATTTATGGCACAGAACAATTTTGCAACATCAGACCATTGCCAGGACAACTTGAACAGAGTTAGCAGGTAGAGCTGGGCAGGAAACACTTCAGGAAAATAGGGAGTAGGAAAAGAAAAGAGAAAGATAAGCATATGCCAAAATAGCAGTAACTAGGTGTTGCAGCTACTGCTATTTCTTCCATTTCATAAGAATAAATGCTTATTCTTCTGTGGGTTCTTCTCTCAAAGGAGCTGTTCCACTTTGTGAAAATATTTGAGTAATTTGAAGCAAGGACTTAAATCTATCTGTCTCAAAGTTACTGAAGGGCCTTTTTCACAAGGCCATATTGAGCACCTCTGTGGTCCTTTCACTGTTTTAACAAGATGAAACAGCTTTAAAACAATATATTGAGGGAACCAGACAATGTCCTCCAGAATAACCTCTAACTTCTGGTTTAGGGCATTGACTTGTTACATCTAAGATCTTGGTTCAAGCCTCTGGTTTATATAACAAAGACCCTGCACTCAAGTTCCTCGCATTCTAAAAAATAATGCTGCCTTCAAAATATTGGTTATTTTGAGAGTATCTCTGGTTTTGTCTGGCAATTCCATCCTGGAGCTGAAGATTCTTCACAATAAAAAGTTAGTGGTTATCACCCACTTCTTTTGAAAAGTTTTGGTTTTGGTAATTTGGCATTATAAACAAAAAAAAAACCAACAAACAAAAAACCAAAAAAAACTTCATAAAAAAACTTCATAAAAAAATTCCCAACCAGCTCTAATAACATACGCTATTTTTTTTCAGTTCAGAGTTCAAGTAACATTATATGTTTTTTTGCAGTCAAGACATTATATTCCTGAATGATATATAAAGCAAAACAAGATTCCAGTTGTCTTATGTGATATGCAATATAAAAAGATCCAGATAGGAAGGACAGTGTAAAATGGTAAAAGGATTCAACAGCAGGAATAAATACCTTCTTTAGCCACATAAGCCACAACATAAGCACCACCGTTTTACATAAATGACCGGTTTCCTCAGCTAACTTCCAGAAAATGGATGTAGGTGGAGCTACTGAAGGACAGGAAGCAGACTCTAGTGAATCAGAGCAGGTGAGAAGGGTTCTGGAGTAAACATCTTCTATTACTGACATAGGTATACAACCTGAACACAAGCTGAAATACCAACAGTCCACCACCCACCACCCCCCTTTCTCTTTAAGCACATAATTCTCTGGTTATTTGTGTGAAAACACATTAAGTCAACAAACCACTGAAACAGTTTAGACAGCATAACTTTATGGCCCTTTCAGAGAGAAAGGTTTCAGAGAGTGCTATAAAGCATAGTTGAACCATGCAAATGTATGCAGCCCATTCCTCTCACCAGTCCTGTGAGCTCCATCTGCTTATTTTTATTCAATATGCTTTATTGTGATTTTAAAAAGTAAAAGATTACTTTAGAGCCAAACAGCTCTAAGAGAAACAAAACTATTTCCCATTCAGTCCTGCAAAGCTATGTATATGTCATTTTATTAGCATAATTAAGGTGCTCTATGTTATGTAATGGAGCCATGTGATGCTTTTAATATTTTAAAATCAATATAGACCATTAAGATGTTGCTTAATCCATTTTCCCATAGAATGTATTCATTTCCTCCTGTGTATAAACAAAGAGAGCAGCAGTCCCCATTGTAGGGTGAAAATATTCTTCATTAATATAGTACTTTATATACGGAAACATGCATTTTGATATTTTTCCCACTTGTCTAACAATTCATGCTTCTGGAATCCACAAATTTCTAGATATACTACACACACAAGCACTTTGCACTATCTTCAACTAAGGACTAATAGCGGGAAAAAAATTGTGAAGGATTGGACAAAAGTATATAAACTTTATTGCATTCATGTTATGGGTGCAAAGCAGGATTCCTTGCTGCTCAAGAGGGGACAGAAAACACGCCATGCTATGCTGGTATAGCTGGAGGAAGCAACTAAGCACATGGACAACTGCAAATCTTGAGAAAAGCGTGAGGATTGTGTCCCTCCTGCTAAAACCACGTTTTTTCCCTGCCATTCTCTACACGTGTGTGCCCATTACAACTCACCAGGTGTCAAAGGTGGTTTGTCTCTTGGGGTGGTTTGTCACCGTGGTGCTGTCTGCTGGTAACACCGAGGCTCTGTTGGACACATTGTTTTCTATGTAGGTACTGTCTGGACGTGGAGATGGAACTGAACAGAGAAACAGCAAACAATGTACACTGAGCTCTGCCAAAAAATCCCAGCTCCCACTCCTCTGCTTCCTCTCTGCCTCTTACAGTAACAGGAGAGCAAAGACACCTTGTGTTTTGTGTAGGATTGAAAAGAAAGCTGACTTTTGTGATCCTTGCAGGGTAATATTGGTCATAACATGAGACCATCATCAGAACTTGGGTAAATTGTTATTAGATTTGAGAACACTTCTATTTGTAGGGAGCTCTAAGCGTGACTGATATTTAAAAACAGGAAAGAGAATAAGAGGTTGGAATATTGTTACTAAAGACATGAAATATTACAGTTTACACTTCATCTTCACTTTAACCCTTAAAAACAGTAGCAAGTAAACAGTTTTTTTGGAAAAAAAAATTTATATTTGATGTAGCTAATATAATGTACTAAAAATTAAAACATCGAAATTAGATATTATGTATTTTTCAAACAGACATACTGTGGTTTTGAAAATACACAACTATATACAGATATAGAACATAAATTTATTAGAATTATGAATATCACTAGAAATACCTGCACTGGATTAAAAACTGACAGGACGCTTGTTGGAACTTTAATGCAGCATCACATTACACAATCTATCAAAACAGCATCTGTAAGATTTGTTCAAGCTGTAGTACAAAAGTATATGCTAATAAATACTGTTCTAATACAAAGGTTAAATTTATATAAATAAGGATTTACCTTTTTCACAGTAACTTGCATATACTATTATCACCAGTTTTGCATGCACTATTATCAAAGTATTATTGGAAATATAATATCATCTTCCCAAGGCAATAATTAAGCCCATCTAAAATATATTTGTTAGATAGACAAAGTTGAAGTGGAAAAATCCTCTTTTTCATAAGAAGGAATTGAATAAATCCCAGATCTGCAGTTTCTTTAGCACATGACTTATGAAGTCCTTCTTCTTTGGAACTTTTGTTTCACTATACATAAAAAAGAAGGACAATCCACGCACAACTTTAGGAGCTTTTTAAGGATTAATGAAAGCAATCCAGGACTGAGAATTCTTAAGCATCCTCTGCTGCATTTGCAACACGAACACTCAAAAGCATCACTCAAAACAGTGCAAGCTTTAATTCTGCTCACAGGTTTTAATATTGCAGTGGGACACTTGCAAGGATTGTCAGATTTTAACGTGTCTAAATCAGGTCATGAGCCAACTTATCAACCTGAAGAGGATCAGAGGGAGATTTGTGACTCTGCTTAAGGTTATTAGGTGACTCATAATCGAATTTCAGCTGATTGGGACTTCTTAAGGCTCAGGGGAGCCCCACAAGCCTCCTAACACTTGCAGGACAGTAATTAGCCTCTTATCATCTTCTTCAAAACAATTAGCCAGGTTTAGCCATGAGGCAGCTGCTCAGAAACCACCATCTTTTGTGTGCCACAACAGAACAGTATCTGTTTGTGTGTGTCCATACACAGACCTGTTTTATTATTTATTCTGAACTGGAATTATGCAAGTGTGCCCTTGCTCGTAGGAAACCCGGATCTTTAGTAATTTAATAAAGGCACAAAAGAAATGCCACAGGTTACAAGCCATTAAAGCTAGAGTTACACTTCCATGTAACACAGTATCTGAAACAGATCAGTAAGTATGTCCATGTGCTACAAGTGCATAGGTATAAACAGAGTCTTTATAAGAACTGAAAATAAAAATTTAAAATATTGATTAACTGCCTACTTTGGTAATACTAATTTTGTTCATTTTGCCCTGATGCCCTGATAAATTATATTTTGCTTTACAAGGTACTGCAGTGGATGTACTTTCCAATTAAAGTGAGCTATCATTTACAAATAAACAATAGGGTACCAATGCACTTCCTGCAAACTCACCCTCTGAAAGCTGAGTAACAAATATTTTTCCAATAAACCTTGGTAGTTGTTCATGTTAATCCTCTGTATCAATTTCTAGTACTTAATTTATATTCCATGCTAAAATTCTGGATTAAATTTGAAAGAGCCACCATGAAATTACCTCTGTAAAAGCTGCCAACTCTTCTTGGAACAGGGTCATTATACAGAATTCTATTCTCCTTAGTAGATGCTCCATCTTCTGTGTGTGGATCATGATATGCTCCACCCTATGTAAAAGAATAATAAACTATTTAAAATGAAAGACTGTTAACTGATTTGCAGTTTTTAACCAACATACATAAGCAACAAAGCTCCAAATTCACCATACCATTTTCCTTTCATTTTATTAATAACTGTAAATATCAAATCACAGACTATGTAATCAATAATTACTTGATTTTGCTGCTTGCTTGCCTCTTTCCAAAATGACAAAAATGGCATTAACAAAATTTTGCCTCCAAGTTGTGATTTTAAAGACATTAATCTGATTGAGGCCCTCAGAATTTCAACTTGAATGAAATTCAACTGTAGCATCTCAGGAGAAATCTTTTACTGGAGGCTTGTTAAATTAATTTCTGATGGAATCTGGTCACTCTGCTACTGGCAAACATTAAAAAGCAGCTAGGAATGCATCTAATTTGAAATAATTGCAACACCAAAGCACTATAATCTCTTATCTCTCAATATCATTATCTAGAGGTACCAACAATCACAAAATCTACTGTATGCAAAATAATAGAAAGTCTCTGAACTAAGAAATCTATGGACAAAGTTCTTCACTCAGACAGGATAGGTAAAAGCATATCATTACCTCTAATTCATTCTATTTTCCTGAAAACAATATTGGAAGTACTTCAAGTACAAGTCTAGGTGAGCCCATAGAAACATCCTTATGCACACAATTAGTCACCAAATATGACTTAATCCCACTCTTAAACTCATCAGGAACTACAATTTTTTCCCTCAGTATGGACTGACCACATGAAATTTAATGCTCTTCTCCAAGACCCCATAGGAAACTACTGAAACCCCTGCACTAAGTGAAATCTAGAACGTCCAAGAAGGACAAAGGTTAAAAACCAAAGCCACAAAAAAACCTAACCAAAACTAAAAACTGGGATTCCAATTCACCACACAAGTGATTTGCAAAATCTACTTTGCTTTTTGTGGATGAAGATCTGGTCTCTGTCTTGTTGTCACAGAGAAAACAAACCTTGAAACTGAGGCCAGAACTGCAGATAAAACAATGCTTCAAATCCCAGCTGGATTCTTCTAAAATTTACCAGAGTCTGAAGCATTTGATTAAATTACTACTTGTATTAGATACCTCTTATTTATCAGCAGTTAGATTTCAAACATGAGACAGTAATAGCAACTTGCATTTGATTTTCTTCTGCTTAACCCTTTTTGTATACATTTAATTTAAATGTAAAAAACCCCTTAAAACAAAACTGTTGTGTTGAGACATGAAAAGTCCTAAAACTAAGAGTGGATGAGAGGTTTTTTTTTATTTTTTTTTCGATTTTTTTTTTCTTAAATAAGATTTAAAGCTTGGCAAAAAAAGAATGTTTTTCTTTAAAAAGACTTGGTAGAGCTAAAAAGAAAACCAATGCGAAACTAGAAACACGGAAGTAAGGAAAATTAACCAAAGATGAGCAGAGAAAAAAACCCCAGGAGAACTGATCAGAAAAAATAAGTATGAAAACAGTAAAGAATCTATGAGAACACATATTATTAATGAGTTTTTTAGTTCACTAATCCTGAAGGGAGTGAAACTTTCTGACTCCTAATGCATAATGTAGAAAAGGGTGGGAAAATGAGGATAGGAAGGAGCCAAAAAATGACTTTTTTGTGAAAATGCCTTTATGAGGCATAAGAAGATTGAAAATTTGATTTTGATTTGTTACTGAAAGCAGTACAAACAAATAAAAAACAGCTTTGTGAATTCACAGACTTAGCATCCATTTCAGAAAAGTCATTTTCCTTTAACACTTCTAATGGTTGAAATACAGATTTAAAAGCACTAAGTGAAGGCTGAAGTTTTTAAAAATACTGACCACAAGAGATAAAGGCAAGTTCTTTATCTTGAATGAACAGACTTTCCAAAGGAAATGAAAATGAACAAAAACATAAGCATTACAATACACACTGATTTTCCTAATTAAAATAAAAATCTGTAAACCCATTTTCAATGACAAAGAATGATCCAATAAAAACAACTGGCCTCTAAATAGTACGAAATAAAATTAAAATTACTTCAAATTACTATCTGCTGCATAATGCAAAAAATGAACTGAAGAATACAAGGTAGTGTGACCTTTTATTATCAAAAACTGAAACGCTGATATTACTGCCCTTCCAAATAATATCCTGAAGAATAAGTAACATCTAATTTGACTGAAATGAGAGAGACAGAAAAATAAGTACACAGGAAAAAACTGTTTTTGAAATGGAGCAGCTGTAATCCCTTCTAGGTAGCTTTTTAAAAATTATTATTCCATGCACTTCTATTTTGGTATTTTCTCATGTTTGAATAAACATAAATCTTGAATGTGCTATGAATGAAAAAACATATAATGTCTTTTTTTCTCTACTGGACTGAGGAGACAACCACTACCTGAAACTCTTTTATGGTACTTGTAAATCCCTATTAGGTCAACTACAGCTATTTCTTAGATGAACTATTAAGTGGGCAGAGTATTTCAGTTTCTCATAGTAAACCATCATCTTTGGACCTTAAATATTATTTGCAGCTCTTTGACTTTCTTCAATTTATCAACAAATTTGAACTAGATGTGTTCTCCTTAGTAGTCAGTTTATCACAGGGGTAGGCATAGAGAAACAAACACTTATTTTTGTATTTGTCTCTCCACCATTTTATTAATAGAGAAATTTAAAGCTCTGAGGACAAATACAGTCATCTTTACATATCTGATGTGTAAAACATGAGATAATTCAGAAGTGTTGTGTAACAAATGTAAATCAACACCAGAACCAGCCTGTCCTCTACTCTTTAATTAATGCTCACAGAAAAACACAACCAGGTATCCACTGACAGTAACCACTGTCAGAGTCAATTTACAATGGCCACTACAATATGAAATTTCTAGATTACACCAGTTACTTATCATACTAATCTAAAGAAATATTGCAAGCTTTGATATTTCTCTAGTAAATTAGGGTATTTCAGCAATAATGTCCTGCTATACCTGAATGAAACACTGGCTTCAAAAATTAACATTAACATTCATAACAGAAATACATATAGGAAAAGCTAAATAAAAACACAAATGAGAAAGATAATTAAGCAAAATGATACAGTAAAAATGACATCAGACCATGTAACCAAGGACTAAAAACAACTAATGAAATTTGAACTTCAGAGACAATTTTTCTGTTCTCACATTTCAGTACTTTAGGAGAATGGTATTCAAAGTCCATTTTTCAAAAGTACCTTGATATATTCAGCCCTTCTGGAAAAAAAAAAAGCCCCCAACAACATCCCCATACCTTACAAGACAAATAAATGAATAACTGCAAAGAAACAGAAGACAGAAAGCAGGCGAACTGCCCCCACGTGAGTTAAAAGGAGAAAGGTAAACCTTCAAATAAGAGGCAATATTTTGGACTAACCCTATTAGAATCTTCCGTACAGTCTTCTCGTGATGAGCCAACAGACCTTGTGAGTGACTTATGCTGCACCTGTGGAGATAACAGTTGCAGGCTGTTTGCTCTGGCTGCCATCCCTTGCCCTACGCTTAAGCCACCCTCTGAGCCCTTTGACCTCACTCTGTCCCGGCTCACATACATAGAGTGTCTATGAGGGCGCTGCTGTGAAGAAAAAGGACTGGTATAACCTAGACCATAGGAAAAAGATTCATGTGGAGCAGACAGAGAGTGGGAATGGCTTCCATCCATGTGATCTGGCAGTTTTAACTCCTCCATTGTTTTGGAGTGTCTTGTTGGTGGTCTTCGGGCGTCCAGGGTACCCTCGCTGCGGTTATTCCTGGCGGATGGACTGAGCATAGTTCTGTTATCGCTGTGCCGGGGAGCACTCGGACTGGTAGGAGAGTTCAAGTCCATGCAGCTGGATGGAAAATACCTACTGGTGTTTGGTTCTGCAGCTTGGGCCCTGGCCTCAGAAAGGTTGCCCACGGATTTTGAGTCTGTCAGAACTCCATGGCTCTTGGACTTTGTCCGATAGGAGGGACTCTTAGAAGACTGTGGGATGGTATCGATGTAGCTGTGGCGGCTGTGCTTGTCGCCAGGCTGCAGCGTCCCAGTTTTGCTTTGAGAAGTTTCCATAAAGGAGTGCCGGTTCTGCTGAGATCTGGTGTTGGACTTCAGGTACTTTGTGCCTGAACCATCAGAACTTTTGGTGTCCACATTAAAATCAAACTCTGTTTTTCCCTTTGGTTCCTTTGGGCTGAGAAGATGTGGCATGTTATTATTGGCTATATCCTTGTTGCCAGATCCAGGTGTGTTGCTTGGTTTTTTTGCGTGCATTGGACTAGGTGCAGGTCCAGGAAGGTTTCCATTTAAAAAGCTTTCATTTGCTGGAAGCCCCTCTTCTCTTGGCCCGCCAGCCCCTAGTGTCTGCATATCCTTGCTGTTTGATCTGTGGTGTGACTGCAAAGCAGAACTTTTGCTGGCTTGATTTCTATATTAAAATGCATAAAGAAGCATTAATATATCAGATTACTTATTCATGTATTAATAACTTCAAAAAAGTACACCCATTTCAGTTGCCACTTAAAACCAAAAATTTAACTGCAGTAAGATCAAATATCGCCAACTAAGGCACCAGAAGCTTCACTAAAATAACAGATTTGCAAGTGTTTGTACATTGTTGTTTCTGGTTATAATCTGATGGCAAACTCTGCTTTGGTTAATGATTTTGCTGACAAAAGCTCTTTAGATATCAAATCTAATAACAGAAATTCCAACATATTTGGACATTTATGTATGTGTGTACAATGTGAGTACATCGCTAAGTGAAGCATTACATTACGAAAATTAGCTCTATATCAATCAAAAAAATCTTAAATACACCTGGCATATCAAAGGAAGGTAGAACAATCAAATATGTCAGCACTGTCAAAAAGCCCTGATACAATCAGTGCTCCAGGCTATCTTGGGTATTCCTGGTTTGGAGGAGGAGGAGAGAGGAAAGGAGGGGAAAAGAAGTTATTGTTCAGATGGAGTCAGTCTGAGCTAGCCCTGTAACACCAAACCCAAAACCAGGTCTACCACAGGAAGACAGCTTTTGTGGAACTTGGCACTATCCCAGTTTTTGGTGTATTAACTCATTCCAAAGCTGCACCTGAAAGGCTCTGCAACCAGACTGACTTGGGGCAGAGCTACTTGGTTATGTCCTTGTCCTCTACTCTACTTCCTAGCTCTTCTGGTTTTGGGACTACAGGACTGAGATATGAGTTGGTTCTGCAAACCCTGAGACTGATTTTTTTTGAGCAGGATTTATTACCTCAGGTTTTCTGGCATTAAACTAGTTCAGCTCTACTTCCTAGCTCTTCTGGTTTTGGGACTACAGGACTGAGATATGAGTTGGTTCTGCAAACCCTGAGACTGATTTTTTTGAGCAGGATTTATTATCTCAGGTTTTCTGGCATTAAACCAGTTCAGTTTCTGGAAGCTTTAGGCTGGCACTGCCATAGCCAAGACTGAACAGTGCTGGAGCTGTCCTTGTTTGCCTTGATGGACCTAGGCAGGCTATGAGCAATTAACTTATTTCTGTAATAAATCTATGATGTAACTCAGATATATTGCTGAGGGTTGAAGTGACAGATCACTGTACCTTTGCTGATCTTTTTGATAATTGTAATTGGATAACGCTAGCTGGTTTTATACCTAGGATTTTTGTATTAACCACTTCTATTGATCTCATAATCTATTTCATTGCAGTTCCTAAAACTTAAGCAATTTTAATGCCAACTTAAATTATTTTCCAGTTAACAGAAAGCATATTTTTCAAAACTTTAGAGATAGAGGAACCTAGTATTTTTACTAGGAAAGACTTTTAGACAAGTTTCCAGTGGATGCAGGTCTTTCTTTCTTTCTGATGCCATATGTCTAATGATAAAACTTCTACTCTAAGCATCTGTAAAGGCAGCTAAAACTTCTTGGTGTCTATCTTTGAAAAAGTATAGATTGTGAATGTCATCCGAAATCCTAAAATAGAGGAGCAATTTTTTGAATCTCACAGGATAAGCTAAAGCAAAACATGGCCAGGATTAAAAGCCTGCATATAGAATATTAAAATATTCTGCATATTTCAGAGGGTGACCTTTATGAATGCATTTATCAGAGCAATAACAAGAAGGTTTTTGTACTGAAGTATTTCATCCAGCAGTAAACCTGATTCACTGAGGTATGAAAATTAAGTGGCTTCTCTCAAGCTACGTGGGTCCAGCAAGGGAGTCACTGAGCAAACATGTCCTGTATGAGTCTGAGGTCAAATAGACTACACACGATCCACAACTGCAACTGCAGACAAAATTCTCTTCATCTCCAATTTGGAATGTGATCAATAGGCACAATTTTCAGGACATTCAGCTGCTACAAATCTGTATGAACTTTAAGCTTTTAAATATCAAAATCTTGGACAGATTTGTACATATACAACAGTGGTAGCATTCCAAAGAAAAGAGCATTCCTTTGGAATCTTGGGCATCTTCCAAGCCACAAAATTCCTATTGTTCAAGAAAAAGGCTAACATTTTCTTTTAAGGTGGATCAGCCAATTTTTTTTTTTTTTTTGTCGTACGCAGAAATGGCTTCAACATTGTCTCTTTTTTTTTTTTTTTTTGTCATACGCAGAAATGGCTTCAACATTGTTTCTTTCTTTTTTTTTTTTTTTTTTTGATGCATGCAGCCTGATGCAGTAAGTTAGCAAAAATTTCAGTTTGTGTAGCTGTAGATACTATCTGCTTCCTTTACTCAGTGAGGCAACAGAACAGCACTCATGTTCCAGAGTGCCTCAGCTGTCAAACAACCACTTTTCTTGTAGGTGATGCTGCATGTGAGCACCACAACAACTCACTCACCGGCAGAGCAAAAGCCAGTGGCAACAGTGACAAGGCTACATTTACCTGTTGGATAAAGTGTTGCTGTCTGCATGGTAAGGTTTTCTCTTAGCTGACCGTGAAGGAGAACTTCCACAGCGATCCAAGAGTCTTTGGGTTTGAAACGAAGGGTGGTTCAAACATTGCTCTGTCAAATATCTATCTGCTGGATCTAACTTCAGTAAGTTCTTTGAAAAACAAATCCCAAAGTTTAAATGTTAGTATCTGTATTTTACATTATCAAAAGAACTCCGAAACCAAAACAAAGAAAACAAAACAAAAGAAACACCCCCCCCCCCCCCCCCCCCCCCCCCAAAATAAAGAACATTACTGGGTAATTTTTTAATCTCCAAAGTTTCTGTGATTAGATGTCACTGGTAGAATAATTTCATGGTGCATTAAACTACATATGATACTAAATAAACACACATATTTGTTATATATATATATAATTTTATGCACACATATATGACAGTATGTTTAAAATACAAAGATATATAAAATTTCTAAAAATGTTTTATATATCTATATATGTTTTAAATACATGTATTTTAAACATATTTTTCAGGATAAACCTTACAACATTGTTTTGAATCAAAAATATTAAATTTACCAGTAATAAAATGCTACAATGCAACAGGCTTTACAAACAAATCAAACAACTATATGGGAACATTATAATGCAAAGACAAACATAATTTTAAAGTTTAGTATTTTTAAAAATACACAAATGTAAGAGTTCTGGTTTTAGCTTATTGGGATCAAGTTCACCTGTATTTTCAAAGAATTCTCTAAGCTGTTTACAATGCATTCAGAATAACACTTGCCTCATAATTCTATTAGATCAGTTATGATTCTAAATAAAGACACTTCCTGACATGAAGAAAATATTTAATCACAAAACTTGAAAACAGGAGCTTCGGTATTTTGGGAAGTTTGAAAGGTTTCTTGCAATAAAAGACCAATCCAGAGTTTACATTGGAATATTCAAACATGCATGACTGTTAGCAAAGTTAAAAGTTTGAATGGCTATTAAGCGAAAAAACCAGTTATTTCTTAAGGGTTGTGTAAGTTTAAGAGAGAAGAAATCTATGTGTGTCTGTGCATACACACACACTACATTAACACCATACTCAGCCACTTGACCACAAACTGGCTTTCCCTTCACAGGATCCCTGCACTTCAAAATGGTAAATGCTCAGGAAACAAAGCAAGTGGCAAACCAAATCCTATGCAGTTTGGTCATACAGTATGCAGCACCTTTCTTTCTTAAGTGACACACTCTACTGAATGATTAACAGCTTCTTTCCCCCTTTTTTCTGGTATTCATCACTACAGTGGCTCAAAAGGCTGAACAAACATGAGGAGGCCACATGTGATTCCTACATTCCCCCTCAGAAGAGAGGATGTCCAGAGGCTTCTCACAAGTGCCTGTACATTACATTACACAGGCTGGACAAGCAAGGAGAACTGGAAGTCCACAGGTTATCACAAGGCTGGGAATCTGCCTGGAATCACAGGGAAGTAGTGGGACAGGGCTGATGGCTGAGGCATGGTCACTGATGGGTACAACTGGTCTCAGAAGGAAGGGGATGGAGAGGGAGAAGAGTAACACTCCATATAATTGGCTTCCTGGATCACATCCAATGTCTGCATGGAACAAAAGGTTTATCCACGGACAATCTCTAGGTCAGGATTAGAAGGCAAAGCAACATATGGTATGGTATGATGGGAGTTTGTTACCAACAATGCATTGAACAGCATGAAGGTGCTGAAGAGGAAAACTCTATAACAACAAAAAAACACCTCCTGGTCACAGATCCTCATCCTCACAGCAGACTTCAGCTATCCTGACATCCAGCCTGTGTACATGCTCCAGGAGATGTCTATAATCAGTTGGTGAAAATTTCCAAGTGCAGTTGCTGGAGAGGCAAATTAGCCAAGGAGGGGACTTCAGTTTACTTGAGCTGCTGCTCAACAACAGTAAAGTACTGGTGAGAAATCTGATCAGAGAAGACACTCTGAGCTGCAGCAACCATGAGATGACTACAGTTAGGACTGAAAGAAGAGGTGGGAAGATAAACATCACAGATAAAACCCAGGACTTCAGGAAAGCAAATTCCATTTTTTATAAGGAATTACCAGGCATAATCTCCTGAACAACTACCATAAGAAAGAAGTCCCGGACAGCCATTGATTTTTATGGAAAATTTGTTTTGAGTTCAGGAACAAAGTATCTTAAATCTTTTTCATAGGTTGAGGTTGGCTAAACAGGGAATTTCCTAATAAACAAAAATGCAAAACAGAAGTGGGTGAGAACCAGAATGAAGGACAGGATACAAAGATGGACTATAAAAGCAGTGCATTAGCACAAAGGTCAGGCCACTCTTCAGAAGGCCAAAGTCCAGCTAAGGCAAGTGAAGAAAACCAAGGGTAAAAAGAAAGGGTTCTACAAGTATTCTCTTTAGCAAACAGCTCAGAGGAAATGCATGTCTGGTGCTGAATGGCAGAGACAATTGAATGGCAGATGATATAAAGAAGAGAGTCTCAATGTCTTTTTTTCCCAAATCATAACATGCAAAACCAGTTCCTAACTCCCTAATGCTTGCAAATCAGCATGACTTGTGAAGGAGAGCAGAGGACTGGAGCAACAACAAAGCAACAAGGTCAAATTGGTGCCTCATCATTAATCTAGTCCAGAAATGCTCTCTAAATAGATATATGTTAATAACTCCCTACTTCAACTGGCATAAATTGAAGTGTGGGTTATTCAGTAGTCTAGTAATCTGACCTGAGGTCCCTGGGAATGCAGATAATGAGGAACACAACAAGTGTGGACATGTATCAGACTGTCCCTTGTCTGCAGAAGAGACAGGCACACAACAAAGTATGCGCAGCATTTGCAACATGCAACTTAACCACAAGTCCCTTCTGTTCTCTCCTTGTAGGCGTCTGCACATTGCTTAACAGGGTTCCAACTCCTGAATTAAGAAATGCACATCAAACAAAAAATATCCCCTCTACAGAATTCCTGAACTTTCTCACCTTGTGGGCAGAAACATCAACAGAACAGATGAAAAGAATGAAAATATTTGGAAACCTGTGCTTCCCTAAAATTCAAGTGCTTCATTTCACAACTTTGCAACTTTTAAATCATATCAAAAGAACCTAAAAGAAACTGAGATATAACATAAAATTTAGGATAACATGAAAATAAACCCTCCCCCAGTACATGTAACAATGGTCTTAAGACATATTTTGAAATTTCCGTTCTGCAATATATACTACAAGATCTTGAGCTACAGCTAACTATGAAAAAAAGTTTCTGTGAATTAGAAAATAGAGGAGAAAGTATAATACCAAAACAAGTAATTATATGCACTGGAGTGTATCATATTGCAGACTCCTTGAAACCAAGATAAAAGCCATGCTGACTCTCTTCATAAGGCATGGAGATCAAAGGGATTTGAACTGGCTGTGTTGAAGAAGAGTAGAGCAAATTTGGTGGATTTCCGCTGGCTACAGCAATACTACTAAAAGCAAGTAAACACTCAAGTATTTCCCAAAGCATCTTTGTTTTCCAAGACAACTGGTGCAGAGGGGTTTGGGATCATAAAATTAATTCAGAGTTGATTAGCCATATCCACGCTTCATGTGTGTCCCATATTGCCTTTAATTCTTAGGCGGTTCTGTGATTATAAACCTAATTTTGGATACTACGACTTCTTTCGTCAGCTCACTAGGGATGAAGTGATGGGAGAGTTATATTGCAGCTTACCATGGGAGTATTTTTATAGTACAGTAGTAAGGACAGCAATACGTGTTCCATACCCAGGAACACGGCACAAATGCAAAGCACAATGTTTTTGTGGGGAATGAACTCCTCCTGATTCCTCATAAGAAGAACTCTCAGGACTATAACCTAGTTTGGCCATGTGTAACTAGCTGACTTGTTCCAACACTGGACTGAAGAGGACTGAAGAGTAATGTACACACTGTGTAGAGGTGATAGCAAGCAGATTAAGATTTTGGATAAAAACCCAGAACTCCTGCGTGTCAACTTTGTTTTTGACAACTGTCCACATCCTCACACTTACCCAACAACAAATGGAAAACAACTCAGGTTAGCCCAAAACTCTGTGGATGTATCTAAACATGATCACACTCCAGCAGTCAGTGCATGGGTGTCAGTGTGAAAGCACAGCCCTGCAAAGGATGGTGATGATGCTTTGTCTGGGCTACATATTCTTTATCAAATCAGTTAGAATTGAACAGACTCTCCTGGCATTTGCAAGGGATATTTTCCTGATTCCTAGGAAATACCAAGCTTTACTACAAACAATGGGGGGATCAATATATCTCGAAAGGGAGTTCCCAAAGTCCTTCTAAGATGTGTTATATTAAAAAAAAAAAAAGTAAAAAGTCACTTACATATTTTCCTACATATTACAGACAGAGAATAAAAGACAGTTTCCTACCTTCATAAGATCAAGCAATACACCGCTTAAAATTCCCAAATATCTTCTCTCTAAAGACTGTGGATGATTGACTGCTGGAAACTGTAAAAAATACACTGTAAATACAGTGATCATGTAAACAAGGTAATACATGAATACAATGTTTCAAAAAATAGAAACCAGTGAATCAAGGCATGTAATTAACGGGAATCCTAAGCACTGAAAAATTTAGTGGTTTATGAAAACTATAAAATATTATAGTGAAACAAATAACTCTATATGTGTGGTAAGCATCTAGTCAACCAAAGAAAGTATTTTTGATCATTAGGACAGCCAAGAAATCACTCTCAAGAAAGAAATAATCAACTTAATTTTTTTTTTTTGTGGCATTATGATTGACAGGAAATTTAAAATAGATTCAGAACTAACATAAGTAACATATCTATTAAAAAAAAAGGTTAAAAATAGCTCAGAGAGAATTTGAGAGGGCAAATACAGTACTACTCAAATACTAAACATTAATGAACAATTCCCAAGTGTTTTTAGTGAAAAAAGGCAAAAGCTCAAAGACTGGAGTTTCAGGGTTACTGCTGTGGTTATGCTGCTGGCAACACCATGAGAAGCAGTGCACACTGCTGGGGGCATCCATTAGTTGTACTAGTATTACTTTTCATAAATTACATTATGTGAATTTGAAGAAAAATGGAAGAACAGTAGTTTGAATGCTTTTATTCCTAAATAGTCTCTGTATTTTTCTTTTGACTTTCTTTTATTTTGAAGTGGTTTACTAATAATTGAGAATATTTTAAAGTCCAAGTCTGCTATATTGATCTTAAACAGTAACTTAGATAAAACAAGGTTTCCAAGCTTTCTCCAATTTTAACATAAACCAAATTGTAAAATGTTCATGTCTTCCTGTGGAGTCACAATCATAAAGAAGCTTTTATATCTAGAATGATCAGGGAAAAAGGAAAATGTGCCAAAGCCGTGCAAAGCACCAGTGGCTTGTCACTGTAATTGGTCAGATTTCTTCAGGTAACTTATTGGTAGAATAAATATTTATAGCCCTACATTGCCACTCACACTTTTCTGTAAAGTTATGAACCTATTGGTTGTTTCTGATCCCCTATTATTTTATTTCCTTATGTCTTCAACATACCCTGGATGTTTTCCTCTTCTAAAGAACTGAAGAGAGATCACTAAATATTCCCTAAACCTCAGGAGCAATGAAAACTGTGTTATATACATATATATGGAGGATACGAGTCGAAACAAAAGACAAGTTTGCCACTGTGCATTTGGATCCATGCTGGAGTGTCTGAATTTTTTTCATCCTGTTTTACAATATGTGAGTATTCACTGAAGGTAATGTAGAAATTCACAAAGTCTAAGCATATGGATAAAAAATTTTACATCATGGGCTAGTTTCTGTCTTGAGAATATCCAGCACCAAGTCCAGCTTGTAAGTAATAATTGGCTTGATCACAGCACACCTACTATCTGCTCTGCAACTGAAAATCTTTCACTATTAAGCACTACACTACATTCAAAAAAATGTACTTTTAAGGCTGGCTTATAGCACAAGATAATTGTTTCCCATGAATTAACTAATGAATATTATATTTCAAACAAATATTTTTTGTAGTATTTTGGATGTTTAAGCCATTATTCAGACTTTACTTCAAGTCTAAAAAATACTCTCTATGAGGAGCCGTATGGCCCTGCCACATCAGCAGTACCCTGACTTTACAGATGGGACTAAGAAGGTAGGAACATGTCTGAGGCCAAGCACTAAACCACTGATCCGGGATGAGAACAGACCCATAACTCTGAACCTTGTGCTAATCACATTAGGTCTGTGCTGTCTTCTTGAATTACTGTATTTTAAAGCTACAAAACAGATACTTCATCTTAAGACATCACAGAGTATTTATCCAAACAAGATTACACTGCACAATCAGAAATGCTGTAAAATAATGTTGAAGAGGCAGTAATTTATTTTGCTTACAATTTTTAGAGCATTGCTTTCCTGATACGGGTTATAAATTTCTCATACAAAAACACCATCCAGCCCACTGTTCTAAACAGGGTGAAATACAAATAGGACCTTGCAAAAAATGCTTGTCTAATAATTTTTTTTTAAACCCTCCACTCTGGAAGGGTCTACAGATTTCAACAACTCTTCAACAAAAACTCTTCAGAATTAGTTATTCTTATACCTAAAATAAATACCCTAACACCTTAAGCTAACTCTTTTCTTACCACTGTTAGCTGAAACAAATTTGTGGCAACTTTGAACATGCTTTAACAGAACTAGGTCCCCATTCCTTCCCTTTCACATTCTCACGTTTTCTCTTTCTCGGAGTAAAACTCAAATCTTGAGTCTTTAGCACAGATCAGGTCACCTAAAGCCTTCATATGTCTCTTTATATGATTTACACTAATGATTTCAGAATATCATCATGATCATAAACTCACCTTTCCAAGCAACATTCATCAATAAAGAAAGGACAACCAAAACTGAATTATAAGGAAACATGAGTACAATCACTGACCAGGTACTGTTAAAAGTAACAGAACTATTACTTATTTATTGATTCTGGTATTTTGTCATATTGCATATCCCAGCTTGCATAGATCTTCACACGAGTGAGTCTCTGTCATTATATTATATTGGCAAACCCTTGAAGAGAACAATGCTGTCAGTAGGAAGAACTTTTTTACTCAAGAGACTTAAAAAAACTCCCCAGGAATATAAGTCAAAAGGCAGAGAGCTCTTCTGCCATGACAGCAGCATCTACAGCTCAGATTTTCCCAACAAACTAGCTTGAAGACAGCAGTCCTGAATTTTCCACAACCTGACCTTACAGAGCTTTGCCACTAAACTTTCCAGTGGAAACCCGGCAGGGCAATGTTAGATTGGGTATAAGAGGTAAATCGCATGCCAAAAATATCAAAGAAATGAAAGAAAATCTCTAAACAACTTTTAACAAGAAAACAAATGTACTTAAAATACTCACTTCTGGTGTAATCAGAATTTTACTTTTCTTATGAATGCCTTATAATCTCTATATCCTATACTTACCTAGAAACGTAGGTAGCAGACAACGCACAATGTAAACGTAAAGAACCTTTGCAGCACTTCACAGAAGTAAATAAGAAAAATAAGAAAAAAGAACAAAGCTTTCCCTTACCCGCAAGCCATGGAAGCGTGGGTTGCTGTAGAAGAGCTTCATCTGCTCGGCTGGCAGCGGGCCCAGCACCTTCTGAATGGTGAAGAGCTGGTCAATCTCACTCTCGCCAGGGAACAGGGGCTGCCCATCACTCAGCTCCCCCAGGATGCAGCCCACAGACCACATATCCACAGCCTTGCCATACGGGGCTCTGCCAAGCGAAAATAAAATGTTTGTCACCCACTGCCACTGCCTTCTTACTGACCTGCTTCAATTTATTTGCTATATTTCCCATGGCACACTTCCTGACAATACAGAAAAACAAACTTTGTTATTAAGCAAACTACCTCAAAAATCAAGCTCTCTGTGTCTGCCCCAGATTTCCTGATGTATCTATCACTGCTTGAAAAGGCTGGAGATGGATTCTAAAGTGCCCCCAGGTTCCTTGTTCTTTTTGAAAAATCTTACCTACAGGAATAATCTTTCTGACTGCAAAGCATTCTCCACTCACAGTTAAACTACCACTAACTTCCCTTCTCTCTAGAGCTCATGCCTGCACTCTGTTCCTGCATTACATCTCTTGTTTGATTGTGCTTAATAGGTGGATGGGCATACTGGGTCTGGCCACTGGGAGAACAGAAATCCTAAGAAATCTTTATTTCAGCATTTATAGACAGAAATTTTAATTAGAGAGAAAACAGAGTTCTCCTGAAAACTATTTGATAGAAGAAACAAGTGAGGAAGCAATGGAAGCATCATAAAGTAATTCCTGTTTGGGAGCAAAGCCACAGGGTGGGGTTTGGGGAGAGCTCTTTCTTATACACCCAAATTCTTGCCTATTGAATTTGTAAAAGAAATTTGTAAACACCTAAATTATTCCAATAATGTCTTTCCAATGTTTAGGTTTTGAATAGAATGACTGAAGAATACTTTTCATGTAAAAAAAAAAACATATAAAATCATAAAGACTGGAACAAAGATTGAAGTGAAAACATATTTCATTGAATGAAACATTTCACTGAGTGAACATATTTCTCCTCTTCTTGAAGCTTGTAATCCACTAACTCAAACTCTATTTCAAGAGATTTAAGTTACAGCTGGCTTGCCTTTTTCTGGAATAAGACAGCATCAAGAATTGAAGGTGACAAATCCTATCCTAAATCTGTCTCCTTCACTCCTTCCTTATATTGCTGATTAATGATGTTTAGAGAAGGAACATCCTCAAACTAAAAAAAAAAAAAAAAAAATAATTTGACTCTTCCCCATTGATTACTCATGATTATTTACTTCACTTGTGGGGAGGACACTTGACCAGAGGAACAGTAAACCCTCATGGTGATTTAGCTAGGAAGGTGAGAAAGCATTTCTGGCTGGAACATAGCCCAAGTGAAACTGCTGCAGGACTCTATGGCAGCTGGGAAAGCTGAAGTAGGGCACCAAAACTTCAAGAACCACTTGCCTTAGAGAATGTGCCATGAGACACTGTAGTCCTCTCACAACAACCATCTCAAAATCAAAGGTTTGCCCCACTGGAAGAGACTGCTGACAAAGAACCACCAGAGGCAAAGCAGACCATGTCACAATTCCTCAAGTACCACCAGAGGCAAAGCAGACCATGTCACAATTCCTCAAGTACCACCAGAGGCAAAGCAGACCATGTCACAATTCCTCAAGTACCACTACTTCTCCATGAGGTTCATAAATTGCTTATTAATCCTGCACAGTGGCCCCCTGCAGATTTGCTGGGACTCAGTATTTGACCCTTCTAGGGTTCTGCTAGTCCAACCCACACATTAGGTCAGAAGGACTTAAAGTAAGGCCTGGTTTTCCTTCTCAGTAAGGCAACACAAGCAAGAATGGACTCCAAAGCCAAGGCTCTGTAGGCAAAACAGTGAGAGCAGAGGTAAAAATCCTCCCCTTTTATCATGACTAAAACCCAAATACATCTTTGTTTGCAACTCCTTTAATACATAGTTTTCTCCACTAAAATGTGAAATAGGGAAAAGGTTGCTGTAGAACAAGCTAGGGTCACAACTGAGGGATAGGCTAAAACTCCTTTGAGGCATGGACCATTATTATATTTGCTTGCTCTTAAGAATAAAGGAAGCTGAACTACAGTTGAGAACTTTTCACTATTTAGTCTGTAGTCAAACAGAAACAAATCAGAAAACAGCCATTTCTTAAGGCAGCACAAACTTCAACCTTGTTGTTTGAAAAGGCAAACTCGAGACTTCTTTTCTGTTGATTGTCAGGATCAGTCTGGTCAGATCACAGCAAAAAAAAACCATGCAAGAGTGACACGGCGACAAATGAAAATAACTCCTGTAGCACAGATAGACCATATCTCAGAAGCACTACAGTCTGCCTGCACATATTAGATTCTCCAAAATACCTTTTTATCTAGTAATTTAGCATGTTTTAAAATCAACTGGCTTTTAGCAATATTTTGTCATCAAAGGGTACAGAGTACTCCACTAACAGTAGTTACCTGAGGCTCTCCAAAATGAGTAGATTTTAGATGTTCTGTGAATAATTACAGAGCAATTTCTTTCATCTCCTGAAATTTAAGCCTTGAATGTTATCACTAAACAAAAACCTCTCTGGGACACATTTTACAAATTGAATAAGTACAACCATATTTGTTAAATTGAATGTAGTTAATAAACCTGTGAAGACTTTTGAATATTAGATGCTTATAAAAATTTGGTAAATGTAAGGAAAGGGGAATGGGAAAGATGAATACCTGGGAAATAGAACAGGATTGCCAAGAAACAGGCATCACTTTGCCAGAAAAACTTGGCTTTAAAAACATACACCAGCACAACTGAAACATTAAATACACAAATCCCCTCCATTTTTCTACAAGCTAATCAAACAGATTTAGTCAACTACA
This sequence comes from Onychostruthus taczanowskii, assembly GCF_017590055.1. NCBI lineage: Eukaryota > Metazoa > Chordata > Aves > Passeriformes > Passeridae > Onychostruthus > Onychostruthus taczanowskii. Next base: position 1,034,512 of record NW_024498906.1, on the reverse strand, counting down.
AACAGACATAATTCCTGCTAAATTTCCCCTGCCAACAAAACAGTTTCAGAAAATGCAGGTCAGACTAATACTACGTCTGTCAAGCTTTTCATGTCTTTCCTCCTAAATCCTCATTACTGTTAGTGACAGAAAAAAATGGTTTGTATCTAAGAAGGTCACAATTTATGCTATTTTTCCAAGTCTTTTAAATTTATACTTATATATGCACATACACACTTCACTGGAAGCTTTACTGTTTTCTCCAAAATGTGAAAAATTGAGCTTAGAGTATTTTAATAGCACTTTTAAGATACCATTATGCACATAAGAAAACAACTGCCAACAAATTTGATTAAGATTAGCACAGCTCTGGGAATACTAGGATGACTTTATTGACAGAATAATTGTTACTTAATTATTTACCAGTACAAAAAAATCTAGTACAGTGCTAATCAAATGTTCCAACAAAGACTTGTTTCCCAGGAGTACTCAACATGTTACTTAAAGATTCTTAGGAGTGAACAGAAATGTTTTGATTCATCCTGTGGCTAATAGTTCCTTATTTTAAGAATATGTATATAAATACATATGCACTGTATATTGGAATTTTACTCTATGAGAGTGTTCACGTAGTTAGATTAATGCCCTGTTTAACTTGACTGTAATGGGAAGACCACATATCACAGAAGACCTCCACTTTTTTTTTTCCTCTTCCTTTGCCCTTGAATTTGTTAATTTACTATCTCATGAATTTGTTCATTTAGTATCTCAAAACCTGTTTTACCTTGTGAGGTAGTAAAATGCTCATTTTACTGACGAATAAAGGAACAATACTAAGTTTTCTGGCTGAGGCTACTCATGTAACTAATACTTTTGCAGTCAATGTAATGCTAACTTCTCAGTGCTTTATTAAAAGGATTTATACAGCCTCCTTCAATAAATTCTTTCTAACTAGTAAAAACCTAGCACCTTCCTTTTGAGTGACTTCAGCAGTGCTGGCAAAGGGTAACCACAAATGAAAATCAAAGCAAAAAATCACAGAAAGCTTTGGGGTGGAAGGCACCTTTGAAGATCATCTTGTTCCAATCCCCCCTCACCTGGGCAGGGACACCTTCCACTAGATCAGGATGCTCAGAGCCCCATCTTGACACTGCCAGGGATGGGGCACCCACAGCTTCTCTGGGCAACCTGTTCAGAGCCTCGCCATCTCTGAGCAAAACTTGCAAATCTTCCTAATCTTGTCCTGACTCAAAGGATGAAGACAACTAGGAATGTTGCATTGTGAAAGCTGAACTGCCATTGCTATGTGATGTCCACACAGGGCTGATGGAACATTCCAGGCTAGAGGACTACCATGGAACCCTCTTCTGAAAGAACTGGGGATGGAATGCAGGAGCTAGAAGTACATCTGTTATAATTCAACCTAATATTTTAATCAGTTAAACACTGCTCAGCTCAAGACAGGTCGTATGTCAATGATTCATACTGACCTACTGGAAATGAACAAAAATTAATGAAAATCTGGAACCTCTTGAAACCTTGCCTTTAAATTCAACTCTGTTCTCCACAGGCAGAGCTTACAAAAGGTGCTGAAAACCCATGTAGAATCAGTAGAGATTTATTATGGCACTTCTCAAAGAGTACTTACCCAAGCAAGAGTTCAGGTGAGCGGTACCATCTGGTAGCCACATATTCTGTATAGTTAGCATTGCTTCCTTCAGAGAGATTACGAGCAAAGCCTGTCAGAGAAACAGCAAGAAAGATTGTATCCCATTTTAAAAACAATATCTGTATCACCACTGATTTTGGCAGTAAGAGGTCATGTCTATTTATATAGAAGCAAATTGTTTACAACCCCTGCTGCAGAATGATGTCTCCAACAAATGCTTGTCTACTGAAATGCAAGCTTTTATTGATACAACAGTGAAAATCAGCATGCCTGCTTTACTGACTCCCTTACTTGTGTACAATCTCACAAGCCAGTGGGGTTTGCTATTACTCTGTATGCTATTATGTAATCAAACCAGATTTATAAAAGTTAACTGTCAGTATGCCATGTCAGCTATTGAAATATCACACTAAATTTCACTGAGGTGCTGTTTGCAGAAGATTCATAACTTTAGAAACATTACATATGCATGTGTACTAGACTCTTCTGGTCATTGATCCTAATTACTACTGTCTTTGATTTTTTAAACTGGTCAAAAAATGACATATTATTCTCATCTAAGGACATTCCCTCCCAGGCTTGGCAAGGAAAACGGTCATCTCCTCAAAACTATAAAATGTAGGAGTCTAGGAAAACCAGCAAAACTGTTTATATCTGCACTTGGCTCACTCCATATATTTGACTTCTCAATTGCTTTAGCATCATGTTCACAATAAGGTTCTTCATGAATTCTTCAAGGATCAGAAAGCATGTCCAAATTAACTTCTTCATCCACATAATTTTGTTAAGAAATGAAAAATAAATTAAAATGTATACTTTTTTGCAATTGTACCAAATTGTCCCTACTGTCTAAAGATGTAACAATTATGACCGCTGGCTGACAGACAAGTGTCTGGAAAATGCCTTTGTAGGAATAATTTGAAATTTTATTTTCATTCTTCTTCATTCACTAAAAGTCAGTCAAGCACCACAATAATGTTACTGGATTTTTCATATAGGAGTACTGCAGGACAGATGTTGGCACTATTTTCAAAAAGTATCGAGTCTTAGTGTTTTCAAATAAATAATTAACAGTTAGGTGAGACAGGACAGACAGATCTCAGCAGCAAGACTCCACATGTGCCAGCTCCTCACTAAAGCTCAAAGGGAGACAAACTTTTGGGACTGAAATGCAGAAGCAGCATTTCCAAAATGCTTTTTTTGGGGATGTGGCATTAAAACACAGTTCAAAATTCCCTTCAGTGAAATCACTAAATCCTTCCATTATTGCATGAACAATGAAGAAATAGTAAAAATTCCAAAGTGTTGCAGAAGAATAAGGCATAACTTTATTTACTGACTCAATAAGTGCTACTTAAATGCAATAGATGTATTTCTTTATATCTGAGTTCCTCTGCAGAAGCTGCCAAAATTGCCTTTTCCATTCAACTATGTTTTGTAATGTTGTAATTTAAAAAAAATTTTGAATTGTTTTTAGTATTCTGAAAGTGTAAAGCTTAGCGTGAAGAAGCCCAATTCACTCACCCCTGTGGAATACTAATTTACTACAAGTTAAAGTAAAACTTTGGATGCAGATTATTATTATTATTATTATTATTATTATTATTAGACTAATGATCATAGAAAACAATTACACATTTGTCAATGACATAGGTTACAGCTGTTATTTTTTGCAAGATACCTCTAACTTCAAGTGTTAGTAAACTAAAAGATGGGATGAGTATGATGAGGAATGGATATTTCAAAGCTGTTTGAACATAAGAATTCATATCTGTTCCCATAAAGTCTAAGGAACATTACTGGTGCTGCTGCAGAAAAGCTGGAAAGGACTTCTTTTTTTAAACTTCTAACACGGGATTGATTGAATTTTGAAATATTACTATATTTAGAACTGCTTAGGCAGCCCTATTTCTGTTCCAAATTATGAGCTATCTGATTAATCTTGGCAGTGGAAAATCTTTCATTCATGTGCTTAAAGAGCAGAGGGAAGATAATCAGGAGCTACACCGAAGAAATGGGACAGTCAAAATGTGGGAAACCCCAGACTGAAAGGAGGAGGGGGAGAAAGGGAAAAAGTTGTCACATAATAGAAATAAATAGATGTGCTGATGCAACACACCAGCCTGGTAGCACATGAGCTCCTGTGCATCGGAAGAATCAACAGGTCAAAGTTTCATCCTCCTCCTTCCAGGCCAGTCTACCAGAACTTGGTCACAGACAGGAGCTATTACGTACAGAAACCAGCTAATGCAGCCTGAAAAATCAACCCCTAACTTTACAGGCCAGGTGCAGCATGGATTTGATTTGGCAAGACCGAAAGCAAAGTTATCATCATGAGCTTCCATGTCACCTCTTTACTGTTGGGTGATGCATGGTATAGATCCAGTATTGCTCTGACCCTGTGACACCATGCAGAAAGATGATGCAGAGAACTAACAGTTCAGGAAAACACATCTTTCTAAGGGAACAATTATATTTGGTTATGATGGAGTTTGCTTATTTTTCCTTCTTCCAAATTGTGCTGAGGTATGAGGAATATAGAAATAAGAGAAGGAAGCTAGGGAGGTTAGATCAACTCTAAACAGCAAGCAGGAACAGATTAGAAGATGATAGGAGGAGATTTGGGTGAGAGCTGCTATGAAAACAATAGCATTTGCAAAGGCATCATCCTGCAGAAAGAAATAAGCAAAATCAGAAATTTCAAGAAAGGATTTTAAACAACTCAGAACATGCCAGGAGAGATGTCAAGGAAAAAGATGTAAGAAAAAAAAGGAAGAGGTTGTCAGTTTCTTACAGAGAAACAAGGTACATTTAACTTAGACACAAGGTAAAGCATTCTAATCTTAATAACATATAAGTACTTTAATAGATGCCTAGGAACACTAGGGAACCTCTATTATTCAGAATTTTAAGAATATACTAAGCAAACACCTGTCAAGAATGACACAGACATTTTCTTGAGTAGGTGGAAAAACTAGAGGATTTCTTGAGGTCTTTTCCAGTCCCATGTTTCACAATTTCTATGCTTACACACCATACAGAAATTAAGAGGTTGCTAAAACAAGCAATTTTGAAGCCCTGGTGTTGAAAAAGCAAAACACACTAGTCAGAAAACTGAATTATTTCCAACAGTCAGATGCATCTCCTGTAATCGGCACTTGGTACTGTTCTCTTTTTCCACTTCTATTGGCAGAAATGACACCCACACAACATGTGTCCAGGCAAACACAACAACCAATCTCCATTTTATTTAGCACGGTATGTACAGAACACATGGCACAAGGATTATGAAGAATTATCTCATTAAAAATTTATGATCTTTTCTGTTCAAACTGGTTTTGTCCACTGGGCTATTGCAAAGGGATGCATTATCCTTTTTTTTGTATTTGTAATCACAAATGTGACATTGTATGTGGCAAGTAGCCGTGTTCCAAAACATGAATTAAACAAGGTAGTCAGACTAGCATATCATATCACACTACAAGGCAAATTCTTATATCCTAATCTCTGCACATTCAGGAAACACTTGTGGTTAACACATTCTGACATGTATTTTATAGTAATAGCTTAACCTACTAGCAATTATGTCAATTAGTAATACTGAAAAATTAAAACCGCCAATTCCATCTTACAAGAGTTCCTCAGGATTTTAAATTCAACTAAAACTGAAAGGCCAATTAAAATTAAAACTAACCCACAAGAACATCAAGAACCACAGAAATACATAACAGTTTGCCTTCCTCGATATTATGCTGCTCACTCTGAGTACACCGTGATTGCACATTTTTTCCAAGAGCAGAAAGAGAACGCGGCTGGAGCACACAGCGTGAGCAAGCCAACAGACCACACAGAGCACCACTGCTGGCAGAATTCACACCATCTCTATCTGGTGCAAAAACTGGTGTCCAAAACATGACCATACCATTTGTCTGGCTTTTTATTTTCCTGCAATTCTGCTGCACAGTGGATGTTGACACAAGTTTTGTCAGCTGATGTCATGTAACAACTCTAATGGCATTATTTTCAAGCAGGGACATCCCTCACCCAAAAAAGAGGAGGGAGGAAGGGAGGGAGGGCCAGGGAAGCACGTGTGGGGTGCACAGCTCCCATGAAGACCCACTCATGCTCCTTATCCCCCTGGCTGTACCTGCTTGTGATGAGGTTAGCCCAGACCGGGCTGTGCATGGCGCAGGGCACAGCCTGGGCTGGCTGCTCAGCTCTGCATAGGGCAGTGGGTTGGTCCCTCACTGGGGTTTGCCTGGCAGGGGCAAGGCCCTGACAGTCACTGTAAGGCGAGGGAGGGCTACCCCAGCAGTGCAGACTGGAGGCCTGTGTGTGCCAAAAAGGCAAAGGCACCACAGGCACCACACAAGAGTATCTGATGTTCTGTCAGAGCTGTGCAGTACCTCACACTGAATTCAAAGAACTTACATGGACCAAATATTTTAAGGTTTTTCCTAGAATGGTTATTGCTTCTGAATGTTTAGGCAAAAATGCCTTTAGGATTAAAAGAAATAAGCAGCACTGCAAATGACAAACACCTTTCTTGTCCTCCTTAGCAACTATTTTGATTTATTTTGTTAGCGGTTCTTCTTTTCATTCAAAATTGCAGAGGTTTGAAATGACAGCTTTCAAACTGTTCTTACTGAAAAGTGCCCTTGGGGTAACACTATGGAATCGGCTTTTATTTACCAAGCCAAACTGTAAGCTTTTCAGAGGGAACAATATTTTATTCTGTGTTTATGTAGCATTTAGAGTAAAAATACAGATTGTTAGAATGTTCTGCCCTGTTGTCTTCTTGGATTACTCACATGGGCAAAGTTCACCTTGTACTTGTGTGGTGATTCTTCAAAGCCTTAAAGCTGCCATTAAACAGGCATTGGTAGGTCAGGAAACATCAGAGTTAACCTAACATGTACAGCTCTGACTGACCTCCAGTCATTCTGTCATTAATCACAGGTGGACATGATTCCTTAGTTATGGTAACAAAAAACCTATAACTACACACATAACATTCCACAAAAGCCAATGGTTCAAAAAAGATATAGAAAGTACAAGTTTACTGTGTCTTTACTAAACAAGTAATAATTATTTTCTTTTAATACACAGGCCAGATAAACCTATAGTTTTGCCAGCCTCCTGATCAGCTCCTCTCACAGCTGAGCCTCAGCAACATCAAAAGCAGAAACCTTGTCTAACACAGGAAGAGAAATGCAGTGTTTCTACAGACATGTTAACACAGGTATTTCACAGGGTATGCAAAGTAAGAACAGAATTCTTTAAAATTAAAATACTAGCTCCACACCTGAAGCAGTAATCAATTTTGACTGCTTGAAGACTTTTGAACAGTACATACTGTAGAACTCTTACAAAATAAGGCAAAACTGCACTGCAAGAGATTTTCTTTACAAAGATAAGTAACAGGTATCTTCCAAACTTACCAAAGTCACACAACTTCAGAACATCATTGTGGCTTATTAAGAGATTCTCTGGCTTGATATCTGAAGTATCAGAGTGGGTGGAAAGAAAAAAAAAGCTATTAACTTCTCTCAATTTTGGACTTTGTCAACAAATATTATTTCATTATAACTTATTTAGAGATATTCATGCAATCATAAATGAAGCATTACAAGAGCAACTGCTGAAACAGCTTCCAGCAATTCAGTTTGTGAACAGGCAGAATTAATTTTCTGCCTTTTGAAGTCTTCTAAAGTGTTTCCCAACAAAATGTGGAAAGATAAAATGTGCTTACAGATATTCCTGGGCAGAAAACCAATATCCATATTTCATATTGCAAAATAAAAGAAAGGACTGATATTCAACTAACCAGTTAACCAATAAAATATTAAGTATGTTGTGCTCAACATTTTCAGTTATAATGACCATTTGATCACCTCTTGTAATTTCTTCAGAACAAGTGTCTTGCTCAGCTTTAGGCCCTTTTTTCATTCCTCTATTATACACACGGTACATTTTTCAAATTACACTTTGAAAATATTTTCAGAATCATGCCGGTCTTAAATATAAAAAACACACTATGTAAGGATTTTATCTTATTGGAAATATTAATTAAAAATGTTACTCTTGCAAAGTCACAAAGCAAAATACAATTTTACTGAATCAGGATAAAGTACATAAAACTAGATTAAGTAATTAATCAAGATGTGTACTCTAAATGCTTGAAGCTTAGGGAGAAAGTAAATATACAGAGCTGAAAGTCAAGGGAGCTGGGACAAACTGCATTAAGAACTAAAACATGGGGGACCAGGTTTTTAATTTTAGGTTATTTTTCTTCTATTGTCAGATTCAAAAGTGAAATGATTGAGCACCATAAAATGTTTAAAAAAAATCCTTTTTTTTAGACAATGTCTGTATGTCTGTTCCTGCAGTTACAGTTTGCTGTGCTTATCACTTCCCAAAGATAGTGGACAGCAAACTTTTTATGTAGATAAATTTCATTTTAAAATGATCTGGAGCCATGCAGCAGACTTAAGACCCAGCCAAATTTACATTTTTTTCCTGTTGATAGAAAGTAATTGCTTATATTTATATTAAATGCAAATTACTTCAAGCTGTAACATGTTTCCCTTTAGAAAGGGTCTTATTCCATGTGGAGAAGTACACACTTACCTCTATGAACAATATCATTCTTATGGCACCAATGAATTGCTTTAATTAGCTGGTAGATGTAGCTTTTCACTTTTTCTGGTGGAACTCCATTTGGCATTTCTTCTAGCAATTCAAGCATATTCTAAATGTTTAAAAGACACATAATTTAAAAGAGCTATACTCTAGCTGCTGGAAGACAACATGCTTTCAGCCTTCTGAAGCAACATATTTAGGCTAAAGAGCTCAGCTATGGAAAATCAGCAGTTTAACATTCAGGGAGTGAATTTTAACCATAACATTCTCCTAGCTGCTTTCATTCTGGAGAAAACACTTGCGAAGACAATAATCCTAAAAGGTGAACCACAAATATACCATAAGTCCTTAAAAGACTGTCATCAAACCACTTCCCCTGAAGCACCTAGAAAGTAATTTAGTTAAAAAACACTGCTTAAACAGAAACACCAGGTCAGGTGTGTGGCCATACAAAAAGTTTAGCAAATCAAAGCATTTTGTAAATACTCAGCAATGGTTTAACACACTGCTCTCTTTGTTATGTTGGTTCTGCCACTTTGACACTGCAGGGCCACCATGAATCACCCACTGTATCTGTACATGCATGGGTGTGAAACAACACAAGCCTCTTAGTGCAAATGGAGTAACAGATATAAAAATTCCTCACAGGGGCAAAGGGAGTACCCTATAGCTACAGATCAGTTATAGTGATCTTGGACATCTTGGCACTACAGCAACTACGCCATATCAACTATTTTGTGGATATAAATAGGAAAGAAAATAAACTTACTGTTTACACTAGTACACTTCCTCTTTGAAAAAGAACACTTAGATGCCCATTATGTTAACAGATGTCTCTAATTTTGCACAATTAGAAGTACAATGAAGTTTGTATGCTGATTTCTGAAATAATAATGGGCAGCAGCAGCCCACTTGAAGAGAGGAAAAAAGTCTTATTTACTGAACACCGAAATAGCAGTATTTTGGCTATATTGCATTACACAGCTCATTTAACTATGAATCTGAGCATTTTTAAAATTTTTCATTAGAAGTAAATTTACCTTGTCTTTGACAAACATTTTCTTTAGCTGCAAAGTAAAATTTCTGAGGTTTCGCTTGAAAGATGTTTTAATGAACAGTAGAGATTTTGATGATATTTGAAAACATTTCTAGGTTTTGCAGTTTGGGAGTAAATACTGGAACTTATGTGCTTGAGTGTGAGTTTTCTTACAAACACACTTCAGATCTGAGGAAAGAAATTTTCTGTTAAGAAACCATATTGATTTTAGTTAGATTCTTGTCCACACAGAAGGCTGTGGATCTGGGTAAGTAAGTCAAGAAGTTAGTGTTACAAATACAAAACAAAATAATAGCATCAACACAGGAAGACATAATCCTACATGAAGACACTAACAACGGGGATGATGAATAAAGGAGATTAGACTAAATGTGAATTTAAGTAATCTGGGTTTCAGTATTGCAGAGTTAACATGCCCTGAAGGACACAGTGTTCACTACCAGTTAAACAAAAAAATCAGTCGACTCCACCACATTTTATTTAATTCTTTCTACTTTTCCCTCATCCAAAGAATTCAGAAACATCCTGGTCTTCAAAGAAACTATGGGTGACACTACTTAAGATATCTGAAAATAAGAAATGTTCATTTACTTCAAAGTTTAACTGAAAAGGAAGGTGAACATTAATACAGAAATGACATTACAAACAAACTAGATATGATGCCAACCTATATTACCTAAATTATTTTATTCTGATGTAAATAATGATAGATATTGCAGCCAGGTGTTTTTACTGATATTAACCATTTTTTTTAATATATACCCCTTATCAGATCAATTAAATATCTTTTATTTATGATGTTCTTTCAACCCACTTCTCCAGATAGCTTAGTCAAGTCAACTACAACAGACAATTAAATATAATTCTAAGTTGCTGTGTGACCAAAGACATTTCATGTGTCTGGAACAATTGCAATGAACATGGGTGAAAGAAGTCAAGTTTTGAATGTTAATCCAAGTAAGATCCACCACATTAGAAGCTGCTGATCTGCTGGTGAAAACCAAAACTGATTTCTGCCAAATTGTGGGCTAACAGAGGTCACCTCACATTATGTAGTCAAGTTATATGACAAAATAAGTTGCCAACTTGTCGTAAAGGAGAAAGCATTTAGGGTGAGAAATTTTTAGATGAGAGAAAATTGACTGCAGAGGACTAGCACTCAGCTAGAGTGCTACACCACACTGGCAGGAAATTAAATGAAAATTTAAGTCAAAAGAACAGTATCTCATGAAGGCTATAGACATATTTAAACCTGCATTTTCTTTTACTGTGTGTATATGAATACCACCTAAGTGTTTCCATGAAGAAATGTTAAATGTTTAGAATTCAATGGGAAAGTCTACCTTCATCAGGAAGGTTGCAAAAATGACAAAAAACCAAGCTGTTCTAGGTTGCTTCTCCCTGGAAAAAGATCAGGATGCTTGGCAGTAGTAGGCCAATCTAAGGAAATTTTGGAATCGTTTCAAAATGAGGTCAGGATTGGAGTTAATGACAGTGGTCTTTGCCAAATCCCTCTAAGCAACTATTGATAGTGGCCTTGTTACAGAAATACACAAACAAATCCTATTTTTAACAGGGAAGGGTGGAGAAAGTTGAAAGAGATTCCAAGGTCAAAAGTCTATGATCTTGTTTAAAAGACTACGTCAAGACTCATTACACAACATACGAGGACAGTTATCCAGCTTTACAATTAAACTGGATTAAAGAGTTCAGATGGAAACTTTTATTCAAATCATATGTATTCCAGTCTGCATAATTTTTAACATGCTGACATTCACAAATGGAAGCATTTTTAAAAAGAAATACCAACACATGACATAAAAACAACAGCAATCACTGTTGCCGTCTCACAACATCTTGCATCTTGCAAAGTTTCTGCTGCTTCTCTTTAGAGATTAGGATAACTTAATTTTTTTTTTTTAAAAAAGCAATTTTAAAGACATTTTTTAGTAAGCTGATAATTGAACTGCGGCAAGGATACTACAAACTCAACTCACTTTTTCCACATATTCAAAAACTAAGTATAATTTTCCTCTTCTTCTGAAGGCTTCCTTCAGCTCCACAATGTTCTCCTGTTTCAAAGTGCGAAGCATTTTAAGCTCTCGTAAAGTGGTTTCTTTGACTTCTTCATTTTCTAGAGTGTGAAGTAAAAGTGACAGAGCAAGCTGATTAAAAAACAAAACAAACCCTCCAAGTATAAAGCATTATAAAGATTTATTTTGAACCACTGATTAAATTCTCTAGTTTTAGACATTACAGAGAAAAAAAAGCTTATTTTCCAGCGTGGACTCTCTGTTGTTTGCATACTTCTGCATTGGAAGAGAGGTAAATGATGACTGTGCTTATTATACAACCCTCACAGATTTCCCATCACTACCATAAAGGTTTTCTGTGGCTGAGAAAGTCATAAGAAACAAATTGTTTGCATTTCTGTATTTTTTTATTATGAAGGGAACTAATATGCTTCAAAAAAACCATTCATGTGTGTGTACATGCTATACCCCACAAATACATAACACACACATTAACCTCTGGGAAGGTTGTCCTGAGCAGAAACACTGGAATGCAAAGCTCATCTCTGAACAATACCAAAGAAATGTATTTGATTCGGAAATAATTTTATTTTCCAAAAGCCATGACAAATTTTAAGACTGAAGATTTTTAAGTTCTGTGTGCTCCCCACATGACTTTCAAAGGAAATTCAGCAAGGCCAGACCAATGTAGCAGCCACAGGAGGCAGTAGAGTAAGATGCAACAAAGTAAGTTTGATGCAACAAAGTCTTGAATCTAATTCAAAGGAGTCAAGAAATTTAACTGTTTCATTAATTAAATTCAATTTTAATTTAACTGATTTGACAATTTAGTTGTCTGAAAGGTGTTCAAGAATGGAGGAGTGCTTCACTAATGCTTCATACACTGCTTATCATTAAGAGGCTCTGAGCTAAATAGGTTCTAAAGGATACTAGCAACCATATGTGAAGCAAACCTGACTACATTAGGTTTTATTTTTCATTTAGTAAAATGAAATCCATTAATTCAGTAAATTTGCTCATGCACATAGAAACAGCATACTTAATCACTTAGAACTGTTATCTACAACAGAGAGTTACTAAACGGGAGATACTTGCATAAATTCAAAACTAAATCACATTTGCAGGTTTTGTACCACAAAGACAGTGACAGAGGAAGAAGAAACAAGAAAGAGAAATTGTTTCCCCAAGGCAAAAGGCCAGAAGATGTTTGCAGGGGAGAGCGAATAACACTGGTCATGCAAATGCAGTAATCATCATAGATGAAAATACGGGAAAATAAAAAATTGAAGTGCAGCAGGAGGGAGAAGGAAAACAAAATACTATAATCACAAATGTTTTGATTAAAAAATATATAATTTAGAGCAATCTAAATCTTTTCATTTTAAAACTGAGTGCTTGATGTTGGCTTGCATCATCCTGATTGCATAATCTCATCTATAAAAAAGACAGTCACTTTCCAGCACATTTAGTATTCATATGTCAAACAACGGCAAAAATTCAGTGAAACAAAAATGTCAATAGAAACAATTACAGTATATTCAAACTTCTAATGAACTACCATATTAACAAGGCAGATGTGAAATGGGCTGAATCAAATCCATCAAAAGAACTTCTGTCATATTTCCAGAAACTCGTAAACAACTAGCTACAAATCTGAAAAGCAGTCATCAGTCATGTAAACTGATATTATGTAATACCCTTGGAAAGCCAGACCTAATGGCAATGCTGTATTTTTTGTTTTCATTTTTTAGTAGACAAGCTAATACAATAATCCTGTTTAGGGCTTAATACTGAGATTTATTTCCTAGGATCTGTACTGAAAAGCCACAGCAAGTTCCAAAAAGCAGTTCTGAGATACTCTTGTGACCTGGTCAAGATGGTCACTACAATTGAGCTATCTTCTACATCCTTTACAGGGCTTTAAAAGATTTCTGAACAGCAGAGCTAAAACATTTATCAAATATACTCTTCAAGTGTCTGGGAAAATGATCTGCCAAGCAGAGACTGCACTGTGCAAAACAAGATGCAAATCAGACTTTGTTGTGTCTGTCTGACTGACTGAAAAACATAGCCCTTGTTCACGGCCACCAGGAAAAAAATAGGGTAGGATAGCAAAAAAACGAAAGTTTGCTAAAATAAAGTGACCGTTGTTTCTTTAAACAAAATTGCTAACTCTTGGCTAAAGCCTCGGCACACAGCAAAGCACAGCAGCACCGCATCCCACCAGGATCACTCCTCTCCCAGCTCACACTCCTGTTTGTTTGTTTGTTTGTTTGTGCAGGTCTCTGGGGCTCAGGGCTGACTTTTGATGCACACAAGGCACACAGCTGCTCTCATGGCTGATTGCCAGTGCTGCCTATGAGAGGACATGGCGATTCCCTGAGCCCAACAAGCGTGGGGCAGAGACCCAGCCTTGTCTTGTACAGTCCTTTGGGTTATTACTGCTGGTGAGGAATGTGTGCGGAGCACTCAGAGTAATTTCTGTGTGTCCTGCCTTCCACCACCTTCTTTGCCAGCAACACTAATCCTTGCAGAAATTGGCTCTTCCTCCCTCTCAGCAAACTCAGAAATGCTGCAGAGTACTCGGGGTCTGCTGTGAAGGGGCAAAGAGCAAGTTTCCTGAGGAGACTGAAGCCCACTGAAGTGAGGACAGAGCTGCTGCCTCACCACCCAGCTCCCTCCATGGATCCTCGAGGGCTGCCAGATTTATCTTCCTGTGACTGAACTTCTCAACAACTTCTTTCAGTCTCCTCCATTTACAATTTCCAGTTGCCCTGACATTTAGATCTCCTCTCACATATGAAGGGTGATAAAGTCCAAGGACTCTGCAAGTCACTATTACAAGAGGACTTCTTATATTTTCTGGTCACATGCAATCTCCAAATGGTAGACCTTATTATCAGGTACAGCACCACAATCTCATCCATATTAAGACAGATGCATCAAATGTAGTTATCTAAACAGAGTGTATAATGCAGTCTCTAGGACGGTATGAAACATCAAGTGCCTTGAACATTTACAGAACTAATAAATCATTATCTTTCTGAAATCATATCTTGCTATATGAGACTTCTCATTTTAACTGAATAGATATTAACAATATAGTTACTGTCTATATTGTCAGTAAAGATTATGCAGCAGAAAAGATTACCTTCACTGTCTTTGAATTTCTTGATAGCCACAATTTCATGTGTCTCCTGTAAAACAAAAGCAAAGAAATGGAAATGAGCAAGATTTTTTGTACATTTTCTCTTGCCTTTTTTTTCCCCTGAGCATCAGGCAAAGAAAAAAAGAAGTATCCAAAAGGAATTTCACAATGCAAAAAAAATTAATTGAAAATCTGGGAAATACCTCAGCGATCAGGCCAAGTGCAATACAAACCCACACGCAGCAGATATGTGTCACAATTAGGATCCCCAGTACAAAAGCAATAGAGTTAAATGCCAAAAGTTCCTATTTAAACACCTTGTAACAGTGAAATATTCTTGTAACAGTGAAATATTCTGAAGTGGTTTTCCTGTGACTCTTGTTTCTTAAGTTATTCTGAAGCTCTAGCAATCTTTTATCTAACCACAGTATGGATATGGGTGCTTATCTTTATGAGGTGAACTGAAAATACTGTGCCAGTATGTGGCTAAGCTTTATAGTTAGACCTGTGATTTTGGCTGCCAAAAGCTTTTGGGCTTCAAAGTTCAAACATCCACAAAGAATACAGTATAAGGAAAGTAGCTTCTCTGTGCCTCCTTTAAAAAATTTGTCACCTTAAGGGAAACTTATCCAAAATGGACATCAGTAATTGCATGTGGCAGTGTTCAACCACGCTTACTGTACAGTCATAAGGGATAACTTACTAATGTCCACCTGCCTTTGCATTCCTCTAGCACTCTCTACTCACCAAATCATAGGTCACATTTTTCTCTTAAGTTTCTCTTGTTGTGTGAGCAGGGATGCATTTAGCACATGGACAAAAGGTAGCCAACAGATGTAGCCCAGTTCAGGCCTGTTCATTCAAGGATGCGGACACTGAACTTCAGCAGTAGGACATGGAGCAAACCTTAAAGTCATGGGGTAAGGGCTTGTGAACAGACAGGCAGGAGGCTACCTGAGTACTTGTTGAGCTAGATCTACCTTACACACCTTTACCAAACATCACAGTTTTAAAAAAAACAAACAGCAATATTCCACTATTTATAGCATACAAAGGCCAGATTGGAGGACAGCAATAAAAATGAAGCCATTCTAGAATACCTGAAGACATGTGCATAACCAGTTATTGAGTAACACAACCATTTATTCCATTTTTCATTTCAAATCATTGTAACACATGAACCTGTAAAATACCTGATCCTAATTAAAATAAAGCCACCTGGAAAGAATGGTCTGAAATAAACAAAAAAACCTATTTTACTAATTATATTTCTACTACTGAGTAATAGTATTTTTATATTTATTAATTCTAATTCTAGCAATAGTAGCAATAGTTACTAGGACTATGAAGGAACATTAAGAGGTTGAGTAAATTTAGTTTATTTGACTTCTGGTATCTACTGGTAGGTGGTCTGGCTAATTAAGCCACTGAAAGGTTTTTCAGAAAAGGAACACTGTAAGGAACAATGTAAGGGAACATTGCCCTAAAAAGCCTCTGCTGACTGTATTATGCCTATGCTTAGACAGCCTCCATACACCACTTTACAGATGAACCAAATTTATCCATTACTATTACATGCCTATTTCACATGAGGTAAAAGAAAAATTTCTAGATGTTTCAGCTACCACAAAAAGGTTGTGTTTTATTGTCAAAGTAATAGCTAAGTACACTGAAAGAAATATAGGAGTTGAAACATGTATCTTCACACAGACAGCAATTCTGATTCATTCAAGAAAACTAGTCCACATGGCTTCTCTGCCATATCCTGATTACTCTGAATGTGATTACTTTGGAAATTAAGTTTTAAAATCTCTTGAGTCAAGGTCTTTCAAAGACTTGGGTAAGATATGCTATCAAATATCCTCGAGGATTCTAACTATTTACAGTACTTAAAGCATAAGTGATTCTAGGAATAAAAGGAACAGAAAATCCTCAGAAACAGGGATGAGAAAGTTACCTGAAGAGTTCACGAAAATCTAACATTTAAGAAATTTTCATTTACAAAGCTTTGTGACTTCTATTATTTCATTAAACCAGTGAAATGATCATTAATGGTGTCATAAGCACTTAAGAAGTTATACATGACACTTTCCCTTTGAAAAAAACCCCAACAAATAATATTTAAATAACCTGAAGTGAAACAACAGCAGAATGAGACTAGACAGTATGTGCTTTAAGGAGCTACCCTAGTAACATTATGTTCCATCTCAGCAAGAAACATTCTTGTCTAGGTTTCTCAGAGAATTTCATCCTATGCATGTTATATTCTCTAGCGCTACTGGTGAAGCAGCCAAGCCAAAGGCACTGAAGATTACTATGCACAGATTTTAAATAGATTTCACCTGCTTTACAAAAAGTCTGTAACTTCCCTGTGAAGCAGAACACCTCCAAAAGAGCTGGGGTGCTCCATCTGACAGAAGAGAAAATCGCAGTCAAGTGCACATTTCTCAATTCTTGCTCACATGCTTTAAAATAACTAAATGGTTTATATGAAGTGACATAAAAAATAGGCACCTCTCATAATTTTAAACTAGTTTCAAATGAAAGAACCTATGTGAAATGCCCTGTTCCTCTATTTCCATTACTTGTACTAATTTTGAACTAGATGTCCGGTTTCCACCAAATTTTAAAAAAGAAATGCAAGATACAAAAAGAGAAAATTTTAAAAAAATTGTCTCAAATTTATCATCTGTATACAGAATATTCTTCCTTGGGGAAGGAACCAGCAAGAACTCAGTCTCCTGTACCCTGTATGATGTTGCAGGTCAGCAGCACATGTAGACTGTGCAAAGCAATCAGCAATTGCAGATAATTTTTATTAACGTAAGCTAATACAGAATTGAAAACATGGAATAAATTTTGTATATGGATGAATACAGTGGGCATACAATAGAGGTGGTAAAAATACCCCTTCTGGATTAGGAGAGACTTGCTGGTCAGACCTGGCCAAACCTGAAGTTTCTAACAAATACTGATGGGCACTTGGTGTAAAGCAAGCAGACACCACATTGCTGAGCCCTGAGAAGATGGACAGAACAGGGGATAGAAAGAAAAGCAGAGGAATGAAGAGAAATTAAGAAATTCAGTAGTGATAATTCAGACTTCTGGGAAAATCTGAAAGGTTCTTTACAGATTGCATTTAGACTTTGTCACTTAAGCATCTATTTAAAAGACATTTTGGAGATCTGAGCTCTTTTGTGAATCTGGTTTTCTGCTCTTCTAAAACAGGCTAAATTGGAATTCTCCCAGATAGAATTGTCATTCACTAAAATGTATTTTTTTGCATTTCAAGGGGTGTTCTTTCAAGACTGTACTATGAAACACGACAGTACTGAAAACAATGTTCAGACTGATTGTGGAAACCTACTTATACAACAGCTCAGAATCCAACTCCTAGCATGAAAATTTTCATTGACAATTAAAAGTATCACCTAGGTAGATAAGCTGGTACTAGTTGATTCAGTGTTTGCCTTCAGCGAATGTCAAAAAAAGAAAAAACTCACATAACCCTTTCTGATCTCTACTACTTACTACTACCAGTTTATATCATGAAGTAGGAAAATTTGAGTTTCCTTAGCTGTACTCTCAGCTACATCTATTACTAAGCACCTCATTACCATGTTCTAACAAAGAAATTCTGGCCTCAATATTTGACTTTACAACAAAAGCAAATTTGCAAACACAGAAGTCAAATCTCTCTTAACACTGGCATTACCTCTGATTATTGAGCATGTATATTACAAACATTTTGTGTTATAAAACTACAGGAAGAACACAGTTTTACAATTAAACATACAATAATAGATGAATATTAATGAAAAGACTTCGTGTAAAAGTTAAGGATGTACAGGGACTGGTTATTCAGACTACATGATTACATGTGTCTAAAATGGGACAAAATATGTCTCTTCATGTACAAACCTGCAAATGTATTTTAATGAGGCTAAGACAAAAATTTCTGTTTAATTTCCTTCACATATAAATATAGTAATAGAGAGGAGATACCTGCTCATGGGAAAAAGGTACCTCCAGCCCTGGAGAGAGGAATCACTTCATATTGGGGCTCAGTCCTGTCCTATACCTCGAAATATCTGTGGGAATTGCCTCTGGAGAAAACACATGCCTTACCAAGTGCCCACTGAACCACAGAGGAGAGCAGGGCTATGAGAGCTGAGCATTTTCACTGCTGTGCTCCTTGCCACCCCCAAGTTTCTCTCTGAGGTTTCCTCACAAGATTGTCATAGTTGCTGTTTCCTGTCACCACTATCAAACCAGAGGAGTTCCTAATTCAAAACCATTTAATTTTATCTCATTTAAAGGACAGAGGTCCTCTATTTTTCCACTGTCTCTACAAAATTTATATGACAGAAGTCACTTTCAATTTATGTAACTATATATAGCACAAAACACAAGTGTCAGAAGAGCAGAGTGATGTATCTCTGTTGTTTTCCTGAGAGATCCTTGATGGGAGTACCCAAGGAAAAAGATGCTGCTTAGCAAAAATCCAGATCTTAGAACTACAACCATTATTGTCTGGAAAGAGAAAGCATATCCTATTCTTGAAAATGTCATGTTACAAAAAAATCTTTTTAAATGTTTGTCCCTATTTTATTTCAAAGTTTCTGTTAGTTTCCTTTTTCTTTTGCAAATAATGGAAAATCTGACACAAAGCACAGGTACACAACAAGATTGCCGAAAAATAGGTAAGACTGACCTTCTGAAAGTTACATTGTTCATCTGTAATTTTACTGCCTCACCCTGTACAAGAATTTCTCAAGCATGGAATTTTTAAGCAACTGAAAGAACAAATGTTTATAAGTATCAACAAATGTGAGCAGAGACAGCAGCAGTCAACACTGAGCACATCCCATGCACAAGCAGCATATTGCTGCCTTTACTCAGGTGGTGCTGCTCAAGCACTATTTAGTACATCACATCAGGGTTTTACACTGATGTACTAAGTGAAATAATAAAATATGATATGGCATGTTCTGCAGTTGGCTCATCATTTCCATCTGTACAAGTGTGAGGCTGTTTAGGCCCAAACTCAAAGTCTCTTAGAAGAAGTTAAATCAATTTGCATCCTCTACACACAGAGAGCATTCACATTTCAGAAAAATTATTTAGAAGTGACAATAACCTGCTTTGATCCTCACTGATCCATTATTACATTTATAAAATTTAGTTTGCCACAACAAAGACACATATTAAAAAAAAAAATGAACAAAAAGCAGCCAAACATATCCAATGGCTAATGTCTTTTCAGAACAAAGTAGTACAATTTTACTCTAAATTGCATAAACATTGCATAATATGTTCTACAACATTAAAGTATTTAGAACAGATTTTTCAATAATCTTGATTTTGAAAAATCCCAGAACATTAAGCAGTCAGCTGCAAGGCAACAAAAGCCCAGAAAACCATTACAAGATGGTAAAGTATTTTTCACGAGTTGCTAAAATGAAGTTTAAAAAAAACCCAGCCAAATATTTTTTCAAATTTACTCTCAAAACAGGAACATAAAATATTAGCATTTTAGTCAGATCAATGTATCATAAATATGACATTTGTAATTATGGAAGATTTTAAACTAAGCCAAGCAATCCATGTTCTGAAAGGTCACAGGCATCATTACCTGCAATTATGCCAGGTCCTTAAGTCACTGCCCTGACACTGTCCTGACTCCATCTGCATTCTGCCTTAAACCACCATCACCTTTAGACAGCACAAAGACTGAAACACAACTTCCTCCTGTCTCAACTCTTCTGACATTACGTGCTGGCAATTACTTTCAAAATCTAGTGGAGTACCTTAAAATATTCTCTACAGAGAAAGATGTGCAAGATGACACAATTTCTTTTTTCAAACAGTTTGACAATATAAAGTCACAGCATATTGTGTCTTCTTCTACACCTAAAAAACTTTATAGAGAATTTCCCTCAAGAGATGCTTCACTGTTTCAACTTTCTATTTCTCCCTTGAGAAAATTGAAATTCTTCTGTTTATCAGGTAAAACCCTCACACTTGGTTTATCTAAGCAATATAACTCCTAGCATAGGAGAACTTTCAGGAAATTACTTTCTAATATAAAAGTCCTATTTATTTTTAGGAAGAGACAGAGTCTTCTGTAAATAATGACAGAACAGAATGTCTGAGTTATCACAATGCCTTTATTTACTGGAAAATTGCTTAGAATTTTTCCAACACATATATGTTAAGAGTTTACTTGAGAAGAAGCACCTAGAGTGAATCACCACAAATCAATTTTTTATCTCTTGAAAGCAGAATGTTATTTACTAACCATCTAAGTGCAGGGGAAGACTCCTAATGGAACAAAGAGTTCTATATTTGATGTGCTACTTTTGGGAAGATGGTCACACTGTCTCCTGAGGAAGAACAAGAGGACTAGGGAAAGCTTAAACCACTCTAAAAGATTTTCAAGGGGAACAGCCATATAAGCTCAGCTATTTCACCAAGGAAAGAAGCACAAGAAAAGGCTGAAACCTTCAGCTACAAGTTTGACAGGAAATTACCAGTAAGTGCAGGTAATGATGGAAAGAGACTTTAAAAAAGAAAACCAAACATGCAGATTGAAACAGCTTCTGTGATTTCTTTATCTATATCCTTCAGAAAAACTTGCAACAACTTTACTGTTTGTTCAGATGTCATGAACAAACGCTCGCATTACCAACCTTACTTATTTGTTTTAAACCAAGTGTAGTAGAAGGCAGTCCTAAACAGCAGGCTTTTCTCATCCAATTACCAGATGAATCCACAAGCCAAATGAGTGGCCCATCTGTGTCCATGGACTCCCAGGCTGGGGCTCCAGCCCCAGTGGCAGGCTGGAGTGACAATGATGCTGATGCCAGGGGCTCTCCAGCCTGCAGGAAGTTTACAGGCTCACAGGACAGCTGGGGCTGGAAGGCACTTCTGCTGATTTTGAATGTCCCCATTTCTAGGGATGCTCTGAATAGCCTTCAAAGCATTCAAAACCCACCAGGATGAGATTTGGAGCAACGTGCTGTAGCTGATTCTGCTTTGAGCAGTTGTGAAGAGGCATACCCAAATCCTATGGAGTGCACTACAACGCGTGCGTTTTACATTCTTCAAGACTTGCAGTCTACTAATTTAGGGTGCAAATACTACCCTGAAAAGAACACTTGAAAGGAAGTATTTCCCACTCAGTATTTTCTACCAACTATTGGGCTGATGATAGTGGTTAGCATCAGAACTTCCATTTTTCCAAGTGGATTTTTCATATTCATTCACAATTTTCTCCAAGCAAATATGCATCTCCAAAGAATGTGTGCAATAATGTAATGAATAGGATCTGGAATAAAAAACAGCTTTAAACACTATAAATAGTAGCTATTCTAGCTTTTCATTACAAACTAGTACTATTTTAGCAATTTAAAAAATAATCTGTGTTTCATTTCATTCTGTTGTAGCACTAATCCATATAATTTTACAATTTGACAGTACTGTTTAATCCAAACCATGGATGTAAAATAGAAACCAAATTCAGTACATATCTAAAATTCTTCCAATGCAGAAATATCAGTAATAGCAATTTCAGTTTCAAACCTCAGTCTTGGTACGGTTTTGTTTGTTTGTTTGTTTTGGCTTTTTTATGTTTGTTTTTGTCTGTTAACACTGGAAATTGTGAAAATGAAAGTTATTTATAAATAGCATAATACTGCATTGGCAGATACCAGCATTATTTAATTACTTTTTACAGCATAATCTTGACACTTGTAATGCAAGTGATAACAAAGTAGAAAATGCAGTAAGACAAACTATATTACCTTCATGGCTTCCTTTAAGATATCACTGACTCCATAGATTCAGAGGTCAACAAGGTGTTTATAATTACATTGTACTTCCTTTTTTTTTTTTTTTTTTTTTTTTTTTTTTTTTTTTTTTTTTGTTATTATAATGCAATACTCCTTTCCTGGGCACCTTGTAACTCAAGAGTAGGTAGAACTTATTAGAAAATAGTTACTTTGGTTCTTTTTTTTTTTTTTTTTTTTTTTTTTTGTTTTTTTTTTTTTTTTGTTTTGTTATTATAATGCAATGCTCCTTTCCTGGGCACCTTGTAACTCAAGAGTAGGTAGAACTTATTAGAAAATAGTTACTTTGGCTGGTTGGTTGTTTATTAAAAAAAAAAAATATCATTGCCAAAGTCCTCAGTGTTGTTATCCTAAGTCTCAAAGTCAAAATAGTTTCAGCATGATTGGCTGAAATTCTGAAGTTAATCACATCTCAAGCTTTAGTTTTGAAATCTTTATTTCTGCAGTGGATACAATTTATTTTTATATGGTACTTTCACATTTTAAATTTTTGGGGCTTGTCTTTTTTCTCATCAACAACATGGCAGGCATTTTCTTTAAACTGTAAAACAAGACCTACTGTGAACCAAAGGCAAACTTGTCAAACAGGTTTCTGAGGCTGAAACTCTTCATATGAAATTCAGTTTCAGATCAAGACATCCATATTCAGATCCCTGTATGTGAGTTGTGTGTTCAAACTTCTAAGAGCTCTACATTGATCAGTCACTCCAGTCATGATTCAGCAGCCTAAACATGAGCATCTAAGCAGCATTTAAGATTGCTGAGGTATCTGCAAGACACACGTGGGAATGTCAGAGAGGCCTTTTGGAGCTGCCTCCCTTGAAATCTCCACCTATTAGTTTTTTGAATACTCTCTATTCAAGGTCTGTACTTTCTAACATTTTCTCCTCAATGTACTCATGATCTTGATCTCCACTATTATGCAAACACTGTGGCAAATTATTCTAATAATCTGCCTGGTCTTTCCATTACCTGTATCAAGAAATTTCCTTGATACCCTCCAGGAATCTCTGGGACTGCTTACATCCCACCACACTGCCCAGACAAGAAATGCCAGGGAAGTTAAAGTCCCCCCTGAAAACAAGGGTCAGAGTTCCCCCCCGAAAAACAAATGTTTCAGAAACATCACCAGCTGTGTAAAAAAGGCTTTGCCCATTTTTTCACTTTGATCAGCTGGTCTACAGCAAAAACCCAAAATAACGCCACAGTTTCTGGTCTCACCTCTAACTCTGAACCACAGGGTCTCAACCACACTATCATCCATTTGCTGTGACCCACTTTTCTCCTAAGAGTGGGCTATCACACCATCCCAGAAAATACCACCATACATCTGGGACACTCTTTCCCACAAAGGGAAATGTAATTTCCCCTTCTTCTGAGCCCATCTTTTCTGAAATGTCTGTACTCATCCATCCATCCATCCATCATGAAGTACCACTACTAATTCTATGTTAACAATTTTTATATACCAACTAAAGTTTTGTTTTAGTGTGCAAGCTACAACAGGATTTCTCAAACTTAGATAACTCAGCTTAACACTATGTTAGAAAAAAATTGGCTCTCAGTGCTGAAGGAAAAACACCTAAACATAGCAGCAGCTACTGTCATTTCCATGCTGCACAAGTAGAGACAAGGTTTGCCCCAACTTTAACACCTCTCAAGTGCAAATGGCAGCAACAACTCCTCTGTATTCTGGGCCTTAAAGAACCAGAGGTGGCCTATTCAGATACCAGGCAGACATTCCAGATCTGTTCTGGAGCAAAAGCAAGAGCCAAGGTAAAGGTTATTTTTTGTTTTAACACATTAATTAGTTAGTAACGGTAAGCACGCCACATCTGGGGGAAAGCCTAAGCTACAGTGGTCTTCCTGTCTAGAATTCAGCTTTCATGTTTTGTGCCTCCAATTAAAAATAAAATAAAATAAAATAAAATAAAATAAAATAAAATAAAATAAAATAAAATAAAATAAAATAAAATGAAGTTTTAAACTGAAAAGTTTTCCTCCTCACATTTTGGGCACACAAATTAGCGTAACACTGTAACCCTGTCTTCTTCATGCAATTTGGTATGTAAAAGGTGTTACCTGACATAACCATCACTGTTGGTATTTTGGTGTCAGCTCATTGTTAGGTTTGGCTATGGAACATTTCATAGATGTCTGCATTAACCCTAGGAATCTGTCATTCCCTTTCACTTATTTCAGATCTTTAATGAGAATATTTTTTGTGTTGTTCTCCAGGGAATGATAAATTTGAACAGGAAATGCCACTTGTATTTTCAAGCTTCAGTTCACATTAGACAACAGCATTACAGAAAGAAAACAATACCCTCCTCTGCCTGTAATGATTTTGTGACATATGCAAGACATCTTTTTGCTCTCTAGGTCTTTTTCATCAAGAAATATTTTTGTTGACATTATCCTCATACCAAAGCAAATTAAATTTTAGGAGCTTTTTCCAATCTGTATATTGATGGGTATTTAAGTGGAGACCCTAATTTCTTCTCAAAGTTTCTACATTCAGGTTTGCAGAGAAAACAAAAAGGCTTTTCTTGTCTGGGATTATACAGACAATGCACTCTCTGGAAAGTAAGAGAGAAATTCTTGCCTTCTAAGAAAACTGCCATTTTTATCTGTGAAGCATCTAAAAGTGCATTCCTTCTAGAGATTTTCTCTTCTTCATAGAAGAGCATTAAGATTAAAATTTATTCCAAACTGCTTAAAAGAAAGACAGCAGGCAAAATTCATACCTCAAACACCTCCTGATCACTGCTGCAGAGGTCAAGGGAACAGGAGGGCTGCCTCTACACACGCTGCATGGTAATTTAGCTAACTTGAGAAGCCGACCATACATGTGGAAATAAAGGAATCTGCATCCAAGGAAGATTTCTGCTACTACGAACAGATGAAGAAGAAATGGCAGCTAAGTTTTCATAAAAACAGCTTTTTCTGCAGATGAAATTTCAGCTTAGGAGCTAAATCAAGAAAGAGGACTTATTTCAGACAGTTTCTTCAGCATCTGAAAAGCTGTGGCCAGATCAGTATATCTTCCCTTATATTTCAACAAGGAGAAAAAATGTCATAACATCACAGAAATTCTGGGAAGACTGAAAAAAGCTCTTCTGGCAAAAACTGTCCCTACCAGTAAGACTAACATGTTGCCCTTTTACATCTTACACACAACACATGTACTTTTGAGCCAGGAGAAAAAAAAGGATAACCACACAGAATTTAACTTCACTGTGAAAGTTTGCCCAAGCATGACAAACAAATACTTCTTGGAAAAAGGGGAAGGAAAAGCATCGTGATCTCACTGAGTTTATTATCACAAACATTGGAAACACTATGTGGGGAGAGAGGATAAAAAACTGCAGAGTGAAGAGCTAAGGGCCAGGGAATACATGGGCTAGAGAAACTGGGCAAAGAAGGCAGATAAATGCAGCCTGAGAACAGATTGGAAAAGAAAACTGGGGTAAGGCACCTCAACTGAGAAGTTAGTGTTCAAAGCAGCATAACAAATAAATGAATCTGTGAACATTAAAATTTTAGTGGAACCCAATTTAACCGAAAGCAGAGGAATGGTGAGAATTCAGAAATAGCTGCAAACCCACTAAAACCACAGATGAGTCTCATTCCACAGTGTTCTGGTATGCACGGGGGATGAAGGCAACAGGTTACTAGCTATGCCATCTCAAATAC
Source organism: Onychostruthus taczanowskii (assembly GCF_017590055.1). Lineage (NCBI taxonomy): Eukaryota > Metazoa > Chordata > Aves > Passeriformes > Passeridae > Onychostruthus > Onychostruthus taczanowskii. The sequence goes on along the minus strand of NW_024498906.1, from coordinate 1,008,438 downwards.
TAGAAGCTGACAGCTGTGTGACAACTGCGTGGGTATCCATATGGTGTTCCATGATGAATTTTGTATTTGAGAAGTCTAGAAAATTATGGCGGGGGGGGGAAGTAAGTTTATCACAGTATATATAAGCAAGGCAGTATTTGAGGGGAAAAGGTAGCATTCTTTCATTAGAAATACTGGTGTATGCAAAAGAAACTGAAGCCCTTCTCCAGGCCTAAAATAGAAACAATAACCTCCAAGGCTAAATTTAAACTGAGAACCATTATATTCTGTGTTTTAAAAGACTCAATGAATCTACATATAAGGCCAAATATTTCCTAAGCTAGAGCCTATCTCATTTAGCTTTAGCCAGCTAAGAGTCAGAGACTCAGCGTGACTTGTCAAAGCTTTCCCCACACTTAGTAAAAGCAGGGGAGGGAGAGAAGATCTGGCCAGAAGGTTACTGGTTTTAATAATTTCCAGATGGTAAGAGCTGCTTTTTGGATTTTGGACTCTCTCAACTTATATAAATGAGGGAGATTGGTTATGCAAGACCTAAGCACTGAAACAGTGGGTGAGATTAATTCCACCCAAGTTACTTAACTTTGCAGCCCTTCTGTCTGAATGTTTTATTTTTGCATGCATAAACTTACATGCATGCACTTGTTTTTAGCGTACATTTCCAAATCTTACCAAGACTAGTAACCTCAGGGATATTACTTTCTCTGGATCATTATTTTTGAGTTGCATTGCTACATGAAGATCATCACAGTTCATTGGACTGTATTTGTAATTAACATGCTGGAAACACAAAGTATTCCAAACTGTGCTACTGAAGTAAGAACATCTCCATTGCCAACGTAACTGCAGCGTCAATTCTCACATCCCACAAAGCAATCTGGCATAACTAGCAGCAAGACCAGAATTTCTGAAGCTCATCCTTCTTTCACCTGCACATTAGAGAATAAAGTATATGTTCACTCGTTAGGATCTTCATGAAGCTATAAGCATCCCTGCTATGAGCTTTGCATTTCCTTTCTCTGGTATAATTAAAGGTACTACCTGAGATCAATAAAACTTTAAATAACTTGCAAATAAGGCCCCATTAGAAGTAGCTTTTCTCCTTATGTTAAGCCTCCAGAAGAATGCTTTAGATCAGGTCCTTGAGCAAGAGCTCAAATATTTAACATGAGAGGTTTTCATAAGAAAACTCTGGATTTAGAATGTATGTTGTATATTCACCTCCTAGAGCCATACTTCTCTCAGTTCTAAGGAACTATAAATATTCATTTAAACAGAGGTGAAAGAAGAATTAACAATTGGAAAAGCTTTATGATTCTTTGTGGAGTAAAGGTTTTGAACCTTTTACTTAGCAAAATTTCTCATTAATGTTCAGTAACAGGATTCTTACTTCAGATTTGATTTAAGATTACTACAAAAATTCCAAATGCTAAGCCTGTACAAGTAAGCTTGGATCTTCATTGCAGCACTTAGATGCAGATATGGAAAACAAAGCTCCCTCAGAGGAAGGGTGCCTTCTGTCCTTTGTAAACTGATATAGTAGCAAGCCTTCTGGTGGTACAGAGAGTAAACAATAGTTCTAACAGCAGCTTGTTGACTAGCATTTGTGCTTGAATGTGCTAAATCTGACTTGGTTTCATCATAACATGATGCTGGGTGTGATTTTTTTTTTTAATCTCCACAACAGTGCAGTATAAAATAATATAGCAATAGCTCTGGATATGTAGCAATAAATAAAAAAGTTAGCAAATAAGTTAATTGGTTATTCTAAATGCAGTTGAAATCTTCATAGAAAAAAAAAAAGAAAAATAATTAGTCTCATCACACAGGTTTTATTCAGGTAGTTTGAATAGTCAAACTATTATCACCACCTCTTCAAAAAATAAGAAGGTGGCCTTGAAGAACGTTAATTGTTAACCTATCCCAGTGTAAAAATCAAGAGAAAAACCTCAAACAAATCTATAGATAAGAGATTCCTATACCTAATTATTCCTTCACTTTTGTCTTTCCACATATTTGTTCTTTGCAAGAATAAACTATGCCCTCATAATTTGATTCCTAGCCAGATCTGTTCAGCAAGAGCATGTTCTTCCACTGAAAAATTCTAGGTCTTATTGTTTACTGTAGATACAGAGCTATAAAACGAAACAGAACTTTCATTTCCATTTTTCTTTTAATAACTCAAGTGGTAAAAGATTGTCTTTGTTCAGACAAACATATTTAGGAAAAAACACAAGACACTCTAGAAATAAGGATAAATTTTCAGAAAGTTCCTGAAACACAATCTTCAGATGAAGAGACAAGTGAAAGCTGAGAAAATATAATCACAAGACTTGGGCTGTGAAATTTTTATTCATATTTTCGTTAAAGCCTTGTACATGCCTGCTATATACTTTGATAAAAGAACAGATTTATTGCCATTCATATTTTATACTGAGACACAAGTGTTCAGTTCTCCTTACATCCATAAAAATGAAAAGTGCTACAGTGTGCTAACCAGTACATACAAAAACCTTTGCAGAAGCTACAGAAGGAATTTATAGCAGCATTTTCTAAAACTGACCAGAAGAGACCACTATGCTGGAACTCATTAATTAAACAAATATGTGTGTGTGCATGCACACTTGTGCACAGCTCTGTACATGTGCACAGGTGTAATTGGAAGGATGCTGGTAAAGGAACAGAAGCTCATCTACAACAATATATATTAAACATTATCCATTTCATTGAGAGCCCTACTAAATAGAAACAGAGACATACTATAGACAGGCTGATCACCCTTGATTTGCTTCTCTGATCCTGCCATCATCTAGACATCTACTCCACATTCTCTTTTATGTTACCTAAGGAATATGGATGAAGGGGGCACTACACCCCAGAATTTCGGAGGAGAAGTGTCCCTCCCTCACTTCCTACTTTTTTTAAACCTGCTAGAGCCCATGGGATGGGTGTTGTTTGGCCTATGTTTCGCCTTTCTAAAAGACACTGGGGAAGCTCTTACTGATTCTCTTTTGCTTCCCGAATAGTTCCTTAGCACTGCAACAACATTTATAGCAGTGGAAGCAAGAAAGACAAAATTAGAACAGGTTCAGAGCCCAGGGTGCAAGTCCATCAGACACTATCTTGTATATGTTTCTTAACACCATTCCTCACCGGCTGATGCTTTGAGGGAGAAAAAATGGTAGGCACCCCTTGGATGAGTTTTTCACACAAACAGCCACAGAAAACTTGATCCTGTAGAAGCAGCAGCTAGTCAGCTATGCTCTGCAGATGGCATTGCCTGCAACATATTTCTGTGCATAAACATGGCATTACTCTATCTCTGTTGGAAATGTTAATTGATTTCAAGAAGATAGCTTGCCTCCTGGTCAAGATGCATGCTGTCAAAAGAGGAGGTAGGTGGAACCAGTCAAGTTTTTTAGGTCCTACAGAATTTCATCTTTCCACATCTCAGTGCATTATCACACTTAAAAATATCACCTATCTCTGTCATACCTCAAAACCACATTTTTTAAAAGCCCATCTATAACCTAAAGGAAATTTGATAATGATGATAATCCTGTTCAGCCAAAGTTAAGTCTAAGAAAACTGTTTTGCAAATAATTTTCAGCACACTGGAATCTGTGGTAATCTTCTGTTTTTAGAACTGCATGAAAAATATGCTTCATAATATGCATTTGGGAAGGAGTTCTCAGTGTTGTAAGGATTCTTTCTGGACTGAAGGATGAGGAGAGCTGTTTAATAAGGCAGCACACTTCTATGCCAAAAACTGAAAAAAGAACAACCAGCCTTTCAGAGAACACAGACATCTTGTTTCTGCTGCAGGAGTGTGTAACAGATCAGGGTATGAACAGGATATTGGGGAAGAACTGAGAGGGTGCACACACAAGCATGCAAGAGCATGAGAAGAAAAAACACTTGATAATCAAGAATATTGTTCATGGGATGGTGCTTCAAAAGTAAAACTGAGTAAAACATTATGCCAAGGCCAGAAGGTTGCAGCACAGCTGATTCACAAGCAGACCACACACCCCTCAACAGGAGGATGGCCACAAGGTTGCAGTTTGTAATATAAGAGCCCATCTTCTGTTAGCCCACCAAGGAAACAGATTATGAACATACATTTCAAACACAAACTCCAAATGAGGAAAAGCAGAAAACAGACCCATGGAAGTTGAAGAAAGCAAGACTGAAGCTAAGGACTATCCCATAACAAGACAATGTCTAAACATTATATATACACAAAAGATGTAAGAACTAGCTTGTCATCACCACCCAGAGGAACTTCAGAGATGAAGTGGGGACATGAAAGCTCCTTACCCTTGTCCTCCATCCTGCATGCTGGAGTTACTGCCCAAATCAGACACCTCTCAGGAACACACACATATCCCTTTATACTCTTAAGCATGTGGATATGAGGGTACAAGTGAACGAAACCACGAAGAAATGGGCATCCATGAGTACAATTATTTCACTTCAAGACCTGCAAATATTCACCCTCCCTTTATGCAAGACAGACACTGAACTTCATTACACTAATCTTTCTACACCCAGTACTCTACAGAAATTAGTTTTCATGTGGATGAAGAAACAGAAGATGTCTTATCAAAGTTTTTAAGGCGCAAACAACTATAGAATTGGAGAGCAATGTTGGTATCTGTTTCCAAAAAGGAGTTACCTGTTCTGTTCAGAAACAAATCCTCATTTTGCTATACAACTGAAAAAGTGAAAATAAAATTGCATAAAGTGTGTGATTTCTCATAATGGGCAAAGTAAAGCCACTAGGTTCTATGGTGCTAGGGCTTAAAATGGACTGGCATAAAAATTGATCTAATTTAGCAATTTAAACAAAAATGAATCAGGGATAGTACAAATGCAAATACTCTATAAATCCAGGCAATGTTTTAGTTTTTATCTTAAATAAGAAAAGCACAAGTAGATATACTTTAGAAAATGAGAAGCTAGCATGCAATTGGACTATTCTTGAAAAAAACCAAGCAGCAGACTCATCAAGCTTTATTGCCCAGGTGCAGCTACTCACAGCAAAAACAAGTATGTGGTTTACAGAGTTTCAGAATTGTAATATGTGCATAAGGCATAGATCTCATAAAGAATGACTCCAGTTCTGTGCACACATTTAACAACTGCTGTTGGTTCAAAAAAGAACACAAAGCAGTCTTAGCAAAACTGGCCTCTGTTGAAGAGCTCAGCCTGCCTTCCCACTGTATCCAAAATTTCTTCATTACCACAGTCTGATGCCAGGTTTGTCTAGTCCCTTACTTAGGTTTTTAGCTATGATCAAACCACACATTGTAAGTACAATTATTAGGTCCTCTGCACAAGAATTTACAAATTGTACAGATTTTAACAGCTGTAATGGTATAAAAGGAAACTACTTTCCTTCTTCCCTATTTATTGTTATCCAGGCTTTGAATGAGAAATACCACTATACTTCAAAAGAAGTTAAAAGTTCCAAGAATTTTTATTCAAAAAGAATAGAAAGTGGGTTTTTTTTTTATATTTTAGGAGGGTATTCCATGAGTTAGGAATTATGCAGAAATGAGTAATCAAGGAAATATCAATTGCTTTAACCAGGACATTCAGAGGGACAACTTACTATTTAAAAACACACTGTAATCTTTACTGATGAAAAAACGCAGAGCCAAGAAGAGCCTACAGTTTTCAGGAAAAAAAATGAAATTACTGGAAAGTTTTCACTGTTATTGTGAATGTTTTACCTAGTGTCAAAGCTCATTTTGCAGGACTCCTGAGTTTTAAAAAAAAGGACTTTAAATTCACCCCAAAAAATTAAGAAAACAAGGTAATGTAAATAGCATATTCAAGACACTTTAGTGTATTTAAATTTTAGACCAACTTGATTGATACAAATAATTTTGAAAGCCAGAGAGATGATCCAGACCCATTTTTACCATGGTACATTTAACAATCTACATGAATGATCTTCTGAAACACTGAGTTATGCTCTTAGTGGCCTTTGTTTAAATACAGAGTCTCCAGAAATTAATGATTAACCTAGTGCTCTTAGAGCTGCTCATGTGTCCTAGAAAAGTTTAAAAACTCCACAAGAATCCCTCACAGGAAAACAATTAGCGTAAAATTTAGAAATACCATTTTGTTTGTATCAATTATGCTGCACAGTAATTTGCAATTTGATGACAAGACCAGATTGTAATCCAATATTCAACCAAGTTCATACTACTACAGATGTAGTCCTATAATTAGCCATATGCTGCTCTCTCTCCCATATAATAATTTGCATTAACTATAAATTCCCTTGCTTGCACCGCTACTTTCCTAATGATCCAAGACCCTACATCAGGTCTCTAAAACTCAGCTATTTAAACTTCTTCTGCTATTGCTTCTAAGAAATACTGTAATCATGTTCCTAAACTTTAATTATCAGCATAAAATTTTCAACTTTTTGCAAGAAAAAATTATTTGTATGGATAGCCTTGCTTTGGGTGCTCATCACATCCACACTTAAAAATAAGATTTCACTTACAAGGACCTTAAAATGAGATACAGCTCTACAAGCTGTTTGCAATTAAGAGCCATTAAGGGCAGCCACAGAACACACTGCTGCAGGTCTGAATATGATTCCTGTATTATTACAAGTGTAATGATATATAATCCCTTTGCAGATGGATTTTACAGCAACTACTAGGGGGCTTGTTTATTTACTGGCAATCTTCCAAGAGAAGTTCTTAGTTGTGGCATAAGCAGTAACCTTTCACTTAGCAACACCAGTAGCCACAGCAATAATTCATATAAAAGATTATGGAAAATAGTATCAAAAATACAAACAGTTTGTTTAAGAAACAAAAGAATGTCTGGTTTATCCGGAGTCCTTAGTGTGACCAACTGGAAGAAACTGGCTGATTAAAAGAAATACTGATCTGAGATACTGTGACTGCAACAAATTGCTTGTCTTTGACTTAATTTAAATTGAAAACCATCAGCAATACATTTTACATATCTTCCCAAAGCAAGATGAATCATTCTTGTTATTTTTAACTCGGGCTTCTATGCTTCTTTCTCCTACCTCCATTACCAAAGTACAAGGGTGATTCCCTGTTTGTCTCCCTCACCTTTCTTGTTTTGAAAATGTTCTGCAGCATCTGGTGTCTCTGCACCTCAGCTTTGCACTGCATGAAATGTTATAATGGACAAGCCAACTTAAGCCATCTTAATCTGTGGACTGAGAGCAAACACCCTCACTCTGTACTGCTTTAAACTGAACACATCTGAAAAGAAAAAAATTTTTAGTATCCCCTTCCACAGCAAGTTAATTTCTCCACTCTGAAAGCTCTCTTATCATTGCCCTGCACCTTCCATTTCTAAATATTAGCCATGGGGAGCAAAGGAGGGACGGAATGAGAATTTTTAGCAATGAATATCATCCACATCTGATGGGCTCATAACATGACAAACACAAAGGAGGAGGTAAGGGAATGGGAACTTTCAATCACCAATCTGGATTGTCAGAAAAGACTCAACAACACAGAAACAACACGGCACAACAGCAGATATCAAAGCAGCATCATTCTATTCATATGGCTACAAAGTGACTGATGTTATTAACAAAAAACATTAACTTTCATAAAATCATTGAATATCCTTAGCTGGAAAGGACCCACAAAGATCCTCGAGTCCAACTGCAGGCCATGCACAGGACACCCCAGGAATCACACCATGGTCTTGAGAGCATTGTCCAAATACCTCTGGAACTCTGTCAGGCTTGGTGCTGTGACCACCTCCCTGGGGAGCCATTCCAGTGCCCAGCCAGCCTCTGGGTGAAGAACATTTTCCTGATATCCAACTGAAACCTCCCTTACCATTCCCTCTGGAATGATCCCTCCCCTTTAAAAATGCATTCAGGACCACTTTGTTGAGCCCTTTAACAGGGCCAGGCCCTCTTAAAGAAATCATTATATGTGACTGATAAAGATAGCAAGGGTTTATATAAGATCAAATTAAATAAAACTCTGAAACAGAGCATATCTTAGCAACATATAGCGGAAGGAAAAGACAGAAAACAATAAAAGAAATGAAAAAAAGATCTGGAACTACCTTACCTCATCCCCTCATCCTACATAGCGTTTCAAGTGTGAACCCCAATGTTTAGTTCAGTTAATCCCAGGATTCAGACTTTGAGAAAATTAAGACAACACCAAAGATGTATTTTTTTTCTTTTTAGTAGTGTGGGCAAGTCATTTTAGAATTTGATAGTTTCCTCAAAATTAGTGCTTTAATGTTTTTTTATTAAGAAATGCATTATATGAAAAAACTCTTTAAAAAGAATTGAGGAATGAGAGAGATTTGGGAATAAGAATTTGAGGAAAAGAAATAAAAGGCAGCAGTAGTGTGATATAGAGAATATTATAGCCCACCTTGGGAGTGAGAGGGGAGACTGAATTAGCAGTGGTCTGCTTGAGCTGTGGGAATTCAGCAAGTTCAGTTTCTATGCTCCATTCTGCACAACTATCTGATCTTTGCAGCACTAACAGTATACATATGAATCTTCTACTTACTTGAATGTAAATCAGCACTTCATTGACAGCAATCATATTTAAAACCACATTGATATCATGCTATCTGATTGTCTGTTTCCCCCTGCCACAGGGGACTGGGAGGACTTCAGAATAGATTCAGGTAAAGACAAATGTCACAATGCAGCAATGAAAAATGAAGGCCATATAAACTGCCCATACCATATTCACATCTACCCTGCACAGGAAGCAGTTATGGGTGTTCACTGTGTGTCTCTTATATGTATAGAAAGCACTGCCTGAAGTGAACCAGCACTAATCAAGCTTGCCTCTCACTGCTGCAAGGGAATGCCATGGAAGTGGAGTCTGGAAGTCCACCAAAAAATACTCCATATCTAACATTTCACACCAGAATTCTGTAAGGAATTCAAAAGGTTATTCAGTGCCTCATAGTGAAGTTGAAGCAAGTGGTTATTAAAAAGTTACTATGACTCTCAGCACTATCACTTGCCTAATAGCTCTATTTTCCTCACATAATATTTAGGACAGGTCTCAGCTTTGGCTACTGCAAACTTTTACTACTGGCAAACTCTATTTACCCAGAAGGTCCAAAAAGTCTCATATTCATTGTATGTGTTTCACACAAATTTTGGCATAAAAAACCACCAGTGATATGATGCTTTAGCCCAAGGAACAACAGCATTAATGGAATAATCTTTCATAGGTAAGCTGCCATTACTGAAAGAAAACAATATACTGCACAGAGATTTTACCCTGGCAACAATCAAAACCAAAAATCTTGCCACAAAGCCAAACCAAATTTGATTAATTGAGAAAATTAGCATATTGCTTTGAATTACGTATTTTTAAAAATCAGCAAAAACAAAAGTTTGAGGACAAGGGGAAAAAACACAGGCAGCAATCCGGTCTCATTTTGAGAACTCAAATTTTTCATTTACTCATTTCATTTCTAAAAATCAGCAAAAATTTGAGGACAAGGGGAAAAAACACAGGCAGCAATCCGGTCTCATTTTGAGAACTCAAATTTTTCATTTACTCATCATTTCATTTCACAATCAACTAAACAGGAACTACTGTCATATCAGTCACATCCAAAGTAAAACAAAAAAGAGCTGTACCTGTTTCAGTACAAAAGATTATACCATAAAAGTTAAACTGCAGTGACTGTATTCTTTAGTCCAAGTACTTGACTCAACACATGCTGGGGAGCTGAGGAACCTTGAGAGCCAAATCTAAAGAAAGTACATTAAAAAATACAGCAGATTGAAAAAACCTGCAACTTTTACAAACAAGTACACTTGCCTTTTAATTTTGACACTAAAGGTGAACTCAACAACTTAAAAATGGCTGGCAGATTTGAAGCGCAAAGGTGTTAACAACATCAGCGGACACAAGAGTTGGAAAAGGGATTCTAACATCCACCAGGAAAATTCAAAACTCTGCTTTTATGACAATATTGGAGAAAACCCACTTTTTCTATAAGTATGAAAATCTCATTTGCTCTATGAAAGCAACATGACCAGGTTCCTGGTGCCTGTACATAAAATTTCTGAGAAAAGACCAGGAGGAACTAGGAATCAGTGCACAGTTCTAGAAATATGCATTATCTGAACTACCTGTCATCCTAGTTGATGGCACACTCTTTAGGGGTAAAAAAAATGTAGTGGAATAGCTTGTGTGACCAGAGCTCTGCCACAAGAGACACAGCTCATATTCTGTTAAATATCCTACAAAGGCAAGGACATCCTTGCAGAGGAGAAGGGGGCTTGAATGCATGCACATTTGCTTTCAAACAGCTAAGACAAAAGCCAAAAGTTCTTGCACAAGGGTTGGAAGACAGAAGAACACAGGTTACTTCAGGAGAACACCTTCTTCAAAGCACCTTATGAAGAGAGCAAAATAAATAAAGCCTTTTAAAGGGAAGCCTTACAATAAAGTCCAGTTTTCACAGAGGACTTAAAACACTCCAACATTTGCTGCAAGGGTAATACAGCATGATGGAGACAATCATATTTTTGGAAAACAGAGAAGGCAATTGCTTGACACTGATCAATGAACCAAGAGGAACGTGAAGGCTGACGATAACCCCAGAGACACTGTGTGTGCACCCTGACAGAAGATCACTGTACAAGGAGGAATTAGTGATGCACATCAGAGCTCACCTGAGGTGGCCAGGCTCAGCTGGACTGCAGGACAAACCCAGCCAGGTCATTGTACCAGAGGAGCCTGCAAGCAGCTCCCACGCAGCATCTGAAGCTACCTAACCTGTGTGGCCTTGCCTTTATCTAGGGATGTAGCAACAAGTTCTCCTGAGAACATCTTTCTGTCTGACAATAGAATTGATCAGGAGTTTTCTTTTAAAAGAATCCTGCAATAGCTTGAATAATGAAAACAGAGAATAAACCCTTCTTACAGACTGGTCTTCACAGTATGCTGCACTCTGATTAGAGGCCATTATGATGGTGCACAACTGAAGATTCCCAGCATCTGAAGGGATGTAAGATCACCTGTTCCACTTTTACTTTATTATAGTGAAGTTAATATTCACTGAAGAAGCAGCACTTTAAATTACAATTTACAGAGCCTGTGTTCCTTTCTTATGGGTATTACAGCATTTCCACCATGACAGTGGAATTTAAGATTCTAAAATAATTAAGAGAGAGGGACAATAGAAATACAGCCCTGGACTTTCAAAAGAACAGATTTCACCTTGCTCTGGGATCTGCTTGGAGACAGCCCTGTGAAGAGCAAAGGAGTCTATGAGAGGTGGTTGTTCTACAAGAATTACCTCCTCTAAGCACAGTGATGGCCATGAGAAAACTTTCTCAAGTTGGCCAGCATTGGTAAAAGGGGAATTCCTGACTCTGCTCAAACACAAACAAATAGTGTGAAGCGTGAAGAAGTGGGTTACCTGCAGAAACAAACAAACAAAAAAAATATTGGTTTCAAAGGGAAAACTAAGAAAACCATGACCCTGCTGATCCGTACGCGTTCTAGTAATAGAAGACATAAAAAAGGCTGAGATATGCAAAAGAAATGTAATGATTCTGCCACATATGCATATTCACTATATTTTCTAATGAGTAAAATGTACCTTTCTTTAAGGAGTCAGCAAATATTTCTTTAATGTATCCTGAGGCAGACAAACAACTTACCAGAACGCAATGCAAGAGTATTACAGAAGGCTCAAACAAGACAAAATTAAATATTAGGCTAAGAAGACATTGCCTGGAAGTATTAAACCTATTTCAGAGGTTATTCTTCATTCTGCTTTAATGCACTGAAGTGCCAAATAATTCTAACTAACATTTCTTTTTGTTTCTTTTTAATATGGGAATTAAGTGGTGTTTATCTCAAATAAAAAGGTCTAAAAATGCTTCATACTATTAAGAACCACCAAAATCAGACATGTTCCTAAAATAAAAGACCAAAAAATCATCTTATTAGGTAGGAGATGTTGGACTTCTAAGAACAACTGGCACCAAACTTCCAAATCATTAAACTGTATACCCTTAGTCTCAAGGCCTCTGGTAACACACTTCACTGTAAGAGAAGGAGAAGTCAAGGAGATTTCATCCATTTCAACTGTGCTTTTAGAGAAACTGCATCACCACACACCTTCCTACACACCTGGCTAACCTCAAAAACCACCATCAATTTATACACACAAATATATATATATATAGGCATAGAATCACAGAGTGCCCTGAGTTGGAAGGCACTCTCAAGAATCACCAAAGTCCAACTCCTGGCCCTGCACATGACAGCCCAAGAACCAGAGCATTTGCCTGAGAGCATTCTCCAAATGCCTCTCATGGCTTGACTGCCTGCTCGGATGAGCTCGTCTGCAGCCTGGCTGTGTGGTGAGCTCTGCCTCATCCCAACAAACAACCCCTGCTCCAGAATCATCATCTTCTCCACTTACCTCAGGCCTCTAAGGATGTATTCACCTCATCTCTATAAACTCTGCCTGCAGCTGCAATTGTCAGTGTTCCTCCTATAAACACAGTTCATTATCTCACAGTGTAACATTTCCTTTTCATACTGGCTTTCGGTTTAATTTTTTTCTTTAGGTTTCTTTCTCCATGTGCCCATCTTTGGAGACCTATGGCTTTACCACAGAATCTTCCTATCATATTGCTGCCCAACAACTCTGTATGAAGCAGGAAGACCACTTTGTAAAGTAAAATGGATACTGGTTTTATTTAAAGGGCAAACATTTGACAAGTCTTAAACATTAGCAAAGATTCTTTTCCTCAGCCATGATCTCTGGCACTACTGAACTGTTCAAGCGACCTCTCTTTCCAGAAAACAGCCAAAATTCAAATAAGCCAAGAAAGCCTTTTTAAATAGATTGTAACAATCAAATGTATTTCCAGTATTTTCAAACACAATGCACTTCAGTGTATTTCCCTAGGAAACATCCTCCGACTAAAAGAAAAAATAGGAAAAAGCTTTTCAGAACATGATCTCTGCTTTTTTTCAACATTATTTGCATTAGCTTAGCATCAGAAAAAACCCTCAGATAAACAAATAATCTTTATGCACAAACCAAAAATAGCAATGAAGGATTTGGGATAAAAACAGGCTTTATAATAATGTAAACACAGTCATTCTAGAGGAGCTAGTTTAGCTTTTCTGGTAATGTTCCTTTAGCAAAGGAAAAACACATATAATAATGACAAGGTATTTGTTCCTTATGCCATTCTCTCCTACTTAAATTTATATACACATGCCAGTGAAATGCACTGAGGTAAAAAGCTACATATTTACTGAAGCACTAGTGGATTATATGTTGGAAAATTGCTGCAATTAAGGGCTGGCTCCTCATTTCACACAAAATTTACCCTCTCAACAATACAGTGGAGATATATTGACTTAAAATAGCTGGGAATTTGATCCTGGCATATTACCACTATTTATAAACATTAATATAAATACTTCTACATTCAAAAGTATGTCCACCAGCAGCAGCAGCCAAACAGTAAATTAAAAAAAAAAAAAAAAAAAAAAAAAGCAAAAGCAACAACACCAACAACAAAATCACACAAAAAAAAACAAACACAAAAAAACCAAACCAAACCAAAAAAAAAAAAAAAAAAACAAACAAACCCAAAAAAAACACCAAAATCCCCAAAAATGCAACAAAAACCCCCCAAACCATACATCCTTGCATTTCCAGGTAAGTCTGTTAAGACTGTATGAAAATGTATTTAATCTTTGCATTCCTATACAAGTAGGAAAGGCCAACATTTAACTTTTAGACAGTTACTCTTTTTTTGGTAAAATAACTCCTAAACTCATCTGCTCTCAGAGGCTCAGTGCAGCTTGCTTTAAGTGAGAATCATAAATCAGTTAGATGAAAACAGCAACATGCCTCACCTTTCCTTCAGATCTCCAAAAACTGGAAACTCTACGTTTTAATAAACCCACTTGCTAGAAGCTTAAAGCAATACCACTTTGTATAAAACCTCTAGCACAGCTGTTTCCATTAAGATGAAGCTGTAGAAAAAAATGGTATGACTACCAAAAAATGTAGATGCTCACAAGGCAGGCAGCAGTTTTACACAGGCTGTTGGAACACCTTCCTCTGCTAAAGGAAAGCCTTTCCTTCCAGTCATCTGGTGTGCTGCAAGGTATTCTCATAGGAGCCTGGGCAATAGATTCCCCTGCCAATACACCATACTTTTAGAGTACTGAACTCTTCTGCGGGAGCATGAAGAGACATGCACAGCTTAAATTCCACTCAGCAATGCAGGAAATCTGAGAAACTTATTGAGTCTGGGTGAGGTTACTTTCCACAAAGAATAGAGATGCCTAGTACAAGCCGTATCATCACTACCCAAGTGTTCTCAAACTACCTGCCTGGAATTTTCATACTATAAATATCTAAAAAGATCCAATTTACCTAAGTCACTCTACTGACTGTTCTACATCCCCAAGCCCAACAAGGCTTCAGCTGGAGAGGAACATAAGTTTCAATTTATTTTTTTCCTTTTTTTAGTCAGTACAACAGCATAAGACACACCAGATAGAACCATACGCTGTGTGCAAAAGCCCTTCTGTGTACACGCTAAAAGCCACCATAGGAACATAAACCCTCTGCACAGTCCTAACTTTTTCTAGAAAAAAGGTATGAACTACATAAAAAGACTTTTATATATTCTTGGATCACTACAATTCTGTGATTCTGAAATGTTTTGCTTCAGATAAGTTATTTTGTTAAATGACTAAAAAAAAAAAAAAAACCAAAAAAAAACCCACCCAACACAAAAAAAAAAAAAAAAAAAACAAACAAACCCAAAAAAAACACCAAAATCCCCAAAAATGCAACAAAAACCCCCCAAACCATACATCCTTGCATTTCCAGGTAAGTCTGTTAAGACTGTATGAAAATGTATTTAATCTTTGCATTCCTATACAAGTAGGAAAGGCCAACATTTAACTTTTAGACAGTTACTCTTTTTTTGGTAAAATAACTCCTAAACTCATCTGCTCTCAGAGGCTCAGTGCAGCTTGCTTTAAGTGAGAATCATAAATCAGTTAGATGAAAACAGCAACATGCCTCACCTTTCCTTCAGATCTCCAAAAACTGGAAACTCTACGTTTTAATAAACCCACTTGCTAGAAGCTTAAAGCAATACCACTTTGTATAAAACCTCTAGCACAGCTGTTTCCATTAAGATGAAGCTGTAGAAAAAAATGGTATGACTACCAAAAAATGTAGATGCTCACAAGGCAGGCAGCAGTTTTACACAGGCTGTTGGAACACCTTCCTCTGCTAAAGGAAAGCCTTTCCTTCCAGTCATCTGGTGTGCTGCAAGGTATTCTCATAGGAGCCTGGGCAATAGATTACCCTGCCAATACACCATACTTTTAGAGTACTGAACTCTTCTGCGGGAGCATGAAGAGACATGCACAGCTTAAATTCCACTCAGCAATGCAGGAAATCTGAGAAACTTATTGAGTCTGGGTGAGGTTACTTTCCACAAAGAATAGAGATGCCTAGTACAAGCCGTATCATCACTACCCAAGTGTTCTCAAACTACCTGCCTGGAATTTTCATACTATAAATATCTAAAAAGATCCAATTTACCTAAGTCACTCTACTGACTGTTCTACATCCCCAAGCCCAACAAGGCTTCAGCTGGAGAGGAACATAAGTTTCAATTTATTTTTTTCCTTTTTTTAGTCAGTACAACAGCATAAGACACACCAGATAGAACCATACGCTGTGTGCAAAAGCCCTTCTGTGTACACGCCAAAAGCCACCATAGGAACATAAACCCTCTGCACAGTCCTAACTTTTTCTAGAAAAAAGGTATGAACTACATAAAAAGACTTTTATATATTCTTGGATCACTACAATTCTATGATTCTGAAATGTTTTGCTTCAGATAAGTTATTTTGTTAAATGACTACACTGCAGCTCCAAAGACAGCAAAGTAGTTTGTTTGTGTCCGTTCTGTGTTGAGCAGCAAGTTTAGATACATCCATCTTACACACTAGTTAAAATAGAGTAAACAGGTTGTCAAACTTCATTTTTGTATCAAACTGTTGTTTTTCTTTCCTTTTTAACGTCTTCCTTTTCCAAATTAAAATCAACAACCAAAAAAAGTCACTGCTTTCTTACTGCCATTTGATCATCTTACAGATGTCAAAATCCCTCATGGACTCCCATTTCTCTCCCCTGCCCCTTCCAAGACAGCCAAGTGCTTCTACAGCAGTATTTGGCAAATTGTTTGGCATTCTAATTAAGACTGCTTGAGCATAAACTGTGTTCCAAAAACTCTCTAAGTTGAAATTAATAAAATATTAGTAATATTTCAGAGAAACAGTAAACACACCACAAAATGAGATTTGGTACTAGATATAGCCATTTCCCCTGAAACTTGCTATTAAGATTGCTTTAAGTAACTTACTGCATGCCATGTCTCATACATATTAACATGCTAGTTCTCATCAGCAGTCACTGCTTCACTCAAACACCAACATTTCCCTCTGACTGAAAAGTAATTCACTTACCTTGTGTCTGCATTTAAGTACAACGCCATAGGCTCCTGAAACAGAGAAGACGAGAGATAAGCCATCTCAAAGCAGAACAAAATTAAAAGTGGCAAGATAAAACAGCGTTCAGCAACCTCCTAACTATAGAAGTAGCATTGTTCCCAGTATTATTATCCTGAACATACATATACAGGTACTAAATCTCTGTACACTGAAACAATTCCATAAAAATTGCTCAAAAGTAAATGGATTTTAAAACGCTGAAATTATTTTTTTAAAAATATGCTTGCAGTTAAGTTTGATAACTTGCATCTCCCTAGTACCACCAATGAGAAATCAATACATTAAACTTTTAAAAGGAAAAAAAAACCAAAACCACAAAAAAACCCCAAGCCCCCACAAAACTGTTCTATTTCTCTTCCCTTCCTTTCAGCTTCCAAACTCCTTCATCCATCTGACAAGGGAATTAGCCAGAAGCTATAGAAAATAAACACATACAAGAAAAATTTTGCAGTTGGTAACTCATTATCATCTAAGTCAAATCTACAAAATTCTAATTAATGTTTTTATTAGGATACTACTTACCTTCACCTACAACCCCAAGGATCTCAAATTTATTCATCACATTACCAATGTTAGGAATCTTCATCAAGACAAATTCCTCTTACGGTGAGAGCCACAAAACATGGCACAAACAGGACCGACTGAAGATTTTGCAAAAGGCAGTTGTGAAAAGGCTCTTGGGAAAAAAACTTTCACCTTGATCAATCAGACTTCTCACACCCTCTTTTAATTTCTAGGCAATCAATAGCTTCCTGGGGAAAGAACAGAAAATAACATAATTAGAAGTTTGATTTACTTCAGTAAGAGAAAGCAATGGTACACAGACATCACATCAATACAGTCTAACAATTTTAACAGACAATTCATCTACTTCTACATGTTATGATCAGAAGAGGTAAAATGGACAGAACCCACTGACACCATACATCTGACACAACAGCTGGCCTTGTAATCCCATACACAGGATGTCTATTGCAATACTAACTAACTAACTGGCATAAAGTAATTTTCTACAGAACAGAGGCAAACAAAAATGTTGTCAGGAACTACCTCAGTAAGCAAAAATAAGCTTATTATTACTTATGGTCCACTTGGTGTATGTTGATAGCTAGGTACAGAAACAAATTTTGTTTAGTTAATTTCTTGTTTATCCACTGTAATGATAAAAAGGATATGGCAGAAAGAACATTCTACAGGAGAAAATAGCTTTCTATTACTATTTTCTGTGATTATTAAGAAAAAAGTAAAAGGAAATTAATTGGCTAGACTGACTAGGAATGAAATTTTTAAATTATTTCCATTATCAACTTATTTAAAGAAACGTGATAAACAGAAAAAAATGTCTTCAAAGGGTTTTTTCAGTGCTCCCCAAACACTGAAGTAATTTTTCAAATTAAGCAACTATACTCAGGGTAAAGAACAAAGGTTTTTTGGGTGTTTTAGGCTTACCCCTACTCTGCTATTCTACTAGAAGTTTGATTTTATTAATTCAGACTGCATTTGCTCCCTAAATATTAAAGGCATATATCCCACATACAAAAATGGGGAAAGAAAAACCCTCAACTGATTTCATCATGAACTGGAAATATATCATCTTTACAATTCAGTGACTCAAGGACAGACCTACTCATGAAGAACAGGATGGCAGGATGGAAGTGAATACATTTAATTAAGTTATGTGCAATGGGTGAGCGTGACCCAATAATGCTGGGTTCAGCTCACACAAATGGGATGTCACTGTAAGCCAGGGGTGCTGGCCAAAAGCCCAGTGCTGACCAGGTCATACACAACAAAAGAACAACCCAAGGGTGGAGGAGAATCACAATGACTTCTGCTTCAGCAAGACACAGGCAGATCATGTGGGGAGGGGTTGTTACTTCAGAAGCAACTCCGGAGTTAATCAACCACAGTGATTTGAAAACAAAGCAGTGAGTTGCAAATTAAAGGGATAGTTAGGGTTTTCTGGTTTGCTTTTATTTTTTAGAAAAAGCTGCCCAGTCCTTTATTAATTATTTCAGTGGTTTAATTTACTGTTTTAATTAATCAATTTTTTCTTCACTGGTGAATTGTACAAAATACTCCTTCCTTTCCCTTCCATATGTTCTCCTCCTATTTCATTTGGCATCTCCTCACAAAAGCCTTTTTGCTGTTTGTCCAGACTTTCTGGTTACACTAACGAACTTTAAAAAAATGAGGTCCTAGAAAAACAGGAGCATCTGCTCAGTTGCACCCATCAACATGAGAACAGAGCCCACACTGAGCTGCTTCAGCTTTCTACTGGAACAGGCTTGTGCCAGGCACAGGGTGCAGCTGCCTGTCCCCGTGCTGCAGCTTTGTGACAGAAATACTGCTACAGAGACCTTGAAACAACCATTAGTGCCACCATAATGTAAGCGAGACACAACAAAACTGGTCAGCCAAGTTCAGAACACCAAAATTACTTGCCAGAAAGAAAGGAAAGGTCAGAAAACATATATTGCTTTCTATCAGCACTATTCGGTAACATCGCCAAATCCGTCACTTCAGTTCCCAACATGATTCACTGACAAATCCTTCCAGAAATTGGTTTGTGATAAATTGATTACTTATCTGCAAATGTTATCACTGTACTCTCTCATTCTGCCTAATAGTGTACACAATACTTCCTAGATATATGAAGAAACAGTAAAGAAACTTACGACATAACGTACCAAAAGCTCAAGAAGAAATTAAGATGCAGTTTCCTTTGTCCCTCATGCATAATTCCTAAATTTCTCATAAACTACTTAAAGCTATGCAGGCCTGCAGCTTGTGACCCATTATTTTTATTTTCAGTTCTGCAAGTTTATTCAGTATGAATTCTAGTTGTTTTTTTTTTATTGGGAACAAAGATTAGACTTGCAAGCAGCTAATCTTCCTTCCTGAAATCTCCCAGCTAGGGAGGCTGTGGATCCCCAACCCCAGCAGTGTTAAAGGCCAGGCTGGATAAGGCCTCGAGCATCCTGTCTAGTGGGAGGTGTTCCTGCACATGGCAGAGAGGGCTGGGAGAAGATGATCTTTAAGGTCCCTTCTAACTCTTAAAATTCTATGATATTCAATACTATACCTCTTCTCCCCACTGATCATCTTCCCTTTTCACTTTCAATTAGAAGAGCCACAGAAAGCTGATCCTGTGCTACCCCTGAATTCATGGTGCCTAGAGAAGCATTTGCATGTAATTTCTTAAAGATAAAACCCTGTCAAGTCACTTAGTGATTTTCACTCACCATTAGTGACACACTTCAACTGGCCCAAAGAAACACACAGTCCAGCTTCCCTAAATCTCCCCAAAGTGCATCATGACTGACTGACATCACAGGTAACACAGACGCACACAGGGGGACTCCCAAAAGCAAACTGCACTCGAGTGACCCCCTCTTTTACACTAGCTCCAGGCAGCTTTATGCCCAATGCTGCTGAGGGCACTTCATGGGAACTTAATCTTGAAATGAAAAGGAAAGCTAGTGAAAGATGACTAGTGGCACCCAGTAGTATGGATTCATACCCAAACACTTTTTGCCCCAACTCTTTTGCCTCAAACTGGGCTATAATTCAAACATTAGTGAAGTCAGACTAGTTAGACCCATTTACTCTCTAGACAAAATATATATGCTGATTTGAGACCTTTGTCTTCAAAAGCTGCTGAAAGATTAAAATCAAGCTGCTAAAAATATTTGTTTAGTGGCAGTACCCTTTGTTTGAGATTCTCCTGTTTTTCAGAAGGCACTGGCCTTGTTAAGATTGTTTTGAAAATCACTGATTCCTGCAGGGAATCTGGTAACTCAAACTCATGAACTCAAAACTCCATGAATGACACAGAGTCTTATGAATATCAGAGTGAGTAACTGTAATAACAAAAACAAGGGAAAACACCTGGAAGTTTAAACAAAAGCTTAAATAAAACAGAAGCTTAAACAAAAAAGTAATTTCAAGAAAGTTATCCATAGCAATAATTACTTTTTTCTGCAACTTAGTGAGGACAGGCTGGATTCTTTCAAGCTGAACACTGGAAATAGCAAGGAAAACCTTAGCTAATACAAGGAAAACCCAATAGCTGCCACAGTTTCATTCTTTGCACTGAGTGCCACACTGTTTTGTTTTCCTAAGTTGCTTGCTGGCCAGAATAACCCTTGCAGAAGTGGAAACAAGGCCATCATCTACCTCTCAAAGGCTCTCAGTATGGAAATAGCAGTCATTCTCCTAATATCCCTTTCTAAGGCAGCCAGATTCACAGCACATCAACAATTTATTAATTAAACAAACAGACCTCTGAGATGCTCTCAACATTATCATGATATTCTACAAAACGCAGAGCCAACTCAGCAAAATGAAACGCCATGAGATGAACACGAAAAAAATTAGTTTTATTTAATCCAGAAGTGTAACAGTGTGAGACTTTAATACAAAAGTAGCTGTTCTGCAATAGCATGTAAGGCTTATACGTAAATCCCAGAAAACATACAAACATTTTTGAAATGAGCTTATGGAATACTACAGCATTATGGTACCTGATCAATTGAATTGAAATTAAAGCAGTGGGGAAGAAACCCAGCTTTTCCATAACTCCTTCTCCCTTCAGTACCATTAAGAATTCTAGTGCATCACTCAAAAGCATCAGATGTAACCACTCAACCCAAAGCCTCAATCATAAGTAGAAATGCTATTCTTTATTTCATAATCATCAATATCAGTGTGGAGAGAAAAGCACTTTTTACATAGTTAGATTTTAGTTGAGACAATTATGAAACACATGAGGTAGATGTTTGGCTTCACAAAATGTAGAGAAGTAAAACTGTTCTAGAAATACAGTTAAATTTGTATACCTTCATCTTGAAAATCAAGTATTCAGTTAATTTCATTTATCATGACAGAATGCAATCTGCATTCCGCCAAAATTAGTTACAAACTTCTAACTGACTTCAAAGTCATCCATGAGCTTTTAAACAAGCTTCTTGCCAGCAGCTTCTTGCTCTTCTAAAACAAGAATTAAACTTAATCTGTTTTATTTATTGTGTTTACCTACCAAGAGGCCACAACTAAGAATTTCTAGAGGCTCATTTACATTTTCCTCTGTGCATTAACAACACAGCAGATCCCTACACAAATGTAAAGAACTTATACCATACAATCTTTGATGGTTATGCATTAATCCACATCCTGGCATCTCTTCTGTCAAACAAGGTACATGGATGAAAGAAGCATTAACCACTTCTGTTAGCAATGATGCATCATTCAGCATCTTGACTTTTCCTCTCCAATATACACGTAGCTCTGTTCATTGAGGTTTTCCAGGAAAACTCTAGTTAGAGCTACAAACAACCAATTCAGTGTTATAGCAGTAAACACAAGTGACAGGGCAAAGGAAATAGGTGAGATTTTTTTTTTCTTGATTTATTGATCCAGAGGAATGTGTCAGGTTTATTATGACGAATTACTGATCAGGAAGAAAAAAATCAGTATATGAAAAGCTGTGAAGAGGAAACGACCAGTAACATTCTGACTTAAGGAATGGAGAGGAAAATAATCCAATCTCACTCCATAATTTGGAAAAAAAGCTACCACATTATTTTTCCATTTTATGGAGGGACAGTAGACTTTCTAAATGAGATAAGATACTGGAGTAAAAGCCATCAAGATTTCACAATATGAAGAAATCCACAACAAGGAAGTAGAAAAAAAGAAAAAGCTGAAGAGATAAAAAGCAACAAGAACTTAACAATTATAGCAAGCCATTTTTCATTCTTGAAACTTCAATCTATCCTCTTCTGCTCATAAGAAAAAATTAGGAATGAAAAGAACAGCTGGTGAAAATAAATACAAAATTTAGAAATCTGTCAAAGTTGAACAAATTATGTAAAAGCAAAACACCAAGGTTCCTTGCACAGGCCCACAGATTTTAAAATTCAGCTCCAGAAAGCTTTTCTTGACATTACTCATATCAGCATTTGACCCTGACTTCACCATTGCTGGTTTTTGAAGGATTTGCTTGGGATTTTTTAGTTTTGGGTTTTTAAATAGCTGTTGACACACTGAAACCTGCAAATGCATTTGAATGATTATACATCAAGGGAAGGCATCATCACTTAACTGGCCTAAAGGCAACAGATCTCCATGGCCACAGGACCAGGACTGCATGGTAGAAGAACTTGAACACAGCTCCCATCCTGTAGCAAGCAAACAACTAGGAAAAGGGTGAATCAGTTGCCAACTATTCAAGATACCTGTTTGGTTAAATTCCTAAAGGAAGACTAATCTTAAGGCCAGGGCAGAAATAATGATTTGGTTTGTTTTATCTTGTTCTATGAGTGCTCTTTTTTTTTGTATCCAAGTACAGATTCAAAAATAAATTCAGCTCATCCTGGATATATGAACTAAATTCACTTCTCTAAGTTAAAACACAGGATTCACGATCTTCCCTAACAGCTGTGGCCAACTCAAAAAGAGTGGGTGCTTAGCAGGATGCTTCTAAGACCATACTGACAAATAAGCAGACTGATTATGAAAGCACTGAGCACAAAAGCAGCTCCCATGAGTCATAACAGGAGGACAGGAAAGATAATTTTGCTTCCATTTTAGTCTTGCTCTCCAGTAAGAACCTTAACAAGTAAGTCTATTGTGGGTGTGACAGCTCCTTACGCAGTTGACGCTGGTCTTGGTGCATGCTGGGTGGGCCTTGCTGTTCCTGTGGCAGCTCTGAAGGAAAATCATCAGTGTGCAGAGGATAAAACTCTCAACAGCAACCTGTGAAACCCAAAGCCTTTGCAGTTTCTTCTGGCACAAGGCACGTGGCACTTGACACTTTCATTTCCATCCAATACAAGTGCCCAACATTTGTAGTTGAAGTAAAAGCACACTTTGGCTTAGTGATATATTCTTAGGCAAAGAGAAGGAATTTTTTTCTTTTTTTTTTCTTTTTTTTAGATAATAGAAGGTTTTATTTTGTAACAGAATAGCTTGCTGGGGAAGAAGCTAATATTTTTTTATTTGACACAATATTTGTAGTGGTCTCCTTGGAATTGGTTCTTGTTTTTAATCTTTCCTTCTCTCTTCTCAGAACACCAGTCTCCAGTAATATCCTACATTAATTTGTCATGTTGCCTATGATTTAGTTCCATATTATTTTTGACAATCTACCATGGACTTTAAATCCTCAATATAATATTACAAAATAATATTACAGACATTTTCTCATCTTTAGAAGTACCCAAAAAAGCTGCTATTTCAGTTACACATCAGGACTCTCTCTGCAGCTAATTCCAGTGTTTGAAGATACATCCTTATGAATAAGAAGAAAAAAAAAAAAAGCACGAGGGCAGAGGGTGTTCCTGTCCAAGAAAAGTACAATATATTCTCTTGAAGGGGACACGTAAGAAGCAGCCAGTCAGCTGGAGGTCTGCTCTGGAGCCTGAGCTCAGCAGGGCAGCTGTGGAAAGAACGGCCTCCCGAGTGTGCCCATCACGCTCCGGGTCCCTGGCATCCGCTGGCACCGCGCGTTCCTCCCCACAAGGGCAGCGGCCGCGACTGAGCGCTGCACTGCTGCTCTGCCATGCTGGCAGCAGGCAAAACAACTCTTGCACAAGTCCTGGCCACTTCAGAAAAAGTCCTCTGATGCATTCTTAACTGGATCAGCCACTGAATCTTTCATACGTGCACACACAAAGCATGTTGGTGATTTAGTGAGACTGAAATTCTGCTAATCTGACAAAGTTCCCCCTCTTCCAACCCAATTTTGTCTTCATTGTTCTAAAAATAGCTCCCATTCACATTCTAAAAGTCAGATGTTCCTCTCTGCACTGTATTTGGCTGAGATGGATCTTTGTCATAAGAGTACAGAAAAGTAAAGGTGAATAAAAAGTATTTATAAATAGCAAACGAATGCTGAAACTAAATTCTGTGGGCATTCTAATGCAGATCAAAACAACTGCAATGACTACTCTTCTTGTAATCTTCAAGCATATAATTAAATACAGATGACTGGTTCACTATCTGAACCAAATAGGAAAAAAAAAAAAAAAACAATCCAAGAAATCCCTTTTTCCTTGAAAAGGGTATGCCAAATACAAACAGAAGCATGAGGCAGGAGCCCCTCAAAACTAAGTACTAAATTAATAATAAAATTCAATACATACAACCAAACAGAACTGTCTACACTATAAAATTATTTATCATTGATTCTTCATGCATTTTCAAAGGAAATAATTAGAAATATTTTATTGAAAAAACAATGATCCACCTTATACAATGTTAACCCTGAAAAGAATGCCATCAAAAGTTTTTAAAAAAAAACAACAACAAAAAGAAACCACTCAACAACTAATAGTTCTAAAACAGGTAATTTCAATAATAATAAATTCACATTAGAGTGCAGGAGAACATTTAAAGAAATAACTCAGATTTATCATAAGGTCTTCTGCCTCTAAAGTCACTAAAAGTGATTAAAGCACATGGTAGACAAATCGTGTACACTGGGGTTTTGTGGGGGAGTGCTGGAGGATTTTGTAATTTTTTTTAAGTTTGACTTGTTTTTTTAATTAGAAAAAGACTCTCTAATTCCATCAGTCTCAAAGCAGATCGGTTAAAAACACCCAAGGAAATTAAAACCTATAGAAACATCTTTCCATATGAAGTTTCATCTGAATTTGAAGATATTACTACTATTTCAATCTTTGAAACTCTATTACAAGGTATTTGCTCCAGTTTTAGCAGCTAGGAATTTAACTGAGTATGATTAATACTAAAAGTGTATCAATGTGCTTATTTTACACTTCATAGTTGGGGCTCTTTTAGTATGTCTATTATCAGAGTAACTGAACACTAACCATGTGTAAAATCAAGGTGAGTTTTGCTATGCTTTCTAGCTGGAAAAACAAAAACCCATTAAACTTACACAGGTGAATAAATCAATTAAGTAAAACCCAAGTCAAGAAGACTAATCTCCAAAGTGGCTCAGACTGCATTAAGAGGTTATGATCACCACAGTAAGATGAAGTTCAATAAAAAAGAATCACATTCCAGATGAAGAGAAAAAAACCTCAACCAACTAATAATTACCTAAATTAACATCATGTGTTAATTGTTAACTGTTATTAATATAACAACTTATTAACATAATCTTCCTTGAAGCAGAGGATAAAAGCTTAGAGTTCTGGAATGCCTCACCACAGAAACAGCAGCAGCAATGCATCATGTACTAAAGACAATTTGAGGGAGGACTCTGAACACTAAAATGAAAACTCCAAAAAAAAGTTTGTGTTCAATGCAAATCCACTGCAGAGAAAGTACAGCAACAGCGTTGACTTGTGCTGTCAGGACAGATGTCCTCATGCTGAGCCGCCTAGAACACCTTCAGGTAGAGGAACTTCAGTTTGCTAAATTACTGCAAACATTTTTGGAAGATATATTAAGGTGACCAACTTAATTTGCAACATGTGAAAGCAATTTTCCAGTAGGGAAAAAAAAGCAGAGAAACAAAAGCACAGATTCAATTTATAATCTTTAAATAAATACATCTTTATTATACTACTCCTCCCCTGTCCAGCCAAGGACACAGATAAGGAACTGGCTCGCTGGATGCAGCCAGAGAGTTGTGGTCAATGGCTCCATGTTCCAGTTGGAAGCCGGTGATGAGTGGCGTTCCTCAGGGCTCTGTCACGAGTCCAGTGCACTTTAATACCTTTACCACTGACACAGACAGTGAGATTGAGTGACCTCAGCAAGTTTACAGATGACATGAAGCTGAGTGGTACAGCTGATAAAACAGAAGAACAGGACGGTGTCCAGAGGGACCTGGAAGAACTTGAGGAATGGGCCCATGAGAACCTCATGAAGTTCAACAAGCCCAAGGGCAAGGTGCTGCACCTGGGTCAGGGCAAACCAGACAGGACTACGGGGCTGTGAGAAGAAGTCACTGAGAGCAGCACTGCAGAGAAGGACATGGAGTTCCCTTGGATGAAAAGCTGGATGAGAGCCAGCAGTGTGCAGCAAAAGCAGCCCAGCCAGCAGGCTGAGGAGGGGATTCTGCCACCGCAGCCTGCCCTCATGAGACCCCAGCTGTGGAGCTGGGCCCAGCTGGGGGGTTCTCAGCACACGGGAAACGTGAACATACTAGAGCAGGCCACACACAAAGATGGTCAGAGGGCTGAAGCACGTTTCCTAAAGACAAGCTGAGAGAGCTGGGGCTTTCAGCACTGAAAAGACCATGGGGAGAGGGGGATGGACCAGAGGTCCCTTCCAACCCCAGCTCTTTGTGATGCTCTGCGGAGCTGAGTAGACAGAGCAATTTTGGTGACAGTAGACAGCCAAGGTCAACCTCCCACAGAATCCTAGTTGTAAAGATACAATCATGATGATGTTGTCTTTTCCTCTCCTGCTTATTTCAACTGTTAGTTGCATTCTTAGGTCTTGTCTTTAATTAGATGTTAAGCTCTTTGATGAGGAAACTTTTTGCTATTTCGAAGGCCTCTGGTGGTGCTATAAAATAACTAAGATATAATCTGTGAAACCATGCTCTGGTAATGTTTCTGTCCATGAAGAGCATGCTGTGGTAAAATATAAGTCTTAAGGTAAGTGAAAGTCTTACCAGGAAACTCAGGGAAAAACTTGAAAAAAACTAGAAGGCAATTTGATTCATTTCTGGAAACACGATGTGGTAATACTTTAATTTTTTTTTTAATAACAAACCATGCCATTTCAATGCCAACTTCTATAATCACTTTAAACAAAATAAATGAAGTAATAGCTCCTCTTCCAATTTCAGCCTAGTGGTTTCCATTTTGTAGTTAAAAGAAAGAAAAAGAAAATATCCTAAATCTCACATAACACAAAAACTGTCCTCATAATTAAAAGTGCAAACATTCAGACTAACCTTCTTAATACAAATGCAGACTGTACTTGCTCTGTACCTTCATCGACAACCATTAATACACTGGTAAAACATTCCTATCCAATGAATTTTACTTAATTATCATTTTTATCCACACTATTAATCTGACAAAAATGTCTCTAAAGTAAATTGAGAAGTTTACTACTGAAGGCATGAACTACCCCCACAAAAAATAAATAAAAGGTAAAAGGACATTATTTATGGCTTAATCTAAAGAGAAGAATCATTCAGATTAGAAGCTTAGGTATCAATGGGAAAATATTTAAACATAAGTAGAAAATGGCAGATACATGGCCGTTCTCCCACAGACAAAGGCAAGCCAAGCAGAGTGTCTCCTGCTACGCTGACAGCTTCTTCCTTGAGAGATTCCCACGACAGCAAAAGCATGTCTGGATACGTAAGTGACCCAAAAGAGGACCTGAAAAACAGGTCCTGAGAAAAAGGACATACATCTAAACAGTAAATAATGTTGGCAGACCTACCAGAAGAAAGGTAATAAAAAAACCTCATAATCCTGATTTTCATCCTTCATTTGTTTTTCTGTCCTTTGAGTCTTCCAAGTTTAATTATGGAGTGTGAAGGGTGGGAGGAGGCAAAGGGAAAAAAGAGGGAAGGCAATGCTTCTGGCAGAGGGCAAGAAGGGTGGGTGAGGGAGGAAAAGAAGGGAAACTACTGCAGGGAGTCACAAGGGAAGACAGTAAAAGACTGGCATATGGAGAAGTGCTGAAATGAATGAAGAAAACAAAATTCTAAGGACAAGATGCTTCAGGCATGAGCAATGAGTTCATCATGATATTTGAGATTTATATTAGTTTATAAAAAAATACAGACTTGCAGCATCCAAAAGTCAATATTTGCATAACTGACTTTCTTGTTTCTTATATATCTAGTTACTTCTTGTACAAACAGGCTTTTAATATTCACGGAAATAAAAGTAACTTGGGAGATATGAATGCAGAAAAATACACCCAGAAAAAATACTGTCATTTATTTCCTGGCAAAGTACAAACTACTGAGAAAATAAGGGCTGGCAACAAAAGAGGGCATACCATGTCTCAGAGGGTTAAATAGAACTTCCCAAATTTCAATTATACCTACTGACAAAGGCTGCTAGGGAGATGCTGAGGTGAAAGACTCTAAATCAAAGATGAAACAGCTGTCTTTTCCTTCCAAGTAAGCTGTACAGAACCATATGCATATATTGGCAGGCTTGAATATTGGTCATCAAGGCACAGCAAGACATTTCCTCAGCCACCACCACAGGCAGCAATCACGGAGCAGCAGCACACCGAGCCCAGGCTAACCCAGCACATCCAACCCAAGCAGCCACTGCTCAGCAGGCAGGGAGCCAACAGCAAGATTGCAGTTTTAACTGCACCACATCACTTCTTTCCACTAATGTTCTCCTTGTGCCTTGCTAACATTAGAAGAATAATCTCCACCTTCCTTTGGAATCCAGATAGAATGGGTGAGATGCTATTTGCTCAGACAAAAAGTCAGAAATAATTCTTGTAATCTCTTTTGGATTCTGCCACTTTCTTTGTTGCTAAGGCTACATACGAAACCAATTCAAATGCAAGTTTAACATTTAGGACTTTTTGTGGTGCTAGATATGCATTTTTTTGTTCCTCTCCATTAAGATGTCAAAAAGCCCAACCAAACACAACCCACCAAAACACTAATTTACAGAGTTGAACACCTACTGCTGGAGAGAGATTTTTCTAATATATAGGAGCCATCCCTCCACAGCCACAATGAAGAGAGCTAAAACACAATCAAGTCTTTTAAAGAGTCTCCCTCCTGAGCAGAAATTTCAAATATAGATGTTAAATGAATTTCACAGTCTATTTTCATCCATTTTTCAACTGATCAAAATACTTTGTAGTTTAGAACAACTCTATTTCTCTGCTTGCATGGTCAGATATTTTTAAAAAACAAAATACTTTCCAAATAATTTGCACAACATTTTGCAACAAAACGCAGCTCAAGTACTTTTTCCCACTGTAAGGTATTTACTAGACTGCAGTAATTCTCTTAACACTTTGAAAGCTTGAAACACACCTTCGTTGAATGCTATGAGTCAGTTTTAATGACAGTGTTATGTTCTATTGCTCTGTAGCTTATGCAAGAGAATGAATTTGCATTAAGTACCCAACTTTAGAAGCCACCTTCTCTTCTCCTTTGTTAATACTGAATAAAGGTAAAAAAAGAGGCTATATTCTCTGCCTGCTTACTTATTGTTTTAAAAGAATAAACCTAGTTAGCTGCCTGTAGTGTAAAATGGACATAAAATTTGTTATTGTCAATCTATGAATATTAGGGGGATGGGGAGGGGGGGGTGAGGGGTGTTGTTATTGTTGTTGTTTGGGGTTTTTCCCAGAAAGCCAGAATACAGAAAAAAAAGAGTAAAAATTTTCTAATTTAGTAGTATTTCAGCAGCTTAAACTACTTCAGCATGAAAACAGTTAACTTCAGAAGAAGGAATATAAAACAGTCTAAAATGCTAATTCAAGGGAGGGGGGAAAATGAGGGAGCAAAAAGACTATCATTAGGGTGGGGGTGTGCAATACATGTGTCTTCTTCAAGAATTCAACAAGAAAAAGTTATAACACAACATCTCTTTCCAATATGGATCTTTTAGTCCAGACAATGGTCCAGTTTTATTATGCTTTTATTTAATTTATTTAATTGGTCCTCTCATTTAAAGTTCCCCAACTCCTCACCTCCCTCCCCCAGCACAGCACCTCATACTTTTTTTGGGGTATTTGGGGAAAGTTTTTCGTCTTTTGTGTTTTTCAACAAGATTACACTTCACTCAGCTCAACAAAATGAGGGTTTGGCCAATTTTGCCAAAGATAAAACTGGCAAATTTTTAACTGGTTCTCATGCAAACTGATGCCCAAAATTCCCTGCAAATACCCTTGCTCCACAGACATACAAGGTCAAATATTTTTTTCTTATCTCTGCAGATTATATACACACACACACACACAGAGAATGTACATATGCGTGCACCTACTTCTAACGACAGGGGACAAAGTCCTTCTTCCAGAAAATGTAATTTCTTAGAAGCTCAATTAAAGGACCACCTTTCTTGTCTTTATTAAAAGTAATTGGGAACTAAATGGATTACCTTTTCTACTCTTTCTACTTTCTAGAAGTGAATCATGCTTAAGCCAAAAGCTTCACTGAAATAATAACTTACTATCTTTTTAACATTTTTAAACAGATGCTAGATTCCTAAGCAAAAGGTAATTTACCTCCTATTTTTAGTCTAAGTTCACATGGCAAACTCTACAAAAATGAAGAAATGGTCTGATGGACATCTTCCTCCATGGCTGGAAGATCTCCTATAAAAGGCTATGCTATTACAGTAACAAATGAGATTTTTGCATTGCAAAAAAAGCATCAAGAAAACCAGATTTCTCATACACCAGTGGACTGAAAGACGGATACAGACCACCACTTTCTGAAAGCTCTACA
Source organism: Onychostruthus taczanowskii (assembly GCF_017590055.1). Classification (NCBI taxonomy): domain Eukaryota; kingdom Metazoa; phylum Chordata; class Aves; order Passeriformes; family Passeridae; genus Onychostruthus; species Onychostruthus taczanowskii. The sequence continues at coordinate 977,457 of NW_024498906.1, read as the reverse complement.
CAGAAAACACTTGCAAAATAAAGCAACTCTTTGGACTGAAGAAATTATACGCTTTACAAACCTGTGGAGACAGCAGCTGATGAATTAACAAAGGACCGTCACCCACATGAGGGTAAAACAGATCCGTGGATCACGCTTTGCCCAGGATATTGGAGAACAATGTTCACTTTTATGAAACACCTGTAAGGAAAATGTCAACTGTCTCCAGCACTAAAAGAGTCAATTTCTCAAAATAGAAGGTCTGTCATTATTGCCAGGAGATGTGAACACAAATTATCCTGCCATTTTTATTAATTTGCAAGTAAAAACAGAGGCAAAATCTAATACCATTCTGATCTTGTTTGGGGGTGTGAGGAGGAGGTATCAGCCCTTTTCTTTTACTTATGTAAAAGCAAGCCTTTTTTTTTTCCTTCTCTTAGAAGAACTTCTCCATATAGTACTTGAATCTGCTCCAATAACAAACTTGCAATTCATTTCAGAAATATATTCTAGCTCTTGAAGTTCAATTAATTGGGGGGAAAGGGGGAGGAATCCATCATCACATTTTCTAACTATTAGAAACTTGTTTCTTGGCAAGCTGAAAACTTGGCCAACTGAGAACTTGAATAATTTTGTACCCTTAACTCCAGTGGCAGTGAAATGCAATGATCTTACTTGTAGTTCAGCCTCTAGGCAGCAGTAGCAGCTGAGTAACACCAGAAATAGAACATGGAATGCACTTAACTTCAGGCATTTTGAGAGTCTCCTCAGCACACATTAACACATCAAGCGAGATAAAGGTTAATGAAATATGCACAGATATTCACACTGCAAACAAAAGCAACTATTTTAAACCTGATGAAAGTGTTGATGGACTTTCTCTAAGATTATGTTAATTTATGTTCAGTGTATAGTTTTATTAATAATTAAAAACTATAATGTCAAATGCCATTCTTAAGAAGACAAATACATTTGCACCAAAACCCTGAATCAATGAGATCTGGCAAAACTTGACTCCAAAAGCAGAAGTAAGAGACTTCGTATCTCCACACAGTTTATAAATGCAGCATGCCATCAAAAATAGTTTGCATCCTCTTCTTTCATATGAGAAAAGGGAAATCCCCTCCCAAGACACAGTAGACAAGCAAGATCTCCTCAAAGCTGTTTGAAAACTGGTGTCTATTTGAGGAAAATACTGAAATACATGTTTAATAAAAAGAAGAAATACTATTTACCTCCATCTGAAGTATCCAGTTAAAGTGGGAAAACATTAAAACTTTCAGAGTTCAAGAATATAGGTGACTAGAGGTTTAAGCACACTAAACACTTATTTTACTTGTAACAGAGGCACTGTCAAGTGCCCACTAAGCAAATGTAATTCATACTAAAACCCAGGGCTAATTTAGTTGGTGTCCTTTTAGCAGTTCTTTGCCCAATTTATATTTATCCTGCTTAGTTTATGCAAACTGTTTGGACACTGAATGTGCCAGCTTGAATTTGGCAAAGAAAACATGCTTTTACTATGCAGAGCCTGATTTATTTTCATTTCTATCTCATTAGTTAGAAATAAGTGTTGTGATGGGAGATTTACGCTAAATGAAAAATCAAGACCTTCACCAGTAATATTTATACCATGTTTAAAGGAATGAAGAATATTTTTTAGGAGTCTACTGCTATGAGAAGTCAAATTCATCTAGTACTGAAACAATTATAGTAAATATATTATGCTTTACCGTAAGATTATCTAAACTACTTAGAAGAAGTGTACAAACCAAAGCAACCACAACACAAAGCATCAGCCACTGGTAGTGTGTTCCAATCAATTCCCAGGCATGCAGCTTCAGAATTCCCTATCCTCAGTACAGCATCTACTCCCTACCAAAGCACATTGCCATGCTGTCCTTACGCATAGAACTTTGACAACAGAAGGAAAACAAAAGGAAAAAAAATCCACAACAACAACAACAAACAACAAAAATAACAACAAAACCACAAAAAGACCAAAAAAACCCACAAAACAACACACACACAAACCCACTGACCAAACAAAACCCTCCAAGACTACTTCAGTTTTTCTTCTGGATATAATCCAAATCAACTTTTGAGGTGATAAAAATTTTCCACCCTCAAAATAATCTTGACACAATGAGCGTCACGTACTCTGCACATAAATCATCAAGAGAACACTGAGGGTTGCCAGCAAAAGACCACTGAGGAGCAAAGGACTTCTGTGTCACTGGAGGCTCAAATGTTTATTAAACTCGGACACGAATGAAGCCAAAACCTTGACAAGCCTTCAATTAACACCAACCAATTAACTTTCACATAGCAACTCAAGAATACAGGAAATAAGAACACAAGGCTCTAGTTCTCTGCATTGCCTTCCCAGACCCGTGTCCTACTAGGGGTATAACCTCCTTTTTTTTTCCTGCAGTAAAGAAAAACAGCTTCCAAAACCTGGCTCAGAGGAGCCATACAATCTTAATATTCCCTCCAGAAAGTTACCTTAAATGAGAAATATATTTTGTATAAATTGTGTATATTTTTATACACAAACATATATATTTATAGAGATACATACACACTATATCTTATACACAGTAGGAAGAAAACATAAAATGAGAGAAAATGTAAAGAAGGATTTGTCTTTGAGAACGTCTCCATGGCAGACCTATAACCATACCCAGACACTAGATTAGAACTACAGAAGACATGGCTGGAAGGGAGTAGAAGAGCACACAGGCTGCTCTGCTCTAGTTCAAAATGGGACAAAGTCATTCAGTCAGACTGCTCAGAACTCAGGCTATAATCCTTATTACGTTTGTGAAGCATTTTGAACAAGACAAATTAGAACAACATGAAGGCAGATGTGCTTTAACTGCAGCATCCAGAGCAAAAAAAAAAAAACACCAGAAACAACCAAACAACAAAACCTGTATCACATTTACAGCACAAATCAGCAATGACAAGAAAACAATTCACACAACACCCAAATCAAATCAATAAATTTAAGAGTGCAAGGATGAGCAGATAAAAATTCAACAGTCTCAAGGGAGACTCTGTACTATACATGATTTAACACAAAGCACATTCAACTGCCCAAAGTTTGCTACTTTTCACTGGTTAGATTTTTTTAGTTGTTGGCGCTGCCTCCCAATATCAAACCAACCTACTATAATATGCCTACATTAACAAAACTGAAGCCTACAAAAATACTTCTAAGTTTCATTCCATTTCATCCTCTTAACTGCTCGTCTCATAGCACACAATTAGTTTTGAAAAATCTCAACAGGAAAATCAAGGGTTTTTTCTCTGCAGCGAACTGGAGCCTCATCTATTTTCTTTAGCGTCATGCTGGCTGATTAGCTTCTTTTTTTGCACTCAGGTAAGACCTCAGTAGTCAACTGGGAACCTCCTGAAATCTGCAAATAGAGATACAGAAATTACCATTCTAAAAGCCCTGTGCTTTCTTAGTTTCTCCTGTTTAAATGAGGTCAGTACACAAAAAATATGTTCTAGAAGGAGAAGCTAGGGTCCAGGTGAGTTGAATAATTAAAAAAGATCAATAGAGATTGTGAGATGCTTTCTCAGGTGTTCCCCCATTGCTAGCAAGGCTTCCAAAGAACTTGCAGCTCAACCCATCTGAATAACCCATGACAGAAATGGATGACTGGAAATTCTGCATGCTAGATTTTTAAAGCCTGTGCTTTCAACAGGTCCAAGGAAAATAATTTGCCTTCAGTATTTTCATGCCAGTTATCCAAAAGAAGGGAAAAAAAAAGGATTATGCTTTAAAATAACTTAATCAATAGCCCAAATGACAACTGCACTGAGAGACTACAATCAACTAAATTCATAGGTACACTAAGCAAAAGGCAATGACAAAGGTTCATTTCAAGAGAACAGATGATATTTTGCAAGACATATGGTATTTATTTTTATACATTAGTCATACAATAATACTACAGCCCTAATTTTTCTTTGAAATAGCACAGTGGTTTTTGTTGAGGTGTGCTGCTGATATTAATTTTGTACAGTTTACCATTTATTTTTGCAGTTACAAAATGACTGACTGCAATTTTCAAATAATGAACATACTACACATGGAAAGGAACATTCAGTATACATAGAGGTGTGTAGAGCACCCTTTAAAAAAGGACAAGCCTTTAAAAAGCCTACTACTGAATTCAGAGAAGGAAAAAAAATCCAAATGCAAACACATGCCAATTTTTGAGTAGCTCTTATTTTCAATAAAATCTCCCAAAAATCTCATTATACATGAAATAGCAACAAATAAGTAGCTTTGGATTGCTGTAATGACTGTAGGCAAAAAGGCACTCAGTAATATCAGCAACAGATTCCATCTGAACTTCAATATATCCTTGTTGACTTCATCTAAGCAAAAAGTGTGTCCAACACCCTACAATTTTTAATATGAGAAAATGTGATAGAGCATATCCCCTTTCTCAGTTTATGCAGGTTTTGATTGAAACCTACACATCATTCCAACAGTAATTTAAAGGACATGTATTTATGTATTTATTAAAATTAACTGTCAAATTAATTCAACAGATTTTTGGGTGAGGGTGTTTCAGTATCACCGACATAAAATTTCTGTAAGTTTTTTCATGTCTTAACCTTTGTTATTTGCCCTTCTCTTTCTCCAACATTTTTTCCAGTTAAAATTCTTCAGGTCTCTACTACATGAAAACTTCCATGTAGCATCAAAAATCACGACGGGAAAAGATTATCTCTTCCTTAAAGGAAAAATAAAAATAAATAGCCTCCTAAAAAGCCCTTATCCTGAATCAAGGCAGAACATCTAATAAAAATGTATGAACCTTGCAGACACAGGAAACAGCGTCTCTTGGTTTGTGCAGGCAGCTCTTGCAGGGGTCAGCCCACTCAGAGAGAAGACAACAGAACCCGGCTGAGGCCTCAGCATTAAGAAATGGTGTCTTTCAGGGCAGGCCCAGCATGTGTTTAAAGAGTAAAACACCCTAATATTTTTTTATGGTGTTTGAGCATGGATTAGTTGTTATCCTTACTGTTAAAGAAGCCTGTGAAGTACACCACAGGTTTTGCATTCACAGAATGCAACTGAATAGAAAATCAAGACTAACAAAAGTAAGTGTCCACAAATATTTGTGAGACAATACTGAAATGTTTCAGGATACAACCAGATGCTCAATTCTAGCTGCTCCTGATCCAGATAAAGTTGTCTGCAAATCCAGGTATCCACAGCTGATCACAAATCCCTATTTCTACCACCTCTACTAGTCCAGGATCAAAAACCAGATATAGTTTAAAAGTTTTTATACAAATCTACTTTACTTGTTTACATACAACATTTTTTTTTTTAAAGAAGAAATCCCCACACTTATTTAAATAAGACACTTATTTAGCTGTCTTCTCTGAAATTAGATGCTACTTCCAAAAACCTTTGCAATAAGCCTACTATATTCTTTTTTTTAATACAGAAGATTTTACACAATGAGAATAGAGTGCAGAGGGTGGGGGGTTTTTCGTTTGGTTTTTTGGGTTTTTTGTTTTTTTTTGTTTGTTTGTTTGTTTTGGGGTTTTTTGTTGGTTTTTTTGTTGTTGTTTTGTTTGTTTGTTTTTTGTTTTGTTTTTAAATCTGCTCTCCCTTTAGGCCACTATCACAGCAGGCTCAAGGGGACACTCCAGAGCAGCTTTGCCATCTGGATTCCAGGTTGCCAAATTATTAATGCTCTTTCAAACAATGACTCCAAGCAAAGACAACAAACCTTTTTCAGAATCCTGCCACTGTTTTCTCTTGCTAGATGACAATTCCAGCCTCATGTCAGCAAAGACAATTCACAGACCAAGCTACCTAGACTACATGGATTCTCACACATCTCTTCTTACCCTAGCCTAGGTTAACGTGTTAAGATTTCACACTACAAAGTTGGAAGATTGTCTTCCAACTCTGTATCTAACAGAGGTGACTAAGTCTGTCCTGTATCACTAACAGATTAGCAGCATGACAAATTTTTTTCACAGCACAGCAATCACAATGGTAAAAGTTTTACTTGTTGTGTAAACAAAAAGAAAAATTCACTGCTTGTGTTCCAATGCAACAGAGATTAGCTTGAAAAAAGATTGAGAAAGACAGAAGCTCTTTTAAAAAAGCAATAAACATACCTATTTTTTTAACAGCTGCAAATGTGTTTGCCATGTCACGGACTTAAATCTGGGTATATCATTACCCTGTACTGCTTAATTCAATGCCTACAGATACTAAATATAGATCATTATATTACAGTGACTAGGGAACTGGAACAAGCAAAAAGAAAGCATAACAATTGATCAGCACCCCCACAAAAATATACAAGAATATATGTGTACAATGTCATTATCCATCCCTCCCTTCCTAGTGTAAAGGATAACAGTATTCTAATACTTGAGGTACAATATTCCTATGCTAAGTTCAATATTTAAGACTTGTAGGATGACATAAATATGCTGAAGCATTATGAATCATCCTGAGAAAATAAATATGACCTTTTGTTTTCTTAAGAACCCTATAGCATTCAAAACAGTAGACAATTATCTTTTCTTCATTTAACTATATGAAAAACCTGTATTGGGAACCCCATTCATTCAGGAAAAAAAAATTAAATTAAACCAACCATATTAAGGTGCAGCCAAATTTCCTGGATATCATCTAAGAAAAATTAAATTATCTCTACTCTCCATCTAATTAACTATACCTTCTAATAAACAAAGCAAGTCAGTACAAATAAGCCCGTTGCATGGCCAGGAAGTTTCTGGAATTAAGTTCAACAAGTATTAGCACACGATAAACAAGTCAATAAATTTAAGTATTTCCAAATGGAAATACACTGAAACACCATAAAACATGTGTTACCAAAAAAGCCTGTACAGCATGGAAAGATTCTTCTGTCATTCTACACTGGGTTCCCATCTTGATGGCTTAAGCAGGATTTTCCAACCACATACAACACTCATGGCCACAACCAGCTTCAAGAAGAACAAAAAGCTGAAGCACACAATGAAATTCTAAAAACTAAACTACCTAAAACAAACTACCTAAAATAAGATATTAAACACTAAAATATATTTTAAACATTGTATGCACTCAAGTTACTCACCTTTCCAAGCAGAACACAAAACCAGAGAGCTGTACCAAGCGCTTGTACCCTACAGCGATCAGGATACTCAGAGCCTTTGAGAAAGCAAACAACTTTCCTTTCCTATCAAAAACAAATACTGTTTTCTTTTTTATTTTGTTCACTCTGCAAAATGTATAATGTTCATTTAATAATCAGTTATTCCATTTTCCATTTTTGAACTCCTATTTATTGTGAGTATGCAATCATATGATTTTTGAAATCATACAAGCAAATACAGGCCACAAATTAAGAAAACTCAGGCACCCTAATTTTTTTCTCTTTTATTCTATTTCAACACAGGAATATTTTAACAATTTGCCTATGTGGACACATTCATACACCTCCAGGTAGGTTCTCCAGATGGTGTGTACAGACTGGAGGAGCAGATTAACTCATTCTGCACAATGCCCATAGGTAGTTCAAAAGCCAGGCAGAACCCCTGACTGCCCCAGACCTCTCCCTGTCATTCAAACACTGCTCCCACTGAAATCTCAGCTTCCACAAGAAGTTTTTCAGTAGTGCCCAGCAGCAGGACCAGAGGCAATGGCCCCAAACTGAAAAACACGAGGTTCCCTCTGAACACCAGGAAGCCACTGTGAAGGTGACTGAGCCCAGCACAGGTTTCTCCACAGAGGTTGCAGAGTGTCCACACATGAGGAGACCCAAAAGCAACCTGGACATGGATCTGAGCAACTCTCAGGTGTCCCTGCTGGAGCACAAGGGTTGGACTGGATCACCTGACAGATCCCCTTCCAACCCCAACCACTCAGTGATTCTGTGATGAGATCCCTAGAAAGGTGTAAGAGACACAGCTTGCCACCAAGCCTCGCAGCAGAGGAAGAAGAAGAAGAAGAAACTCCCTTTCAAAAAGCTGTCATTAGAGCAGACTCCCTTTGCTCTCAGCTTTGGTGTCTCTTATATCCCCCTCTCAATAACTGATCTTTACCTTGTCCTCAAATACCATCTCTCCTTGCCTTTCCCACACCATTATCCTATATCTTAAGCTCAGTCACTCTACTAAGTTTCCATTTCCATCAATTTCCTAGTGTCCTCAGCTTTTCATCTTTGGAGCTCGGTAACTTCTAAATTCCAAACAGCAATAAGCACATTCAAACAGCAATTTTTAGGGTTTTTTAAAATGTATGAAACCTGGACAAGTTTTTATCATTATTTGTGAAATCTTGAGTGTTACCATAAGAAGGTGAATCTTCCATCCCTTATTAGATATTTAACAGCACTTTAAAAGAAAACTTTGATTTTTTATTTTTTTTTTTTTTACTTCTGAAGTAGCTTCTTTTTCAACAATTAACTGTTTTGGCTTAAATTAAATAAGAGTCAGAACTAAACCACATGAAAATCCATAAAATAATAATGAGGTAGTCATCCAATATAAGGAGGGTGGAGGGAAGAAAAAAAAATAGCCCAGATGCATTTGGCAAAAGTTATAAGCAATTTAAAAGTAGGATCCAAAGAGGAAGCTTTGGAAACCTTAATTATAGAGAGTTCCAGACCTGTGCACTGAAAAAAACCCAACCCAACAAACCCAAAAACATCTGAAGAGGTAGCAAGACCAGATGTTTCAATTTACTCTTTTTGTATCTTTGTTAAGTAAACATCACTTTTTAAAAAGAAGTTTGGAAACTCCCACATATATATATATATCAACATCTATTCTAAACCAAGAAATCTCACTTTTTATCTCCAGATCTGTATATATCATAGAACATGAGTACTGTTACAGTATTCAATTCTCAAATTTACAAATTTCAAGCTGACAACCATGATATTCAGGAAGGCTTCATTCCATTTAGAGCAGAGATCTGAGACAAACAGAAAGGGATGGATTCAGTATGATAGATCTATAATGTGGAACTGGTGTCAATCTTTCTTTCAGAAACAAATAAAACTGGCACTGCAAGATAAACAAAAGACTGCTTAAAATGTATATGCCATGATCTTTAAATTAATTTAAAAAAAAATACTGAAAATGAGTCTAAGAATTGCAGGCAGTGGTCTTGGGGGGAAAAAAATCCAACTAAAAACCCCCACATCTTCCATGCTAAACCAGGATCTTTTTGTTTGGATATTTTTGTTCGTGGGGTTTGGTTGTTTGCGTTTTTTTGATAAATTCCTTAAACTGTTGTCTCTCCACAAGTTTAAGGCCATATCAAGAAGCCCATTTCAGTTATCCAAGCATTTCTTTCCTGCAAAATATCAATTCTTCAGAAGTTTCACTCAGTGAAATAAAAGAAAGCAGATTAAATCAAAAGATCAGTTCATGCAATATTAGGGATATACTACACTTTTTCTAATTTTAATAAAGAAGAGAGGTCTGCAATCAGGAAGTGATTGGTTGGTTCAAGTGCAACAGGCAAGACTGAAATAAAGGAGAACTGTAACCAAACAAAAGCCCAGCAACAGAAAAAAAGAGGGAAATATAACGACCTGTAAAATGAACAGCAGTTACCCAAATAAAGTGTTTCAAATCCTACATATGGGGTGGGGGAACCGCTCCCTTCTGAAGTACTGCAATTCATTAGGCATTGCATGGTGTGATTTCTTTACCACAAAACTTAGATCAGCAAACTGATACAGACTTAAAACAGATGTGAATGTAATTTAACTTCAAGACTGCCAGTTGCTTACTTGGTAAGACATTTTCAGGATTACCTGAAAGGAGCTGAAGTTTCAGAAGTGAAATTGGCAGTGGGATAAGCCCCCAGAAACTCTAGCCTCTTACATACACTTTTAGCACAGATTCTTGGGCTTTCTAAAATATTTTGTATTAATAAGGTTTTCTTCTGTCACAAGGAAAATAAAACTACAGCTCGAGAAGAAACACTTAATACTGTTTTGTACTAAGCAGAGACTTGACACATTCTCCCACCAGAGCCTTCAAAACTCATTTCTGGGTGATGCTATGCTGCTTCCCTGACCCTGAAAAGCACTAACCAATTCTCCTTCATGGATTAACACTGCAGATTAATATTGGTAATTGGATTTGTGTATCTGCCAAGAAAATGTGATTCAGTGCTCATCTACAACACTTATTTCTCTTAAGGTTTAGCATCACTCTCTATTAGCATGATCAGGAGGGATCGCATAAGAGTATCTCTACAGCAAATTATGAAAGCAAAAGAAATACTTGTGACTGCATATTTTCCTAACAAAATTTAGAAATTCTGCTTGTAATTATGTAATCTAAAGTTACCAGATTCAATTTTGGAACTACCTTTGTGTTCCTGTGAAAAGGGAAATGCTATGCAACCATTTAAAGAATGGTATTTGGGACTGGCATCCTCAGCTGTTAAATATTGCTTAAATATAGATCATGGAACCTGTTTAGCAGCTTAGTTAAATTTAAACTTGAAATATAAGCCTTGGAAAAAAGAAAAAAACATTTGATCATCTACACCAGTTAAATACTGTCAATACTGTTTCTCATTAATCCAGATTTCAGCAAAATCCTGAGTAATATTTGTATCTCCATCTGTACTGCACTGATATCTCTTTTAGTTCTTATCTCCTTGGGCCACTACAATGTGATAGGCAAATCAGTTTGCATCAGAGCACACAAGGAAACTGGTACTAAGCTACATTCCATCGAGGTATTGGTTTTTATAGAAGATTCTTCAGCACTTGTATTTTTCTCTACACAGCTTTATCCTGAAAAAAATATAAAATTGAGGGATCCAAATAATCACCTATCTTGTTCAAAATAACTACAAATTGTCCCTTTCTGGCATGATGTATACCTGTAAAATCCAGCATATAATAATCAGTCACCTCAATGACTTCAGTACTGTAATTACTAATTCTACAGATCAAACTACAAACTTCACTGGGAAGACATTAAGGCCTTGTTAACTTGGATAGCATTCATTTTAAGAAAGAAAACCAAAGTTAAAAGGCTTATGTTTCTGTTACACATGCTGAGCTTGTCTATACAGAGCAATAACAATAAACTTTATGATAAATATAATATTATTCCCTGCAGCAACTCTAGCACAGCCTCTCAAGTCTAATTCACTGCTTCTATATATAGTATTTTTTACTGTAATAATTTCCCTTCCATATGATTCAGTTCCATATACCTTTAAACTCTACTTTAGGGATTAAACAGCAGAGTATTGCATGAATAAATGGACATCAAGCAAATTAAACCAATGCTGCAGTCAGAATAATATGAGTTAGTTCTTTCTGTACCAACAGCAACAACTGATAAACAGACCAGTGTACTACTCCACACTAATAATGATCACCTTAAATACACCATATTTTTTAGAAACTGACATTATGCCTTGCATGTGAGTCTCAGTAATTACAAGCAAATTTCCATAACAGCATAATCCAAGAGTTCTTGGATCAATTGCTATATCAGAAGGAGGAGATAATAAAAAAATGTTCAACTGAGTGTAAAGAGTTTTGGTCATGTTCCCTTCATGCTACTTGGTTTGTGTGCACTTCAGAGGTGCAGGAGAAATGGCCAAGAAGGTCAACTGGTAAAAAAATGGTCATTGAGAAACCCCACAATTCCAGCAATGGCTACAAAGTCCTGTGATAAAAAATCAAGACACTGGCAGAAGATTACAAAGGTTTCCCAGTTACCTGGAGAAGCTCCAGGCACCTGCAAACTAACAACACTCCATAAGCTCAAACAGGAGAAACCAAGAGTCAGCCAATTTCACCCTGTCAGAACAACACTGGCTACTGTGTTCCCTCCCTTCGCAGTTTTACCAACAGCAGAATGGTACTGGCAAGACACAAAAAATCCTGACAGCTTCAGATTAGTAGGAGTTCCCAAATTCCCTTTTTCTTCTCAGCTTGTAAATTGGGAAAAGGTATTTATTTCTTCAGTGTGCTTCACAACCCACCTGATCACCATGGCAATCTCACAAAAAATAACATGGCTTGTTCATGACTAGAATCTTTAGCAACTCACATGTCTGAGATGAAAAACCAGCAGTTTGCTGTCACGGACTCTCATTCACTTTCACCATCAAGAACAAATCAATAAGATTCTGATATTCTTCTTTTCATTTTGTTAATTCAGAAGATTAATCCACGGAAATAGAAAATAAGCAGAAAATTACCAATGAATTAGAGAGGAACTGCTTACAAGATAATTAACCAACTGCAGATTGAACAATGCATTCATGAGACTGAAAAGGATAGGTACTGTGTTTGATCAGATTAGGAACTGCTGAGCAACGCTGTTTGTAACTGCACCAGCAACATCTGTGAACTTCACTCAAGGCTGAGGGAGAAAAAAATACTCAAAATTCTCCTCAGTTATCCAAAGCACTTGCAGAATCCAAGCAAAATTAGCAAGGTTCATCTGAAGCTGTAGAACAGAAATCTTCTTCTCCTTCAGATTTGAAAAGCAAATGAAGTACAGCAACCAATTCAGGGATGTATACATGCAGATAACTTTTTAAGGTTATTTGAAGAGAGTTACAGGATTTTGTTTAGTACTCATACACACAAAAATCTTGAACTTTCACTTTTCAAAATATCTTTACTTGGTAAAGATCCAAAACATAATAATAACTTTTTTTTTAATTGCTCTAAGAATCCAAACAAGTCAAAGTTTTTGAATCAAAACCCTGAGAGGCAGCAGCTCCAGGAATGCTGGAGTGTTCAGGCTGGCCTCATGAGCCAGCAGCTACTGCCACTTTCCAATACCCTACTCTAGGCTGCCAAGGACTCTGTCACACAGGTGACCTGATGGGGATCTTCTCAGTGTTCAAGTGTCTGACACGAGGGTGTGAAGAAGATAAACCCGGGTTCTGAAGGTGTCCCTGGAAGGACAAGCAGAAGTGGGCATGGACTGACACAAAGGAAGGTCTGGCGAAGGCAGCACTGTGGCGGTGAGGAGGGCTCTGAACAGGAGCAGGCTGCTCCCAGGGGCTGCAGAGCACATGCCAGAGATACTCAAAGCATCATTAGAACATGGTCCTTGGGCAGTCTGCTCAGTGTGGCCCTGTTGGTCGGGGGGTTTGGCTTTCCAGAGGTGCCTTCCAACCTCAGCTACTCTGTGATTCTTTGACACATTTGGAGTTACGTCAAACTACAGTACATGATGTGTCTGAGGGTATTACACAACAACAGAAACTAACTGCCCAAATTCAATAGAACACTGCAAAATTTTATTATTCCTTGCTTGTTCTATAGTATCCATGTTTAATGCCTACATTTTAATTTGCCACAATCCTCTTTAGCAATCTTTATCTCAGGATTTTATCAATCCTGAGATATTCCTTCACTCCTGCCCACACTTCAAGGCAGTGAGCAGCTTTCTAATCATTATGTTATCCATACATAGTCCCTTCAGATGTGCCGAAATTAAGACAGTCCTTAAACTTTGTATTGCTAATCTTGGCTCAGATGCCTGTTTTGCAAAATATGAATTGTGTGTTCCCTCTTTCAATGCAACATGATGTTTCCCGAATTTTCAGATGTCTTTATAGCTTTCAAATAAAAAAAAAATTATAAAGAAAAAATATATAACTTTCTTCTTTATTCCCCACACTTGCTACATTAAATTAACCAATTTGTTATGTCATGGAGCAGTTACTTTAGCAAACAGAAATACAAAAGTATCTGAGATTTTAAGAGATGGATCAGCAATTGCAACATTTGTTTTGAAATAGTTTCAATGATGCATCACCACAATGATAATAATACTAAAGCAATAGACCATTCACTTAAAATCCCTATCAGAGGCCCCAGGAATTAAATTATTTTACCAGGCTAGCTTTTGTTATTGGAAAAAGCAGTATGAGCTGTGTCATCTTCCTTTGGGACAATGAAATAAAACAGAGATACAAGATGAATTTTAACTCCCCTTGAAGAAGTTGCATACAGCCTGAAATTACGCTTTAAGACATTCTAGGTTACCTGTGTTTAGCTCACCAGTGGATTATTCTTCATTTGTGGTTTCATTTGTGTAGCAAATTATTTATTAGCTGCTTATCCTCTACTTCATATTACAAAAAAAACCTGTCAGGTCTAAAAATCTAAGACAGAACACTGTGGAGTGTAACTAGGAGAACAGTGATATAATGCAACAAAAATCTCAGACCTACAAGCAAGAAAATCACACCTAGAACCAAACATAAAAATGCATCACTGACTCAGGTTCTCCATAGGACGTTAGTTTTAATTGGCTGTGGAGATACAGAATGGATGGGGAAACACTTAGAACATCAAAGAAAAGGTTTCAGTGAGAAGTTACTGAAAAGGACTAGACTATGTATTTCCATTCCCACAGGAAGGTTTTAGCCTATTCATTGCTTGCTTAACTCTAACCATACTTATGATTTCTCTGGAGTATATGAATATACTGAGCAATAGTTGTTGAAATCAGAAAGGATGATCTCCTATAATCAAGGAAGAAAGACTGGATTCTGTTCTCTCTCCTACTCACCACACTGCGTAAGATGAGATTCCAGGGAACACTCTTTGCTTACAAGGTCCCTTCTAATATCCCTCTCCCATTTCAGCATACAGGAACAGCCAGCCCTAGCATAATAAAAACCACAGCCCTAATAAGATTAATTTTAAGTTTTTTTAACTGTTTGAAAACTGATGCCTGCACTACTTACTTTTTACAATTAGACTGACATGGTACAATTCAAAGGCTACCTAATTTCATCCACATATCAAAGAACTGCTCAACACTTTTTCCTCACAGACAGACACTTGAGGAGGAAAAATCCCAAGTACAAGCATGTCCACTTGTAGGTATCATGTGTCTATTATAACATTTAATATTACATCAAATAAAACAATATAAATCAGGGGAGAGAGATAATACTTGCAGTCCTTTCCCCAGATACATAATTGAGTATAACTGGCATTGAAACAATTGCTTCTGACCTGCTTACAGTTCTTCCATCATGATGATTAAATTCATCATAATGAATTTTAAAATTGTTCTCTCTTTCTCAGAGTTCCCGAGGTTTTCAGGAGCCTCAAATTGCCCCACTGTATTAAAAAAAATGTGATCTATTTATGGCATCTGCTAGATGCTGACAGACAGGATAGTGTCCAAAAAATTATTTTAGTGCACCACAGTACTAATACAAAATTGTGCAAGAGCAGGTAGAGGCAACAGTAAAAACCTCTTCACATGATCATCTGCCCGTAGTTTATGAATCTGTCCAAAACACACTGCTTTAGTCCACGTTATAAATGCAGTATGCAAATTTAAGAGTCAAACAACTTCAGTTAGGGAACTTCTTATCTAGAATTCCTTGAGAATTGTTTAAGGCAAATACACTATTCACCATTAGAAAATGGAAAGTACCTTGCTATCACACTCAATCATTCAAAGATTTGGGAGAGATGAGAACAAATACCTAAACCTTCCTATTTAAAACAAAACCATCAATAACCCAGTAATTCACACAGTGAACAGCATGAGACTCTCAGCCTAGGCAAAGGCAAACATCAGTACTTCCAAATATCTTAATTAAAAAAAAATGCCAAATGCTTATTTACTACCCACTTTACAATTAATGAGCAGGGAAATATACCATCAGTCTTTCTCCTCTACTTTCTCCAAGTACTGGTTCTTCTACTTCCCTTGAGGCTCATCTTGTGCTTTCCAAAAGACAAAAAGTTTCCTCTCAGATGCCAATGCAGATTCTAAATGAAGAAAGTAAAAACCCCTATCTGTGACACTAAAAAATGTACCTGCTAAATATGGAATCAGAGTAGGTATCAACACATCTAGGTTACCAAATCCTTTGTCTAAAAATCCCTGCCTGCTCAGAAAGAATACAGGCCATAGCTTCAAAAAATTATTACTCACTTTTCATTAACATGGCATCTGTTTCTTTAAAAGAAGGGGTGGAGGCTACATATCTTTAGATGTTCTTTATCTCTTTAAACCAAAAGTAAATCATTAACACCAGTAAGACCTGCAGACCATAGGTATTTCAAATATTTGTGGCTCTGCTGACTGATTGTACAAGTCTATATGAAGTATTGTCATCAGCCTAAAAATGGAGCTTTACTAAGATCCAATCTTCCAAGAACAGTAAAAAAGTACACTTGATTAGCCACAAGTCTACCAAATCCAGCATGTGGTTTCTGACAACATCCAAGAGGTAATAATGAGTATAGCACAGGAACACTACCAGCAGGAAAGGACAACCCTTAATATTCTCCCAGAGACCCTCCCTATACAGACACAGCCCCCAAACACAGCATTGTTCTCACTGTCTTCTAGTGAGATAATTGCTTTCTCAGATCTAGATTTCAGTACAGCCCTGTTTTGTGCATAATGACAAAACAATGTTTATTTAACAAAATACCCCAGAAACTAAAAAGAGCATCATATCATGCCACGTTGACAATAAGACAGTTGTAACAAGAAGAGTAATTTAATACAAGAATAATCTACCAAATACAGATTTGCAAGTAAAACCTAGTTTAGCTCAAACTTACACACAAATTTCTGGACGGGTCATAAACTGATTTGTGGCAGACTAAAGCAATTCATTAGAGTAGTTACTCAAGGTCTTAAAAACCTATTAGCCTTACTAAGTGGTAAAAAGAGTATCACTCCACAGAACAGAACAAGCTAAAAAGCAAACTGCCTCAGCTAACCAAAAGTCACTACAGTTCATTGAAAATGACTGAGTAATAAATCAACCATATGTTAAAAATATTTTTTTCCTAAAAATGTCACATTCATTACTGAAAGGGCACAAAGCATGTGCCTTATTTGAAGAACTTAAAGCGGGTACCTGTCAATAGAAAAGGTTAGGATGCCAGAGCAACTAATACAGGGCTAAAGGATTTCTCACCCACAATAGTTCACATCAAGTGCAGAACAATTAAATCATTCCATTCTACCATGTCTTCAGACTGCTTTCACTGAATACTGAAAACACTGACAAGTGGTACCTGTCTGCAAGAACACAGAAACCCAGAAATTTCAATAATTATTAAAGTTATAGCTGTAGCTGCAACTTCTCTGTGTTCTTATGACTTCATCTAGTCAGGAGTGATTATTCTCATTTTAACAGAGCGCTGTTTAAGTGTAGTAATCCAGCTATAATGCCAAATTTGAACTGTGGGAGCAGAAGAGGGCAGGTAGAGAAGGGAAAATAGCCAGCTTGGTGCACTTACATTCAAGGTCTACAAAGCTGAGCTTGCCTATGACACAAAATTGGGAGGGGCTGTTGAATTTAACTAGGAGAGACATCCTGCAGAGACATCCTGCAGAGACCTGTGCAAATCAGAGAGCTGGGCAGCCACCAACCCTATGAAGTTTAACAAGGGCAAGCACCAGGTTCTGCACCTGGGGTGGGGCAGTCCTGTGCTGGGGAGATTTAGATTAGGTATCAGGAAAAGGTTCTTCACCCAGAGGGGAGGGTAGATGGGCACAAAAACAGGCTCCCCAGGGAAGTGGGTACAGCACCAAGTCTGGCAGAGCTTGGGAAGTGTTTGACAACACTCTCAGTCACAAGGTGGGATTCTCAAGGTGCCCCATGCAGCGCCAGGAGCTGGACTCCATGATCCTTGTGTGTCCCTTCCAACTCAGGACGTTTTATGATTCCCTCTCTTCCTTCCAATTGCTTCAAAAATTAACAGCTTTTAATGTTGTTAATTCTCATTTAAGTTTACTAGCAGAAACAGAACATCCACTATCTGCTTATGCCTTCAAATAATTAATATGCCTTTTTCTCTTTTTTTCAGATTTGTAACATCAAAAAAACCCTATTACCTTTTGACATTAGTCTTTTGAATTACGCTTCTGTAAAACTGATCTAATAGTTATTAAGTGTAATTTTATCAGTTTAAATTGAACTAGAATGGAAATTGAATAGGGTGTTTTCAGTAGTTTAAGAAGTGCAGATTACTTAATTCATTCATCTCAACATTCATTAAGGGTTACAATTAAATTGTTTTAATATGGAAATCTTCCTGAGAAGGCAAAGACATTTATTTCTGGTTTGAAAGCATTTCTTTACCTGATACAAAAGCATAGAACAATATGGAACTACCACTCTCAGTATTTCCCATCTCCTTCAATTTATTTCCATTGATTAGCATACAAACATGATTAACAACAGAATCTTACACTCACCACCAATTAAAATGCCTTGTAAAAAGAACTGATCCTAAATAATACATTTTCTTTAATACACCTTTATCTGTCATAAATATGCAGCATGAACAAGTATTATACAGACCCAGTTGTAAAAAACATAGACAAAAGATTAATATTGAAGACACTGTCACATGATCTTCTGCTGCAAAATAAACCCTATAGGCAGTAACAGTGACTTTTCATTCTCAGGAAAGTAACAGAAAGCACGAGTTCATAGGTGTACGATTCCCACTTTTGACCTTTACCTTTACAAAAATCAATATACCTTTACATAAATTATATACCTTTACAAAAAGTCAATAAGCTTTAAAACCTGCTGATGCTGATCTCATGACTTCCACCATATATTAAGATGCTAGCCACTGGGAGGGCAGCAGAATAACAGTAGAGCTTCCATATGTAGAAGATGACTAACAAAGCAGAACTTCCTACACCTCCTACCCACCAGCAGAGCCTAACAGATAGTGTTTTACATATAGGTATCAGTCTTCTAGAGATCAATGACTTCCTGCATGTTCCCCTCTTTCAGAGTACCTGATCACTGCATTATTGTCTCATCTGAAACAAGCACTGGAGTATCAGCATCTTCAGTTAATTTGGAATACACACCTTGCACCATTCTATGTTTTCTGGGATATTTGACAGGAAATAAGACTTTGGGGAATAGTTCTAGTTCAGCATTTCATTTTATTACTGTCACCATTATGGATAAGCTATCACAGGCACATCTTTCAACAAAAATACCAAGGACAGTGTTTTTTCATTCTTCAAAATGTGACTGTGCATTGCAAATACCTAAAGGTAAGTGTTAGAACATCAGCTAGAATAAGAGACAATTAGCTAATTAGTTTCAGTCCTTTTTTTTCCCTTTTGTTCAATTGATAAGACATAGTCCACTATAAATTTCAAAAGACGTTTTCTTAGTACTTCAACTGAAGAGCTTCAAAACCCTATTTGAGGAATAAAACTAGGCAGAGAAAGAAAAAACCAAAAATATTAAAACGCCACATAGCATACTAAAGATTTCTCTTAAGATCATCTTACGTTTACAAACCATATGCACAGTATTTCTCTAACATACAAGTGCACTATTTATAAGAATGTTACGCTGTTTAAGGAAAAAATTAAAAATAGGTAGGCTTCACTTCACGGTTACACAGGGCTTGAAACTTCAGAGAAACAGAAATTGACTGAATTGAGTTGACACTTTTGTTTTCTTCTAGTGAAAATGAACATAAATGAAGTGCAGACAGACTTTTTTCTGTTTAATACAGCACACAGCTGGCATCTAAACATGAAGTTCTCAAATGGTAAAAAACCCACAGAAGTGTAGATCTTGCTATTTCACCACGATTTTCTGCTAATCATAATTTTTCTCTTTCCTCTCTAAGCTCCTACAACATTTGCAGAAGTTCCCCCAAAAATTTCAGAACTGTAGAAGCCTACCAAACAGAATAATCCACACTGGAAAACTGAAGAACTACAGAGCTTAGGCTGTCTGCAAAACAAGAGTGGAAGAGCAGATCTCATTAAAGGTGTATTTCCCACTACTGAAAAAGCAAGTTACCTGCTGTTTCTGCATTACTGTATTTTTAAATGTGTTTATAGATGTACAACAGCAACACACATCCCCCTTCTCCCCCAGTCCCAGAAGAAATGTTTCAATGCTTCCCCTCTTGGTACTTCCACATCCTACCACCTCATTCATCAATTACTGCTTTGCTTTTTATTTTCTTTATTTTTACATAAGTACAACTTAACTGCCAAGCTAGAAATGTAAAGTTTATGCAATTATGACTTAATTACTACCAGGCCTTTAGTCTTCAAGGGAAAAATATTGAAAACATAGTGGGGTTTTGTGTCCCAGTTAGAAGAACAAATGCATTATGCAGTTGAATAGCTTTAATTTCTTTAATACAAATGGACAAAACAGTGAAGGACATTACAGGAACTTTAGGGAGAAATGACAATTATCACTGAATAAAAGAGCCCAGCATACCTTAGTATTCTATCTTAAAAGCAGTCTACAATCTAGGGAGACTTTTTAGATTTGATTTCTATTCAGTATTCTTCAACGCTGAACCAAGAACTCCACTATCAAAAAGGAGAAAATTAAGGAGTTCCAAACAACTTCCTGTGTACAGAGATAGGAGAAGGGACACTGAGGAGTGCTCAGAACATCCCATCTTATGCCACTGACAAAGCTGCAACATCTATCTAAAATGTCTTCTCAGTATAGGCATAAGCAAATCTCATTTCCACTTAACCTCTGCTTTCTGGTACAAGTAGAATAGATAAAAACTACAAAAACTACTGCTGTTCACATCCTTCAGCTCTGATTCCATTAAGCAGTGCCTCTGCTGCAAAAAATACTTACAATAGAAGGATAGTTAACAGCATTACCAGATAATTAGGGAAAATTATGTTGTTTATTTTACAAAAGGGCTACTGTTTAACTAAAATCATTACAACTAAGTGCCAAAGAAAATACTGACCACTTTTTTACCTTAAAATTGTATAAGCAACAGCACATGAACAGTGGGGAATAAAAGACTAAAGGTGCCACGGTGATCAGAGCCAAGCAACAAAGGTGAAAACCACATAGCAACTTCAGATACAGACCATAATGTTCACAGTTTATACCAAGAAGCATGAGTATGCTACAGATTTCTGTTTTCTCAAGGTTTGCTCCAGTTTGTATCTCTCCACCTGGTTTCACAAATCTCTTAAAGGAACACATGCAAAACAAGGCAATTAAATAAGCCCATTCATGGAAACCAAAGTATATTTTCAGGTCATGCTCAGCACAACTCCTTATACAGCACAGATTTTTATTTTTTTCCACTCTTTCCAAATTTAATATATTTTATTTACACCACTTAACTTTGAATAATTGGTCAGTCATTTATACCACGGTACACAATGCTTTATTACCTAAACTCCTTGAAGGCACAGGGGCAGTGTTTTATATCCCACAATTCTAGTAGACTTTTAAACAAAAAGCTCTCAGAGTACTAGTATGGAAACAGGGACTCTCAAAAATGTGATAGAAAACATACAGCTTTCATCATAGAACAAATGCAGGTAACTCACTCTTATTTATTCAACACTTGAACTAAATCTGTTTCTCACTACCAAAGGACAAATTCCTGTTTCCATGTAATTCTTCTGTTGTGAAAGGGAAGGGTCATAAGGATGCATGTATAACAGTGTTTAGAGTTTAATTCAGGTATGCTGGGTTCACAGTATTTTGGGTACATAGTAATGAACCAAAGTAAGGCTTAGTCAATGGCTGCACCCTAGAACTTACTCACCTGGAATTGAGTCGAGTTGCTGCCTTGACTTATATTCACCTTTTTTAGCACTCCAGTCACAACTGTACCATAAATAGCTAGCACTGGCACATGCACAGTTTTCTGGCCCCCCTCCCCACTACTGACATCTTAACTTGAAATCAATTTGAAAACTTATTTTATATGTTTCTCCTTCAGAAGCATTACATTTCTCTTAGGTACTGCAGTGCAATTGATCAACCTCTGCTTTCATCTCTTTTTTTTTAGATTAGTTTGAGCTGTTTCTCCTCTTCCTTTGGCTTCTAATTAAATGGCAGTATTGTTTTCCTCAGATGGAGTTATTAGAAAGCATCTTGAGTTAAAATAAAAGGGATAAACACAACATCCATTACTTTATCCTGTATTGTTAAGGAACAATATTTTAAAGGGAATGTCTACTTGTCTTCATTTAATCAGAGAAAATGGAAAAAGACTTATCAAATTGAAGTATTTCATTATGTACATATTCCAGATGACTTTCCTGAACAGTATTTAAAAACATCTTTTGATGATGCAGTAATCCATATACCTTTCGGACAATTTCTCTTCAGCTCATGTATTTAAACATATTTTAAAAACAACACATTTAGGCATATTTAAAATACAACAACAAAAACCAAACAAACAAAAACAATCAGGAGAAAATAAGCTCTTAGCATGGTATTATTTGTTACTTAAATATTCCATTAAGGCATTCTGTAATTCAAAATAATCTGATTTTTTGTAACAAATAATTTAATAGCTTGATTTATAATAAAACTGCAGAGCATTAATGATGTATTTTGTAGCTTTTTGTACTCATCAAGTCAATCTTAAAGCACACATGACAGGGCATTATCTAGCTTACACATACTTAGGTGCTCAGCACCATTTACTGTTCTACCAGTAGCCCTACAGAACCCAAATGTGAGCACACACTACACTGCAGTAATATCCTTGTGCTTTTGCTTGCAACATATGACTTGAAAAAGCAGGGTTATCAAACACTGAAAAAGATCTCAGCTTTCATTATTTTCCTTCTAGAGTCAAACTTCAGGTTAAAGCATACTATGATGTCACTTCTGCTGGGGTACAAAGCCAAAAATCTGTTCTGTGTAACTACCAGGCATTTGCAGACATTAAGCAATTCACATCACGTTCAGAATTATTTCTGACTTACAGCAGAGAACTTCACCACCACAGTGAGCCATATGTAATTTAATCTGTCCTGCAGTTCCTCAATAAAATGGCAAAGTCTATTAGAGAAGGAAAAGGAAGTTAGGAAAAAATTTACCATGTCTCACACAAATGTAATTGATCCTAGAGGTCCATTTTAATCTTTATCTATCATTGCACCTCAAATAAGATCCAATTATTTCAGCCTCACAGGTGTACTGGCTTTTCATCCCAAGGGATATGAATGAACCATGAAATAATTTAAAAAAAATGTAAATTAACAACGCACCAATATATATGCTACATACCAAGCTGTCAAATCCCACACTTTAAACATCAAACTGAATCTGCAGCTCCCCAATTTAAACCTTTAGCACAACATATTCTCTCTAACATTAGCAACACAGCACAAGGACTGCTATCCATAGTATAATACCACACTTGAGCACTTCAGCTCACCTGGTGTTCCACCTCGAGCAGGAACACTCCAGGCCAGTGGGAGCCTTATCCACAGGGGCAACTTCTCACCACAGCCTTGTACCAGACCCTTCTCAACCACATGGCCCAGAATAATGCACACAGTCTTCCAGATCACCCAACACGTGTCTCTCCATGTCAGGGCTTCACAGCAGATGAAAAATCTGTAAATATGCTCAACAGAATAGTCTCATTTTCATCCCTGCTTCCATTTTACTACTGCAACCCAGCTTCAACTATTTCATTCTCAGCACTGTATGCAAAACCAGCTTTAAGGGTAGGAAATACACTCTATTTTCCTTTCTAACTATTACCTACATTCACAACAGGCTGTAGAAAGTGGAAGTGGTCAGGTCATTCATCTGTACAGCAACCTCCAGAAGCACAGATTAGGCTGGGGTCCCATCATACAGCCCTTACCTTTGAGATTCAACCGTGTAAAAACACATTCTTATTTTCATGCATTCGTAACGTTCCTTCTCTACACCATCAACCTTGTATATCCAATACTAGAAGTTATTTCCCAAATTTGGGGATCTGACTGGTTTTAAATTGCTAGAAGTGCATAGGACTTGGCAATTCGAGCTATTTGGTGGGAACCGATTTGTTGTAACTATTTCTGCACCTCACAAGTTACAAAGAGATTTAAAAAGTCATCAAAATATCAGAAAGGAGTAAGAAAAATTCCAAAATACTTTGATAGTCACGAAGTGAAAGTTACAATGTTATTAATAAATTCTTTTAAAATCTGAGCTATTCAAAAGAAGAACTAGGTGTAAGAACTAGGTTTTTTTAAAATTACCCATTGATTTTAAGTTGGGAATGTAAATTTGCTAGTGTAAACAGTCTATTTATTTTTTCAATAAGTGAACAATCTCTTCTCGCTAGCAATGAAGCTTTATGCAGACTAATTCTTTAAGGACAGCATACCTCCTCTTTTAATTTCTTTGAAGAGCAGCAAGATAACAAGCTTGATCTGCCTTCCATTCTCAGTGAAATAGCCAACAATAGCTCAAATGTTATTTTAAGTGACTATAACTGGAACAGTCAAACAAAAGGTCACCCATTTTACTGGTATGGAAAAATACAGGATTGGCCTCCAAGCCTTCCAGGGCTGTTCAGTAGTTTGAATGATCAAAGGCGAGCAGACTTTGACCTTAACACAAATATCTTCCCATCTCCCCTCATCCATACATATTATCTACAATACAATTTTAATCACTGTATTTTACAGTGATATATATAAGCAAATGTGATTTATCTCAGAAAGAAAAATAAACCAACAAAACCAAACATCTCCAAGCATCCAAACTTATAGTTAAAACAATCTTAAGTTTCAAATACATTAATTACAAATATTCATTGATTTTTTTTCTTGTGAGTTACATCACTTAATATTATTGAGTCAGCAGAAGCAACTGAAAAACAACTAGGTTAATAGATGGAAGGCCATGACTTTTTTTTTTTTCAAATATGTTGTTCACTCACAGAGCTTTAGGCAACTAAAACGTCAATGTGTATAGAATTTACTGAAACAGATTTAATTATCTCCAAATGACAGGAATAGCTATTTGCTTGGGAAAAGCAGAGTCACTGTTCACCTTCTGAAAACACTGTTTTGCTACTGTTATTGTGGGCATCCCACACTGTCACCTTCGTACTGAAGTCTGGTTTTATTTATACCAGTAGTAAAGATTTTAAAGAGAGTTGAGCAAGACATTTGCTGTCCTGAAGCTACAGATTTCTTTAAATCCTCTGCTGAAAAAACATTTGAGCCCTCCAATTTTTTCAAGAAATATTTCAATTATTTCAATTTGATTTGCTGGGCTACAGCACCTCTTTTCTCTCTAATCCCCCTCATATCTGTATTTGAAGTTCCTTCTGGCTGGCTGACAGTCTTCTTCCTTCATCAAGCTCACATTTCTGTCACTGACTTTATAGGATATGCACCACCTCTTACCCACATACACCAGACGATGTTTTCTATGCCACCTATTCCCCTTTGCTCTTGATGACGGATCTAAGCCCAGCAGCTCTTTCCCCAATTCCTTAAAGAGAGGAAGTTCTTTAAAAACCTGAGTTAGACCATCAAACAGGTCTCCCACAGGGTCCCATGACCATCCATGAGAGTACCCTTGCTTCCCACCTACAATAACATCCCCAAATTATCACCCCTGTAACATGCCTCCCATCATGCCCATGCAATAACCGACTGCAGCAGCATCATGGCTCTCCCACTTTCCATCTGACCTTCCCTCTGCACACCGGCCTAGCAGAAGGCAGCAAATGCCATGGTGGTTATTACTACAGGCCAGCCACAGACACACAGACTGGGGTTCCCCTTTTCTTGCCCAGTCTCTTCTCTAACCACCTGCCTGTTTCTGTCAGACCTGTACATGCAACAGGGCTGGAGAGCACGGCCCCTCTGCCGAAGTTGACTTGGAATTGGGCAAGCAGTTCAGAAGTTACTGACAGGTGGGAGGACAGGCTAATGGACAGATGGATGGACAGATGGAACAATTGCATAAGCAACCTTCCCTCAAACTAAAATAAAACTTTGAAGTCCCACCTGTTCCACAAAGCATTTCATCAGCACTAGCCACTCCCCACTTCAAGGTTTTCTGTTTTATAATAGGCTACAGAGCACAAAGTAGTAGCTTTAGCCTGTAGACTTACCAGATCAACACATTCCTGACTGTACATCACGATATACAGCCACAGTGCTCCATAAATAACTGCCTTCAAACACAAGCTGTACACAAACAAGATTTCACAGTTAAGGAGAAAAAGAATGGTTGCATAAAAACATTATAATGGCATGTAATTTGAAACATCCTTTGTAATAATAATGCCAGCAACAAAAGAAGAAAAAAAGCATGAGCTTTTGGGGTGGTTTTTTTTCAGGTTCATCATTTTTTTTCCTTTTTTTCTTTTGTTGGGGAGGGGGGAGTCCTGTTTTGTTTTTCAAGAAATACAAAAAGAAGTAGAGAAGTAAAAATAAAGACTACTACCAATTAAAGGATCTGCAAAGGCGTCTTGCATCTCAACAGCCTAAGATTGTGTGAAGGGATAGAGAAGAAGCTGTGCTAGATGAACAGATGGATCAGGAAAGCGTGAAGAGGTCCATAAGGTAGACTGAAGTTTTATAAAGCATGAAACTTCTGAAGCCAGCACAGATTCTTGTAGGTGTTTTCATAAAAGGATTAGTTAAGGTGAGGCGACTTGAGGGTTTCTTTGGGTTTTTTAAAAAGCTTATAGGTGTAGGTAGATAACAGCATACTGTGTGTACACGTCTGGAGTGGTGGATTTGGGAATACTCCCTCCTTGTCCAACATGCAAGGCAAGGAAGACTGGAGGCATTTTTGCAGAGGTTAAGCAAACAACCTGATGGCAACATTGTGGATGTGGTAGATCAAGAGTAGGAACAAAAACAGAGGCAGATCAGAGCCAAGAGAAAAGGGGAGAGGGGGGAAAGCCTGCTTGCACCGAAGACATCAGCTTTGTTTTAGTTAGAATTCTCTTTTCAAGTGCTCAAAAGAAAATATTGCAACAGTGTCATTACCATGAGCTGAGCAGGGAAGCGTGTTCATTCCCCAGAAAAAGAAGAATAATTTAGTTTTACACAACTTCTTCCTACTGACATTTTAGGAATAAACATACTTCTAGGAAAATACTGCTTTTGAGCAGAAGGTCTACCTCGAAAACCTCCTGAGGGCCCTTTTCCATCACTGATGTTAATTATCACTTCAAAATACCCTACGCAATCCTAGTAAAAACAGCAGCAGAAAGTTGGAGAGGAAGTATTCTATATTTATTAATACATACAGCCTCATTTCAGTAAACACCCATCTTGCAATAAAAAAAGGTTATATTTAAAAGTAGTGTACGTTGTGAGGTTCACAATTGAAAATTAGTAACAGCTACTGTCACTGCTATGACAATTGCCTAGTTTTTGACTAACAAACAGCTTTAACTTTTGGATGAATAATCCTATCTATAAATAACCCATGAACACAATAAACCATTTTTCATCTCAAATGGTATATAACATTAAAAGCAAACTCATCTTAATGCATTATAAACCTGTGCCTGTTCATCATCATTACATTTATATTTACACAACATAAGAAATGCTGAAGAGCTTCCAGTATGCCTACCAACTATTTTGAACAACATCAACTTGAAATATCAATGAAGATATGTTAAAACCAGTTTCATATACTACATAAGATGCTATATGTTTTGACAACTTTAAGATTTCTTCACCTCTGAAAGGGGTCACAAAGTCAGATGGGCCTTAATCCTGCACACAATCCTTTAAAAGCAATGCAACTAAAGTCAAACACATGCTGAACTCACCATGTGCTCAAATATTTGTAGACAGGGTTTAAGTGACTCCAGGGAATAAACAAAATGCTGCCAAGTGTTCAAAATCAAAAAACGAAAAGGAAACTTGTCCTGCAATCTGTTTTTAGCTACTGGAAAGTTTTATTGAACACAGCAGGTTAACAAGAATTCAGAACAAGTGTAATAGGTCTGAAAAGAAGAGCTTTAGCAACAGCTGACTACAGCATGCCCCCACCTTCCATGCACCTCGGTTTTGCTATTAATATTTCAGGTAACAGCTGAATATGCAGCCTACAAAAACAAACACAAAACCAACCAGTGCCAAAAACAAAACAAAGAAACAAAAAACCAAAAAAAAAAACCAAAACCAAAAAAAATCCAAACAAAAAGACCCCCCACTCTCACCATCTCAAAAGAAGAAGCAGCATGATCAAACTACACTACACTTATTCATTGAAAATGTGACAAACCTGCAATTAACATGATATGCTGCAACATGCAAGATACAACAAATCTCAGTGTGCCTGATAAGAGTAAGAGCCAGCAGAGGGTAATAGCCAAATCCTTCCAGCAGACTTCTGAAGTTTGTCTGCTACAGATCTTCCACCAGAACACCATTCTCTTCACCATCACCTAGAAATGCATCCAGATGAAAAGGGAGAGAAGAAGAGCAGCACACATCACCAAGCATCATGAGCCCCCAGCACTCAGGGTACACTGCACCTTCTGCTCTACACCAGCACAGTGCTGACGTATGCTCAGGTGAACACTGGGAGCCTTTGAGAAGTGAATTACATGAAAAATACACAAAAAAATAAATATGACTTTCTTAAGATTAGGAAATATAGCAGCAAGTAAAAAGCTTATAAATAAAAATTTACTATGCTACCAAGTTTAATTCGAAAGATTCTGTGTTTTAAAAACAAATATATAGAAGTACAAAGTCCCGCTTGCTGGTACAAAGCTTAAAAAGCTGGCAGTTA
Source organism: Onychostruthus taczanowskii (assembly GCF_017590055.1). NCBI lineage: Eukaryota > Metazoa > Chordata > Aves > Passeriformes > Passeridae > Onychostruthus > Onychostruthus taczanowskii. The sequence continues at coordinate 948,899 of NW_024498906.1, read as the reverse complement.
CTTTGCAGCCATGAAATCAGATTGGTTTAACAAGTTAAAATATCACCCAGAATATCACATACAGGCCAAACAGAAGGATCTACCCTCTCAAAGTCAGGAAGTGATGAGACTGAAAAGCCCTCAATGATGTACATTGGCTTACTTTGCATATAAAGTGGGATTTTACAGCTGAGGAGTTGCTCACTTCATAAGCACTAACTCCAAGCAAACTAAACACACTGAAAAACTCTGGGTGTTTCTACACCAGATAGTGATCCCAGAGAATCATGAATTTAGTAAGGAATTTTAAAAAATCAATTTTAGGATCCCAACTTCTCCGAATGTGATGATGAAGTCAGCCAAAATGTACTTCTATACAGAAATCATATTAAGTGTAATCTGTTTCTCCAAATTCACTAAGAAAAGTACAGCTCCTACAATACAGGATGACTTTTAAACACCGACACCTATTTATGAAGAGAAGAAAGGAGTGAAAAAAGTTTTGGTTTCATACTTGAGCTCCAAGAAAGATTTTTTTGATACTTAATAGTTGAATACATATTGAATTCTACTGAACCTTGCAGCCACATCCTCCCCTTCCTTCAGGAATACAGCAGTGTGTTACCATCAACATCTGAACTACTACATTCATCTGTAAGAACACATTAACAGAGACAGTGATACAATTTACCAAAATAATGGAGCTCTATTTGGCTGGCATACTGAACATTTAGTTAAAAATTGATTCACACTTTGGGGTTTTTCTCCCCTCCTGTTTTTTTTGTTTGTTTTTTTTTTGTTTGTTTTTGTTTTTTTTTTTTTTTTTAATAATATTGCCAGGCCAGTATTTCTTTTAAGTGCAACTGCATCACCAGGTTAAGATTATATTCTTTTTTCCAAATAAGTGTCAGTGTTAATTAAGTTATCCTATTATTATAAATAAATAACTAAATTAAATTTCAAGACGCTGGTAGGCAATTCCAACACTAAAAGGCTGCATTAAGAATTCAAATTTGAAGCCAAACTGGAGAACACAAACATCACTGCTGAAGAGATGTTAGAAAAATAAATCTAATTACACTGAAGCTAGAATTAAAAGCTTTTGGGGATCTAACAGTTCAGTATCACAGAGTGTCATCATATAATAACCATTGCTAATCCATATGCATTTTCCTCACTTTAAAACACATCAATAGATTATTTTTACCCCACATCAGCTAAATGTAACTTATGTCTCAAACTTCACATGACTGAGAAGAGGAACACAACTAACTTGAGAGCCCATACATTCATTTCTGAAAGTTACTTTGCCTAAAGGAAACAGTCATGGAAGTTCTCTGAAAGCTAACCTATTTCCAATTAAATGCCCACAGTGGCTTCAGAAAAGGAAGGAAAAAATTATATGCAATATTTCTATAGCAACACAGTTTAAGACATGCAGCACCTTTTACATTTGTTTTGTTCTTTCTTTGTGACTTAGTCAAGATATTTAACACAACTACTTCTGCCATGCTAAAATATCTTCATTAACAGTGACAAAGAAATACATTACCATATTCTAAATTTAAAAAATAGTTAAAAGCTGAATACATTAGTCTTGTGAACATTCAGACCTGTAACATTTTTCCTTCATCCACATTTAATATTATGAAACTGCACAGACTCAGCAATAGGGTTGATGTTGTAACAGTGATTTCCTCCATTTACGTATTGTTTTAATTTATATTATAAAATTAATGCTTACTGCTTCCGATGCAGAAAGCTGGTATAACCATTCAAACAAATCTTAATCTAGAGTATCAGAGTTAAAATACAAAATTTGGAACCAGGAAATTAATTCTATTATTTATTATATTAGAAACACTCATCATTCTCATGTTAGAAATAACATCAGAATGTTCTGAAGTAAAAATCAAGATAATAATCTAGAGTTTATAGGTTTAGCTCATGGGTAATACTAAAATTCTTTCAAATTCTCAAATAGAAATTATGACAAATATATGGCATTCTTGTTCCTGTCACATGATGAGCACACAGTTCACAATTACACATTTATCCTCCAGGTCAACACATTTCCAGTGTAGTTCTCTCTCATTACTGTTTCATGACCCATGTTCATGCTTTGCACACAATAAGCACATAACCAAAAAAAATGTCATAAATAATAATTCATATCCTAGATAGAAGTTAAATAGTACCTAGGAAAAACTGTTGGTTCGGTCCCTTCTGTCTAGATTCCTACTGCTGTTACATGTTTGAGAGAGAGTGAAAGCCAGTGCTTATATGTGAGCAGCTTCCAAGAGTTTCCATATATAGTTACTATTACAAATAGTTATTTTTATAGCAGCACTGAACTGACTTTTCAATATATACAGACAGGGTGTTTTCTTCTTACAGAAATTATTCTGTTATTCTACCTTGTACTACCAGTCTTAGCTCTCCTCCCACTCGTGGTCTTGCTCCACACAACAACAGAAGGAGCCACTGCTACTGTAAGGCCAGCCTGGGATAACAGTTCACAGAACACCTGGCTGGAAGGGACATCAAGGATCATTTGGCCCAACCTTCCCTGGAAAAAGCACAGTCTAGACAAGATGGCCCAGGACCCTCTCCAGCTGCGTCTTGCAAGTGTCCAGTGTTGGGGAAACCAAGAGTTTCCTGGGAAGATTGATTATTCCTTCAGCTGATTGCTTCTATTGTGAAAATTTTCCTCTCATGTCCCATTGGAATATCCCCAGGAATAACTGATAGCCATCACCTCTCATCTTTTCCATAGGACTCCTTGCAAAAGGGAGTCTCCATCTTCTTTGTAACCACCCTTTAAATACCGGAACATGATGTTAATTAGATCAGTGCTCCAATAAGTTTCCACCAAACTAACACAAACCTCTATTTTATAAAGAGGCTGTCTTTATACTGATCATGCAGTTTTTTTACACTTCTCTGTAGCTGCTGCTTCACTGGTAAAGAAGGCTTATGAAATGTATTATCTCAAGGTTTTTGTTAGGAACATACAGCTTGAGTATGCATTTCAGTACTCAAATCTCCAAGTCTATTTATTCCCCCATTATTTTTAAAATAAACTGATAGATCTATGACAACATTAAAAAGGATCTGCAAGTTCCTTGTTTCAACACCAAGTTCTGAAAACTAAGCCAGAGCACATCAGTTACATTAACAGGTTTATTATAACTCTCATTTTAAAGTCAGACAAAAGGAGTGCAAACAATATCTAGTTTCAGCTTCCATAAAATTCCAATCTAAAATGTTAAAAAAAATTCTTTAACATAAATTAACCATGGATTATACATCAGATTAACTAAAACTGTCCACATTAAGTTAAAGTTTAAAAAAAGAGCACAATGCAAATATTTTTTTACATGTGTACTTTTAAAGATAATTGCTTTCAACAGCAGGTAATGGCAGGTCCAACACCCACTGAAATTAATTCTAAAATATCTAAAACACGGTATAGCGTTTGCTCCTTGCAACGTTTGATTTCTACAGCTTTAGATTTTTCCATGTGCCTACAAAACATAGTCTTTCCCCACTGGTAATGTGCCATCCAGTTCTTCTGCATGCTGGAAAAATCTAAGGAGCTAAATCAAGGCAACCAAGATTTTGACAATTCTGATGTTATTATCTAAATACTACAGTTTTAGGTAAATACTGGGAAACAAGGCCATATTCCTAAGAGTTATTCAATGTGGAGGCTTCTTGAGGCAAGAGATCTCTCCTAGAAGAACATCTTGCCAGAAGTAGAAAGGGGGAGATTTTCTTTCCTACTGCCGGATGAGCAAAATGAGAGAAATTTTGAACACCCACACAACTAGAGGTAGTATTTAAGTCTGTACAATAGAAAAGGGCAATACTTTTCTTATCTAATCCACCTATTAAAAATGGCACTTCGTGCTTCTACTACACACATATATTTTATAAAAAGCTTGCTTTTTATTCACCAGCTGCAGGTCTTTTTGCTGTTAAAAGCACACACTAAAACAAGAACAATCTTAATGATCACACTGTTTTAGGCAAACCCAGAAGACAATCTGAAATGCTAAATTTTCACACACTTACACCGCATCTGGGAACTAAATAGTTAAGTGTACACACAGATAGTAAAATAAAGTGGGACTTGTAGATTTTACTAGCCAAGGAGCCAGTATCAGCTGGCCGCATACAACTTGGTCTTTCATCACACTGGAAGCTGGTGGTGCTTAACAATCCTCTGAAAACAGCAGAGAGGCATGAGGAAAACAAAAGAAACTAAGAGGACAATTTTAAACTTCTCTCATGCAATACTGCAGAAGCACTTGTGATCTGCGTTTACCAGTGTGCCAGTGGATTTTCCCAGACCTCCTCCGTCGTACATTCTCTTATAGCCTATTTGAGACCTCGCAAATCTTTACTAGATAAACACGTATTAGTAATAAATGATTCGTCCAGATGTGACCGTGACTAATGTATTACCATCCTGACAAGCCTACTGAGTACAAGCCAGGTAACAGCTTCCCTCGCCCGAGGCACGGCACCCAGGAATATGCACAATCATTACTAATTTCACCACGGCACTTGCAGGCTGTGGCTGCCTCAGCCAGCTACCTGCCGCAGCCATGCTCGGCACTGCACGATGCAGGCAGGAGGATCCCTGCGAGCAAGGCTGGAGTAGTTCAGCATCAGCAACAGCGTGCAGAGCCCTCACACTGATAAAGAGAACGGAATAGGAGCTCAGCCTCTTGCTCCTCCAGCCCTAGAAAAGGCATTGCTGCAGACACACAAAACGCTGCTTGAAAAAAATCCTTTCGCCTTCCATATACTCCAAGGACAGCAAGCGAGGTTTCCCTGCTCACCCGCCAACATAAAAGATGAAAGCTGAGAGCAGAAGCAAGGAAGAGCCCAGCCACGGGAATCCCGGCATCCCTCATCTTCCTAGCGGCTCGAGGTGAGGAGCAGCCTTCTCTCCTGGGTGTTGTCCCTTCTGATGCTCCCTCTCCATCACCACCTGCCTACCTGGGAACAACTAGTGCGTTTTCTCACAACTGGCACGACAATGCATAAGCTCAGCAACAGGGTGACTGATTAAAAAAAAAATAAAACAAAACCAAAAAAAAGCCCCAGAACCACAAAAAAACCCCAAATCCACCCAAAAGAGAAACACTGCCTCCCCCAATTTATAATAATCTAAGGAGCATATTTTTTAGAAAAAGCCCTAAGCCCTTCCAGTGCGACGGAAGAAGGCACCAGGGAGGAAGCGGGGAGAGCTCGCGCAAGACAAGGCTCACGGGCGGAATCCCGCGGGCGGAATCCCGCGGCGGCCGCTCCCCCACCCGCGGCACCACCGGCGGGACCGAGGGAGGGCCGCGCCCGCCGGCTCTGCCCCTCCCGAGAGGGGCGGCCGCGGACCCCGCGCCCCGCCGGACCCCGCCGGGCACCGCAGCCTCGCCCCCAGGCCCTTCCCGGCCCCTCGGGAGCACCTGGGCTGGGAGCGGAGCCGGGCGCAGACACCGACCGGCCCCAGCGGGATGGAAGGAGAGCGGCAGGCGGCCGCCAGCGGCGGCTGGGGAATCGCGGCTGGCTGAGGAGGACAGGGGACGGACAGGGAGCCGAGGGAAGGGGGTGAGGCGCGGGGTTGCCTCGCCGCAGCAGCGGCAAGAGCCTTTTTGCCGGGCGGTGACAGGTGACGGTGACGGCGGCGGGGGCACGGGGCGAGCCCTCGGCGCGGCTCCCCTACCTGCGCTCCGGCGCTGCCGCTGCTCTCGGTGCGCCCGCTGGCGCTTCCCCGCCCGCCGCCGCCCCCTCGCTGCGCTCCCCCGCCCGCCGCGCTCAGCCCACCCCGCTGGCCGCAGAACCGCCCCCGGCCCGCACTGACGTCTCCGCCCGCCAATAGCAGAGGATCGGTGGGTCCTAGGCCACGCCTATACCCGTCTTGACCAATAGGAGCTCGCCGTGGGCCCGTCTCCCCGCCCCTGGCACCGCCCCCCGGCACCGCCCCGGTCGGGGCCGGTTCGGTTGAGGCGCAGCTGCCGCGCAGCGGGCGCGGAAGGCGGCGCGGCCGCGGTCCCCGGGGTCGCCGTCCCGGGGGTCGCGCCGGGCGGTCCCGGGGACAGGCCCGGTCATGGGGGACGGGGGGACACCTCCGCAGGTGGAGGAGCGGGGGCCAGCCCCCGGCAGCGGGGCACGGCTGTGAGGGATGTGTCCCTCCCTAGCAGGGAGGGGGCAGGGGGCTTTTCGTGCGGGGGATTCCGCAGAACGGATGGGCTTCCTCTTTTTATTTTTTTAATTTCTTTTTTTGGCATGGAAACTGGTCCCCGCCTCCGGCACGCAGAGCCGTTTGTCAGCCGGGTGCGGGGCGGGGAGGTGGGAGAAGCGCCGTAGGAGCTGCTGCTGCTTCTGCTCGATGGGTGGAGAGAAGGAGAGCGGCTGGAGAGAAGGGGATGTTAAAATTCAGGATCTCCGGTGAAAATGCCTCCAGCTCTTGAGCATTTCTCCATCCTTTTTTACAAAACTCGCATCTGGGCTTTCAGAGTCTGTGGCTGGCGCCTGTAAGGCTTTCACCTTTTAGCTTTGCTCACACATAATAACAGTTTTAAACTAAAAACCACTTTCCAGCCGACATCGAATATCAGATGCATCACGGTAAAATAAAATGTAGCTCTGCAAGTTGTGGATGCTTGAACTCGACTCCCATTTTCTTCATATGCCTCAATGGTTATTTAAATGAAAAAAACGTTATGAAGCCCAATGGACATAACATGCTGCAGAATTCAGCAATGGTTGAGTATTGCAACCAAAAGTATATTTCTTCTTTAAGAATATATACCCTAGAAAAATCTGCACAGACAGATAGCAGAATTTAAGGCATTGCAGTGCATAAAAATCAGGCATCTCATTTTGGTTTGTTGCTCCATACAGACTGCTTCATGAGCCTTGGGGCACTGAAGTGTTTTAGTTTGGATCAGAGATGCATTTTTGAACTAAATGCTGTCACCATCTCTGCTAACAGTGCTGTAATTCAGAGTGTGGAGTGGTGTTGGAGTGCATGAAATAGATCCCTTTTGTATAAGGCTAAACTAATGCGTTCCTGCCACAAATGAGCGCTGGGTAGGACTCAAACTGAACTAGTCAAACATCAGGAGCCCTTGAGGTGAGCACAGCTTGAAGATCAGGCCCTCGGCACCAATGGCTGCACTCAAAATGCAAGGTCTCTTAGAGCTTGGTGCTTGCCAGTGAAGTTGGAGATTTGGAGCTTTGTAGTTCACAAGGAAGGTCCCGGGGGATTTCTAGTGTAACATCTGAAAGTAACATCTGATTCCTGGTTCACAGCTGGCAGTCAACCAATACCTAAAAACTTTGATGCTTAAAAGTCTGCCAGAACTCCCAGTTCGTGTATGGATCATCCCATATTCTTGTGTCAGGAGTACATCACATCATCCACATCCATAAGGATAACTTGAACTGAAGTAAAAAATGTGCTACCACTGCTGCTGATCCAGATATTTTCAATGGCTTTTGTGGTCCTTATTAATCTCCCCACAGCTGCAACAGATTCCAGGATAGAAGGCAGTGGTGCTGCAAGTTTAAAATTAAGATAAATTACTGCGTAGTGGTTTAATGATTCAAAATAACTGAATGAACTTCCAATAACATATGTTAGCAATGAAAACATTTTTTTCTTCTATCAGCGTATCTTGTCATTTTAATATGAGGCCAGATTGTAAGAAATGTAGCACACATAAAGTTTTTGTAAGAAAGTGTATAGAGAACCACCGTGGTAGCAAAATCAGAGCTGATTTTTTTCTTATGACATACACAAAATAAAGTTCTTTTTCTTACAGTGCTTCTCACAGGCAACCAGTTTCATGCACTAACATGACGTAGTTACTCCTTTTACTGAGATCTGTCTACTTTTGGAAGGTGTGTGTGAGAGAAATATGTTATTTGATAGATAAGATAAAACACTTTCTTATAAAATTTAATCTTGAGGAGCTTGACTACAGAGAGCAGTCCATAATTTTACATGTCTGAAATCAAACATCATAGCTCACTTGTCTTCTAGGCTACTTCCATATTCATCATCATATTTTTTGCCCTCATCTTGTGGTTGTAACAGAAATGTTAGAATACATTTGTTTACTGTCTCCAACAGGTCTTTGTTTACTGTCTCCAAAAGTATAAGGGTAATTTAACTCAGTTATAAAGATGGAATTTTCTAATGTGAACCCTTCAAATCAGGCATGATGTGGAGGCCAAATCATTTTTTACTGGCACTTACATCTATTATAGAGGGTTTTTTTTGGCAAGCTAGACTACATTTCACAAAGTCGCTAAAACAAAATATAGGAAAAATGTGTTTTACCAGGTGAAGCAATCACATATGACTCAACACAAATAAGCAGGTCTCATGCATAACAAGATATCTTTTTTTAGACCAACTTCCTGTTAAAAAAAGGGGAAACACCCACATTTCCAAAGAGCCACCTAAGTTTTTCTCCAGGAGCTCCTAAAGGGATTGTGGAGTGATGAAGGCCAGAGGCAAACACCTGAAGGCAGCAGCCAGGTTGTCTTGACTTCCCTTTTTGGTCCCAGGCACTATCTGGCTCAGTGTCAGGCTGGCCCTCCCTGGAGATCAGAGCAGTCTGATCTGTTCTGCTGGAAATGGTGAAAGTGCCAAGTCCTACACGTGTCCTGCTTCTCTGGAGCACCTGTGAGTCACCACTTCAGCGGGGTGCAAAGGCAGCTCCTGGTTTGGTGGCCAACCAATGTCATGCAGCCTGGAAGGAGAGGCCTGCTTACCCACTGCATCCGTATTTTCACTGATAATAAGAGCCAAGTAGGAATAAGTTTGATGTAAACATAAATGGAAGTGAGAGACAAGAGGACATTGAATAATGAGCATTAGTTTAGTGAGGTGTGAATGTATATAAATGGGCCAAGATACTATCCTGGCATTAGAAGATCCTTTAAAAGGGCAAAAATCAATGGGAGTTTTTCTTAGCTGAAAAGTGCAGAAATTGGCACTTGGATAGTAGCAGAATATTCATTTCTTCTTTCTTGCGATGACATTTCATTACACACAGAAGAAAGAAAAACCATGAAATAGTCAATAGATATTGTTTCTTTCCTAAGGTCTTAAGGGAAAACAGTGTAACAAAAGGGAGTGATGCTGGTTTTATTATTGTTCTCAACAAACTGGCTGTTGCTTTCCTGGGAACCAAGCTCTCAGTTGAGCAATCAGTGCTTTTAAAATAATTTTATGGTGAATTTCCTGTATGGTGTTGCACATTAAATACATGCAATAGTCACAATTCTCAGGTGGCAGAGTCTGCACTGACATCCTTTCACAAAACTTTTCCTAAAATGTATATTTTAAAATGTGTAATTTGCAAGTATTGCTCTTGATCATTTCATTTTGAAGATTAGGCTCATGATCAAAGAGCTATGGCTTTATTCTTTCCTGTACAATAATTTCTGTGCAAGGATACAAATCAATTATTTCTTCCTTCATTTGGTGGGCAATGCAATAAAAATGGCAAGTGGTTCACTCCACAAGATTTTCCTGGTGTGGGTGGGGTGTGTGTGCTGGTAGGGATGAGGGTTTTCTGCACATCCCTGAGACAGAAATACAAGCAGCTCTACCCAGCACTTCTAAGCTAGATGAAGGAGCAGGAAAGTAACAGAAGAAATAGTACTTGGTCCTTAAGAAATAGTCTTACTGTCTTCTTCAACGAGATTTGTTTAGGCCATGAAAAGTACCAGTGATCTAGAGCTCACCTATTCTCTGCCTCTTAGTTTAAAAATAGGTTTTCTGTGCTGCTTAACCACCTGCTGTATTCTCCCCCTATGCATTAGCACTGCCCTTTCTGCTGGCTTCCTCAACATACGTGGGTAGATCGCAAGATACACATTCTGCTTTTACAGAGGCAGGACTCAGCCTAATTATAACCTGCAAGATCAGAATGTGACTGTTTTGACTTGCAGAAGCAAAGATGAATAATTGAGTTGTTGGCATTTAATTTTAGATATTCTGAACTCAGTCCTCTTTTTACTGTAATTTATTGTGCTTATGACAGTGCTAATACCTGAAGAAAATTACCTATATGTGCAAGTGATCATTTGCATTGTATTTTCCAATGAAGTAAACTGACTTTTAGCAAAGTAAAAGCACTTTTGTTGTTCTTTTGTAAATCTAAAATCAGTGTGTTTTTGATATTTATCTATGACAAGAAAATAGTAGACAGAATAAAGTTAAAAAATATTTTTACAAGACTACAGTAATTTAGACAATTGGACATTTCAAGAGCTGTACATCTTGATTTCAATAATAATGACCAGTTGTGGTTAATGGATTTAATTCATCCTAATATCTCTTACTGTGTGTAATAGCTACCTTCAGTGTGTACATAGGTAGCTTTGCCCATGATGTATTTCATCCTTGAGCATAATTTATAGTTCTGTGTCAGCGTTTGGTTGGAACAAGACCGGGGTAAGATGACATGATTGCAGGGCGGCTTTCTGCTGTGCTAGTCTGTGTGTGAAGCTCTTGAGGGCAATTCCTGGGTGTCTAGACCCTTCAATGCTGCAGTCCTCACCTTCATCTCAGAACAATGGTACTGACATATATCATTACAGACTAGCACATCACTTTGTTTTCCACCTATTTTTCCCCCATGGAGCTCTGCTGTCCCTAGCAATGATATCAGAATGAGTGTCCCTATGGTGTCCCTAGCAATGACAACTGATTAGACAGGATAACTCACATATTTTTGTAGTGATTATTTTCTTAAACTCAGTCCCATTTTCAAAACATTTGCATCTTTACATAAACAGTTTCCCAAAGCATGTCCCTTTCATTATATTTAAATACTATACTTTCCTTCACTGTCTGACTTCTCCTTCTTACTCCTTTCTCTCTTGATTGCATTTAAACTATGTAGTTACTATTGTTTTCAACCATACCAGCAGTATCCCTCATTTGGGAGCTCTTTTGACCTAACTTTTAAGAGACAATGTTTCCATATAAAAGAAGAATCACCCTTCCTTCTATAAGAAATATAATTTGTTAATTGTCTTTCTAAGCCAAGCCTCATGGAGAGTCCATGCTTCTACATTTAGTGTCTGTATACACAGTCGAAAAACTTCATGTATTATATGAAATACTGCACCTAGGTTGATGTGCCACTAAATGTAATCTCCAATTAAATCAAAAATATAACTTGTTTAAATGTATTTTTAGTAAGGAGAAAGATGTGTATGTGTTTTTGTAGCCTGACATACAAAAGGTTATGTTCTGAAATCTGAATTTAAATATAGCAGAGAAAAAGGGGTTGGACAACAGTATCAATGCAATTGAAATGTTTCAATTTTTATTTATTGTAACATGTATTATCATCACAATTTTTCTTAAATAGAGTCTTACTCTTGGACAGAATTGTTATAGAGATGGATCAGGTTTCATACAAACACAAAATAATAGAATCATCCTTGCTTCCCCCCACCTTATAATTCAAGGGTTCATAGTGAGAGACCATCGGGAAAGGATGAAGTCGTTCACACACATGATAGACAGTTGGCTAAATGTATCCAAATTTGTAGCATCGTGGCAGAGGTGAACCTCAAACAGAGGCTTTTGAGGAAAACACTGAAGTGGCTTTCCTGATGTTTACGAGGAACTCAGCAAGAACACATAGGAGCACACAGGAGATAACATGGATGTGCATTCCTGAGTTTTTAACAAGCAGATAATACCTACCATCCTGGGTAGGGTGGATGTGAGAGCTTGGGAGATGGTGTAGTGGGGACAAACTGTAAATGGGCTTCAAAATGAAGACAGTGTATCCTAGTGCTGTAAAGATGGAGGGAACAAAGAGACGGTTGTAGGAATGGAAGATATAGAATTTGCCATTTCTCATAGTGATGATGAATTATTAAGGTAATTGGTGGCAAGGGTAAGAAAACAGATGTTGCAGCAATAAATGTGTGGCATAATGAAAATTTGCATGAGTTTTAAGTAGGCATATAAATGCAAAAACCCTCCTATTGGAAATGTTAAAGGAAAGTCTTGTTAGGATTTCAGCATAATTTGGCTATGAAAAAAAGATGGAGGTGGAAAGTACAGACAAGTAGCAGGCTAGATATGATTTGTCATGGTGACTGCAAAGGAGATGCAACTGAAACTGCTGTTTTAAACACATCATTCTTGGGGGTCATGTCCCTGGAGAACAAAACTGAGCCAAATTTTCTGAGGCTTTCCTTTGAATAAAACCAGTCACATCTTCAGTAAAGAGATGAATATTCAAATTAATAACTAATTCATCATAGGGTCACATTGTCATAAATACTGGAGGTGGGTCTTGAAAGAATGCCAAGGGACATGAAGTGGTAATGGATAGATACACAGAGAGAAAACAACAAAAAAAAACCCATGGAAACTTAAGGAGGACAAGGTTTCAGTAATGGATTATTGTTTTTCAACTTTAGCTCAGTTCAAAACCAGTAAGAGTTAAAGGTAAAAGCAGATTATGTTCTGTCTAAGGGGAGAAACTTAGTTTACAGAAGTTCTGGAATGAAACTGGAGAAGAGGTAAATTTAATGAGCTTGGAGATGGGAATGAGGAGCAGAGCAGTTTGTAGCTGGTGAGAAAAGGGGATCAGAAAAAGAATGTTTTTGGTGGAAGCATGAGAACTGAAGGAGGAGTGAACAACTGTTTGCTCAGGATGGAAGAACTGAGGCAAATGGAGGAGTTGGAAAAGAGAAATTCTTAAGATGTGACATGGAAGAAGGAAAGGAGTTACAGAAAGGGAAGCGATGGAAAGCACATGTCTTCATGTAGAGGACATTGGTGAGATCCCAATGTGGAGAGTGAAGGAGATGCAGAGTAGAGAGGAGTGGAGTAAAAGGGAGGATGATTCAGGGTAGCTAAAATCTTACTTGAGATGACAGATGTTCCCCAACTGGAGAATGGAGAATTACCTAACTAGGAAACAGGAAGAAATATAGAAGGATAAAAAAAGCTTGCAGTGGTGAAAAGGGGTGAAGTGAAAGATGTAGAAAATTAACAACAATCCTTGGGATAAAAAGAGAAAGGAGAAAATGAAGAAATGCGGGAAAAAGAGAAGGAAGACAAATACTGAGAATTACTGATCATCTGAAAATTGTGGAAGGATTGACTGACAAGGCTTGAGGGAGAAGATGACCTCAAGTATGAGGGCACAAGGTATATGATCATTGTTAAAAGGGAGGAACACAGCATGAGAGATTCAAGAATATGACTGATTAAAATCAGTGCAAGGCTGTAAGCCTTGGTATAGGCTGAACTGAAGGAGGAATGAACACAGAAGGGAGACATGGGACTCTTCAGCCAAGGGCTCAGGTGAATTGGTAAAGATTTACATGGGATACAGTGAAAATAAAATTATGCCTTGTGCTGAAATAAAAGGACAAGGCTGAAGATGGAGAGCAGACAGAAAGAAAATAATGGGAAGTGAGTAGGGTCATATTTAATGCTGCTAATAATGGAGAAAGAGTAAAAGGGATGTAGCCTGGGAGGACTATGGACAGGGAAAGAGCAAAAGTCCAGTGTGACTGCAATGAAATGTATCTGGGGGGATAGAAATGAATGGAAAAGAGAAACTTCTGAAAGAGAGGGAAGATAAAAAAAGACTTGGTGAGGGTGAAAGAAACGACATATGAAAAAGTCATGGATGGCAGGGGTTTTTTACAGAGACAAAGAGAGTGGGAGGAAAGAAGGGTGTAGGTGTGAAATTTGAAGCTGCAAAAGAAGACAGGTAGAAGAAGTAAGAAAGGAAGGTGTAGCATAAAGACAAAACTTTCAAACATGGATGGTAAAAATAATGATCTTAAATTCTCTTTAGCCATCTTAGTAGAAGGTGGCTTTAAAGCAGAGTCCCTCAAAATATTTTTCTTTTTTCTTTCCAGACATCATCTGCAAATAGTTACTCAGATGTGTGGACTTTTCTCTGGAGAGAGCAGTGGGAAATGAACTATGGATTCCTACTCTGTCATCTTCAGTGTGTTTATTAGGTGGTGGTGGAAACTATATTTAATAAAGTATCAGGTATTTAATAAAGTATCAGTATCATTTAGCTGAGAGAAGGAATAGATGTTAATAGTGCCATTCCTAAACAAGTTTAGATCTTTCTGTTTTACCACATTTGGCAGGTCTGTTTGGATGATGCCTAATACAGACTTCAGCCTGAATGCCACCTAAATGGCTGCGACCAGGTTTATTTCAGCAGTCTGCACTGGAGGGCCCTGCTGCTTGATGATAGTGTTGGCTCGTGTCTTAGGGGCTTTCCTGTTTCTGCAGCTGCCTCTGCTTTGTTTGAAAGTGGACTTTTGTTTTCCTGGACGTGGGCCTTGCCATGCTTCTGTCACCTGGAGCTTGGGTTTCTGCAGAGAGCAGTCCATAAGACCATGCCCAGAGATCAAAAGGGAGTTTCCCCATGTGAGCACAGAACACCCACTGGCTGAGTGAGTTCCTCCTAATGCTCCTGGCAGGCAGCTTTGGCTCCTGTGAAATTCAAAGTGTGTGTTTTTACATGCAAAGCCTTGGGACGGGATCCATCTTGCTGGAATACACCGCTCAGTGCCTGGAATGGCTCAGCAGCTGGGGCTCTTTGGTGAGGGGCTTCTGCTCTCACCTGTCCTGGGCAAAGCTCTGCTGCTCTCGTGTCCTGCATGCTCACCACGGTGCTCTCCACCAGTATTTCTATTTCAGTCATCATGCCCACAAAAAAGCCTGTTTCCAAGAGAAGATTTCTCCTTCCTGTTTTTGAGGAGGGATTTGGTTGTTAAGCCTGCGGAGCTGCAGCAGACTGTGGTTCTGATTTGTTTTCTAGGAATGACTAAGAGAGGAGGAGTTTGTATGCTCTGACTAAATTCTGATGACTCTGTTAGCAACCACATTTCTTTTAACTGTACATGAGCATGCTGAAAGTATGTTTTTAATCTTGCAAAACCCTCCTCGGTTTCTGATGTCGCTTCTCACATACATTATGTTATTTTCCATTTTTAGTTTCAATCCTTCTGTGTTTGGCATACAGGATTTTCCAGAAATATTTTCAAATGGATTTTCTCAACTTAGTAAACCAATTACTTTCATACATTTTCATTGCTGACTAATGTCTGAAGATTTCTTGTTTTGAGTAAAACCCCTTGACCCTGGTTAAAACCAATATTTTGTTTTACTATATAAGCATCTTAAAAGTGAAATATATTAAATCAGAAAAATTAAGAACTAGTATGGTGGAGATTTTGCTTTCAAGTTATAGCAAAGAATGCAGAGAAAAAAAATTCATGTCTTGATCAGAATAATGGGATGTGGGATTAATGACTTGGTTGGAAGCTGCATCAGAAAAAAGGTGGTGATTTGAATCCTCAGATGCAAAATGAGTGAATTACACAGGAGCTGGTTTTAGATCAGAATGATGGTTGTCCCAGATTAGCTTCCCTGGTATCATTTTAACAGCATCCAACCATGAGAGTGAATAGTTTCTTGTGTTTAGTCCCCAACCAGGAAAAAAGTCTAAGAAAAAATCTGGTTGTGCATCCTGATACTCACTGTTGCAAATCTGAAAACATAAGGCTGCAGCTCTCCATTGTGGACCACTCCCTGGTGAAACTAAGATCTTTTTCTCCAAAACTGTGTTGGAACTAGTTATCCTGTACTGCAGTGACATCTACTGAAGGAAAGGAAAAAAAGTCTTGGAACAGCAGTCTTTGCCTCTCTAAAACATAATACATAATAATAATCAGGGATTTAATATATTATTAAACATTGAGAGGGTTAATATTTTTCCCTTTGTCAATTTCGGAGCTATTGTGTTTTTTAGGAAGCACCCATTGCCACTATGTTTCTAGACTTCAAACATATAACTAATGTATTCTGTGACCTGCTTTGTATGCAAATACTTAACTCCTGAAAGATTGTGGTTGAGTTTTAGTTCATTCTCCGTTTGAGAATGGAAGTAAAGGGACTTTTATTTCTCACTGAAGGAGGGGAGAGATTACAATTTAGGGGCCTGGCAAACATAAATATTGTTCAGACAGAGCTGGCTGCTGTGTGCCACAGCGGGTGGAAAGGACAAGAGAATTGTCGCTTCTGCTACTAAGGTGAATTGCTTGTGGTTCTATTACCTTTAGGTGGAGAATATTTGAATATGTGCTTTCTTTATACTATCCTTTTGCCATCAAGCAGTGTTTTATACTGGAAATGAACTAATGAATTGCAGAAGACTAATGGATTGCATTATGTACAGCTGCTTGTAGGGGAGATCTGCCTCATTTGCTGGCAAAGCTTTGTGGTCTGTAGCTGCCTCATCCAGATACTTCCATCTCTTTCTTCCAGGGAACTGGATTATGGGATCTAATCTTGCCATTGGCAGCAGTGTATGCAGGTCTCTGGATAAGGAGAGAGATGGGATTCATGCCTGCACTCCCATCCCTCAGAAGCAGACAACATCTTGTCATTTTAGTTGCAAGATCCTCCTTGAAGGGATACCGCCAAGCAGAAGAAATCCCACCACTGTATGCATGTGACAAGCTATCAATGAACTATTTAAAAAAAAAACATAATGTAGCAATGCAAAATATTTTTTGATTGAGATTACTGTAGTTTAAAAAAGACCTGAAATACCAGCGGGAAGGGTTTATGGTTCTGCTCCCTTCTGCAGTTTTTTTCTGGTCTTCCATCATGCAACACTTACAGCCTATAATTAAACCAGCTTGCTGCTATTTGCATTTTCATGAAAGGAGACTCTTCTAACATACCTCTCTTAAATCTCCTATTTGATATTGAGTGAAATTTAATTTCAAGGTTTTACTCTTTGCAGATCATTTAACTCTGAATGGCTTTTCATCCTAAATCTATCTCTGCTTCTCTCTGAGCTTCCCTCCTCATCTCTCTGTCTCTCTCCCTCATTATTTGTTCACCTTTAAGCCATTCCAAAGCTATTGGAAAGACAGATTGCAAAGACAGAAGCCTGAATTTTGCTATTATGCTCTACAACTCTGGCATAAGTTCCTGCACATTCCTATCAGAAATATTTCTGGAACTGAAAACCCAGTGAGGGAAAAAATGAGCTCTAGGCTGCTTATTAGTTAAACAGTTCTGTATAGCACTATTTGCACATGGGAGTCATATTTATGGATTTAGCTGAACAGTCAAAGAATAGTGCTTTGCACAATATTCTTGGAAGTGCTTAACTTAAGGTCATACATAAAACTAAAATACAGTTTATGTGCTCAGTTCTAGGTCCTTTGTGTAAGGCATCCCTTAGAAAAGTAATAGCTAGCAGCAAAGCATGTCTAGCAAGTGGAATTTTCTGTTGATTCTCTCATTCCCTTCCCTATCTTTCTTTTTCCTGACAGAAACAGATGGAATTTTATTTTCTCACAATTACTATGAACTGAGACTAACAGCTCCTAAATTAGCAGTGAGGGGGTGGAAAGGTGTGGAAAGCAATAAAAACATGCAAACCCTCTGTAACTGTCTGAACTGTCTGAAATGTGGAAATAAATCTTGTCAATCAATAAACCATAACTGCTCTCTGGCTTGAGGATTACACCCAATACATGTAATGATCCATCAGTCCTTCACATAATTTGTGTATATTAAATAATAACAAAAAATGTTGATTAGATCTTCCAAACTTCTATGCAAAAGAGGAGGACTGACATTTTATTTATCCACTGATAAAGTCTGTGAAGGATTTTTTTTTCAGCTTTGAAGTTGTTGTTTAACCATGGAAGCCTTTGACTTTCTGAGAACATTTCCTTTAGGTTCTCCTTTCCCCTTTTTAGTCTTTTTTTTGCTCAGTTTCCTCTCTTCCAGAATTTGGTATTTTCTTTTTGTGACTGTTATCTTATTTTTAAATTGCAGTATTTAATCACAAGAGATTGCACAATGGTAATAAGCTCAGTACTCCAGTTATCACATGGACATCTTCTGAGATAGCAGCCACTTGACTTTCCTGTAGGCTAGTTCTGCAGCTGGTTTGGATGTGCTGCAGGCACTGGCCATAATATGATTGTCTGACACATGCCCCAGGAGTCAGACAATGACCTTCTGCACTACAAGTATGTTTGATTTTGAGAAAGAAGAGTTTCTAAATTGAGCAGGTTAAATCACTTAGCCCCTAAGCAGGCTATATGGAAAGATGAGGAAATTAGCATTCAGAGAAATAATGCTGCTGAGATGTCATTTTCTAAACCTTGGCTGAGGTGTGCAGGGGGAAGGCCTGATGCAAGCTCAGTTTTGTTCCTGCTGAGGATCTCATGGTGGGAAGTGCACATCACCTGAGCTGGAGTGACGGTTTCCCCTCAGCACCAACAAGGTGGGGATATCCTTTCAGGCAAAGAGAAGTAAAGGAAGAAATCTTCTGTGAGGGAAAGAAAACAGCTACAGGTGAGGTATACTCAGCTTTGTCTTTGCTACAGAACCAAGATCATGCTGGTCCTGAGTACTGGTTGTGGGCTGCTCTAAGATCAGTACATTCATTTTGGGTATGATGGACTTTGCCATACTAATATTGCTGATACTGACCTGCTAGTTCAGGAACAGGAGGTCCTACTACTTCATTCTTGGTAGTGTTTGTATTGACAATAACCCTTTCTAGAACTGATTAACAATGCCAGGTGATGAGGATTGCTGCCTCTGCTCTGACATATGGGTATCCCTTCTTCTCTGCTCCCACACAAGCATGATGGAGGCTGCTGTGTAAAACAATAGCCCAGAGGCTGTCAGTGATTCCTTCCTGTCACTGAGGCAGCTGAAATACAGAGGTTGCTCCTGCTTGTACCCCTGCAGCTTAAGCAGAGTTTCCATGAAGGTGACTCTGATTCTTGGGATGAAAGATGTTCAGTACACTAAAATTATTCAGCTACATATTTTCTGCCAAGTAGACCCTGAAAGTTCTGGGAGAAATGCCAAAGCAATGCTGGTAGATGAATGCTTCTGAGCCATCATGTCCTTGACTGCAGGAAGACAGAAATGTTCGATCAGGACTTTTTTTAAGGTTATCCTCTCTTTGTTTTGTTTTTCTTTGTATGGACCAGCTAAACACCATCTAAAAAATGGTATACTCATTTGATGATGCCCTTCTCATGGAAAACCATAAGTTAGATATAGCTTTTAACTGTGCAGTTTCCATAGATTCCGCTTTATTTATTTTATAGTTACCGCCTACCAATACCATACACATTTTCCTGGGTTTTCTGGGTTTGCATTGTTTTGCTGATTCACTGCATACAGCACATTGAAAATTCTTAGTAATCTTGCAAACAAAATCAGCCTGATTCAAATTCCTTATACTGTGTGCTCATTTCATTGAAGGTCCAACTTCACTCTCCCTCAGCATACACAGCTAGGAAAGATTTGAATTAAGTCAGATCTAAAACCTCCTTCTTGAGCATTTCTTTAACAGGATTCTGCACTACAGATTGTCTTGTATTTTGGACTTTTTTACCTGTGCCTAAAGGCACTGGCTATTGACATTTCTGCCATAGTGGCCATTCATAAAGAACTTTCCTCTGAAATATGTCTTCTTTAGTTCACTGAACTACTTTTATTTATCTGAAAAAAAAAAGCAAAAATTACTGCCACAGCTATATCATGATTGTTTCAATTACATTCTTTGCTCCTGCTAACTTTCATGAGGTTGAAGTGCTTCTAGATAATGATGTATGTTTACTAAGCCCTTTTCAGCACCTTAAGTCCCTAGTATTATTTAACAATATAAGTATTACTACAGTTCTTGGGCTTTCTTTTCTGTTTAGCACAATCAATATGGAGAAATTTTCATTTTTGGTCTGACATGTTTTCCCACATTGTAACACGAAGATATCTTTCTGTTTTACTTAGTCATATACAAATTGATGTTTCTGATGCTCTCTTTCATGCCTTATTTTTAGTAATACTGCTTGGGCATTCAATGGAACATTAATTTCACATTAGCTTTTGTACTTTGGAGGGATTTTGTAGTGATGTAGAAAAATAGCCTAGAAGCCTTTAAAGAAAGATTGTCGAAAATAATTTTTTAAAATTAATTTTTGAAGCATTTTCTAATTTTTTAGTCCTGTGAGAACTTAAGTAGCCAAATCCAGTATATACTAAAATAATAAGCATTTTTATTCTGTAATATATTGCTATGCAAACAGAGGAAAGAAAGGAGCTGAGCACATAAGTATTCAGGAGGTGCTGGATACATAAGGGTCAGTCAGCCTGTAGTAATAAATGTCCCTTTTAATCCTCACAGTGCTGGATTTAAAGGCATGGTTAAGAATTCTGGGTTACAAAGGATATTAAGAGCTCTGAACAGGAATATCTTTTCTGGGGTTTGGAGATTTAGTTGATTATGCTGCATATGGTGATATGTTCATGGCAACAGGGATGTGCAAAGAGCCTCTGAAAACCAGAAAAGACAGAAATACTTCTGTAATCAATGACTGTGTAATTAGATTTCTTACCAGTGAAAATAAGTTCCAAGGAAGCCATGAAGTGTCTTGATAAATATAATAAAAGTAGCAATATGTACAACAATCTACTGTAGCACATAAACTTCAAATGCAGCTAAAGATAAATAAAAAGGGAAAAAAAGTGAAACCACATATAAAGGTATCTTTTTCTTTATAGGCTTAGGCTGAAGGCAGACTAAAGGTGGTGTCATCCAGACCTGCAGCATCATGCATGCCAGGACTAATATTATGTGGAAATTGTTCAGAGCAATGTAATTCAGATTCAGTGTTATTTTAGGCAATGTTAACATAGTCCTGATTCACAAGAGAGAGAAAATTAATTTGGTATGGATCTCATTCTTCTCTCTGAGATTCTATCTTAGTTGAAATAGTTTTTTTTTAATCAAATTCAGTATCGGATTTTCAGGTGCTACTGTACAGTCAGATTTACAGATTTGCAGTCCTAGTTTGCCTCCTATTTTTAGCAAAACTCAGGCTTTGGAGAGGCTAAGCTAAAGCTTGGGGGCTTTCCGAAGTTGCAAAACAAAAACAACTGTTCCTTTTGTTTCTGTTCAGTCTGCTTCTTTTTCTATCTGCTGGAGCATTGACCATCTCACAAGAGCTTGTAGCCCAATCTTTGGATTTGATATTTACCTTCCTGTTTCCTCCATAACTACTTTGCCTTTTTGGAGTAAGGCAGTTTTATGTCCTATTGCAGCATTTTCTTTAGATCATTGTTTCCTAAAGTTACTGAAGCACAGAAAATGCCCACAAGGACAGATTTCATTAAAGGCCAGTACATGGGTTTAATTGTAAATAAAATAAGAGAAATTGACCCCTCTTTTGTCATCTCTATGCAACAGTCATTTCTCCAAATGCCTTGGGCATCTTGGAATGTCAGTTTGTTAAAGCTGACTCAACAAAGAATTCCAGGGTGGTATTTTGCACACTATGTTTTATTAGTGACTTGGCATCAAGAATCATAAAATGTAAAGGTTCCCAACTTTGTGTATTAAAAGAAACTGAATTTATAAGTTCTTCAGTCATGAAAATTTCCTATTTTCAGAAGGAGTTTCCTATGATCAGGACTGGATAGAGTAGTGATACATGGATGGGGATAGTGCAATGGCATTTCTGTTTTCCCATCCCATGACCTCAGAAGCACAGTTTGGGTGTTACAGCTCTCTCCTTGTCCTTCAACATCCCTCCTTCAAGTATCTACATTGGATCAGAAAAGTCAACCAGACAAATCACAACCAATCACACCATTCCATGGTGAGCACTTTTGAACTGGATGAGTAAAATACCTCAAAGTGTTCATGGCTCAGGCCAACAAGAAAAATTGGTCATAGCCCCCATGGTTTCTAGGGCTTAATATCCTGGCACAATTCCAGCATGTGTGGGATTTTACAAATGTATTTAAGGAACAGCTTTCAGCCAAAGTTATGAAGTAAGAGGGTCCTGTAACTTCTCTGCTGCCATGCTGTGTCTGAACAGAACATCACCACAGCCAGCTGGCCGCAGCCAAGAGAGGCAGATGGAATGAATACAGCAACGCTGCCATGAACTGCAGTGATGAGCACAGGTCAGGGGCATAGAAGGCCCTATTCTGCACATGGAACCAGGCCACTTTGTAAATTAAAAACAAATAAAAAAGTGGTGATTTTCTAATCTTCCAATTATTTAGGTAATCATATGCATTCACTAATTATCACATGACTGGTGGCAGGGCACTAGGATGAAGTAGACAGTTTTTAAAGTAACAATATTTTAAAATAATCATCTGTCTTTTAAATAATAAAAAGAATCTTTGTGTTAAATAATTATTTTAAAAAAACAAAGCTTTTTCCTTATTGCTAAGTAATTGTAACTAGGACATTAGTAACTTACTGTTTGTTTATAATAGTAGTCTCATAGAAAGATAACTAGCTCAACTAAGAGACTATAAAAATCTCCCAAAACCAATCCTTAAACAGTCTGTCCATACAATGGTATGACATTAGCTAAATAATCCATGTCCTGCCAGTCCATTACCTCAACCTGTTCTTCACTTGTCACAGGTAGTAAAAAAGGTCTTTGTCTTGTGCAAATAAAAAGACATTTGAGCATTTCTAAGGAAAACTCTGAGAGAAAAAAATATTTGCTTAAGACAAACAACTGCTTCACGACAGACCTATTTTGGGTGAAAAGAATGTTAAAATCTTAGCAATGTGTCTGTGGTGTATAAATAAATGCCCTGTAATTGTCTTTGCTAAAAGTGGAGGTAATGGCGTTGAAACAATAGGCTCCATTGAAAAAATGAAATCCTGTAAAGTGATAAATGTGTAAGGTCAGCTGAACTATTTGAAGGTAAATCACTTTTCTTTCCTTAGCTTCTGACATCTTTAATCTGAGAAAGAAGATGTCCAGAAATTAACTCTGTGTGTTCCACAGAGGTAGGAAAAGACCTATAATAGGTATAGGATCACACCTGCCACTTCACTTAGCAGGAACCCCTCCATTACTCTGCCTCTTCCCTGGATTAGACAATTCCTAGCACAAAAATCTCCAAACTGTGTTCAGACATGCTCAGCTCCTGCTCAGACTGTTTCACACAGATTGCTAGCAAGACTGATGAGGCTGATGCATTTCTGGCCAGCCTGTGGCCAAGGGGCTAATGCTTCACATTCCTTCTAAGGGGTTGGGGTCCTTTAAACAGGTAATGGGCAAAACTCCACTTGTACACACAAAGAACTGCCATATCAGTGGGCCCAAATCATACTTGGAAGTTCCATCTGGAGAGGAAAGGGCTGACCAGGTGGTAGTTACAGTTGAGGGGTGCTTTGACTACTTGTACAGCTCACACAGATTTGCACAACAGGCAAGAGTGGCCAGCAGCCTCCAACAGGCTGCACTCATCAGGTAACATCACCAGGAGTGGAGCAGATTTAGCACTGCAGAAACTACTACCTTATTTCATACCAGTTTACACAATGCACTCATGCCATACTTTCTCCATTTCTCAGTTTCCATTGTACCTTCCAGCCATTCCTAATTCAGATCTTTCGCAGCTCCCTCCAGTTTTATATGTACTTCACATATGTAAAATACTACATGTGTTATATTGTGTGTATATATATCTGATATGTACATATCTATACAGCACTGCTGCTGTCCCAGGCAGCAGCAGTAGCCTGCTGTAAAGAATTCTCTCAGGGAGAGGAGAATGCACTTAAGTCAGCAGCTCAAGCATTCTTATTGCATGTGTAGAAACAATGCATTTGTGATGGGAACATCAATCTCTGTAGCAGTGACTGGGTGCAAACATGAGAGGGTTTTGACTCTGTCTCTGTGCTCACATCCTCTCATGTGAGCTCTCTTTGAAGGCATGAGAATTTTTCCATTAGAGCTTACTTTGTGGAGTTATTTTGGAAATAACCTCACAAGAAACTGAACAACAATCAATATATAAACGTTGGAATAAAGAAAAAGCTGTTAATGCCAAAAGTGTTAATGCCAAGTGTGTAAGAACTTACATCCCTGGCAAAAAAAAAAAAAAACCCAAAAAACTACTACTAGAATGAAAAAACATTATGTTCTGATAATTCCCATATTTGATGTCCTACTTCTTATGCAATGCATTTTCTTTACATCTCTGGTGTTTCCATTAGAAATATGATTCTCCTTCCCTGTGTCCTGCTCAGCTGGTATTTTGGTCATTTTTAAGAACAGTTTTCATTTTTAAGAACAAAGGAATTTTTGGAAAGGAAACAGAGATTTATGAAGTCCCACTACTTTTCTCTGAAAATGACAACATAAATTGTTCTATAAAAAGTACAAGCAATTATGACAGGCAAAAAAAGAGTTTTCTTTCTTACCCTCAGCATCTGTCAGCTACAAAAGAAAAACCCAAAGGGATGCTCTCTATTTAAAATGATATCTATTATTATCATCATAAGACAGTCAGAACTACTTTAACTTTTACAGGTCTATCTTTGTGATATCCTGTTAGCTGTTGGTAACAGCAATGTTATATTGTGTTAAGGAGTTTCACAGGTTTTTCTATTTTAGCTCATCACATTTTCTGACATTTAAGTTAAGTGTACATTCTTATGTTTGTCTGTGAGTTTACATTATTTGTATTTTTCTTTTTTGAAAGTCTTTATTTCTTGCCCCTCACTCATCTCTACATTAAACAGCCCCACATATACAGTGTCTCCTTGCATAAAAGTCTCAAGAGAATTTCTAATTTGTTTCATCATCTGTTTTTGAAATAATTCTTTGCATTTTTTTTTTGAGATGGAGAGAACAAAATAAAACACAATAGAAAATATAACTCAGATTTAAATAGTGCTTGGATATTTTGAGAGTTATTTTCAGTGTTGCTTATAGACACCTTTCTTGATAAAGATCCTTTTATGCAGCGGCTTCCTAAGTGTGGCCTTAGGATTTGCCTTAGGGACCATGAGCATCTTTGACCCTTTGCTGGGGTGGAGGCAGAGAAAGTATTCCTAACAAGTTCCTGATAAGTATCACTTTGTCTGCCTAAGAGTGTGTATTATTTTAGCAGTTCCATGATTTATTTTAAAACCCTCTGAATATACTGTTTAACCTGAGGACTTGTCCTTCACCCCATCCTGTTATTTTAACAAGTCTCCCTCTGATTGCTCAACCTCCAGTCTGGAGGTAGAACAGAAATGGTGTATAGGGCAATTCTGGCATTTTCTTACTGTTTCTACCTCCTTCTTGTATCTTCATATTTTTAACAAAGAACATTTATATACTTTTCCAAAAAAGTAACATATACAAAAATGCTGTTAAAATTGAAAGCTAACAGTTAGTTGAAATGCTTCATTTTTTTCACCCAAAGACTGAAAGCTGAAGGTAAGTGGTATTTCTACGAGAAAGGAAAAGTACATTATTTTTGTATCTTTGTATAAAATACTTCAACTGCCACAACATCATTTATTAGACTAAAAACCTATGTATTTGTAATAAGTAATTAATAGTAATGTTTTGACACAGATAAAATAAAATCCCATTAGCTCTATTTAGTGCTGACTTGGAGTCATCTATTATTAGGACAGGGATGGGTGACAGGAGATGAGCACTCTTTCCTTGCAGAAAGGGAAAGACAGAGGTGTTAGCAGCTGCTGCTTGTGCTTGTGGCCTTTGTCCGACCCCCTTTCCCTGTCCACCTGCCTCTCCTTTCACACTCCCCAGCAGCAAGGCTCCCCCTGGGGTCTTCTGCACTTGGTGGAAAGCTGAGAAAAGCTGTGCTTGGCAGAGACCCCTGCACACTACCAGTGCCCATGTTGCTCTGAAGGTGGCTGTTGAGGGGCAGAAGCATCTATTCTTAATAAAGCCAAGCACACTAAGCCATAAATAAATGAAGAAATAAATTATTAGAAGCTGAATAAATTGAAACAGCAATTTAAGTACCCTATTTATACCAAGGTGTTCTGTTCACAAGGAATAGTGCTTTAAGGAAAGCAGAAGTCACTGGCATTTGTGAGCTTGCAAGCTGAGCTGCAAGCAAACTGCTTCTGTCATCATTTGAAAACATAATGCTGACAGATCTCTGACTTGGCAGTAGCACTAAACAGGATTAACCACTCTGGCATCTCAGGTTTCATTGCACTGAAATGGAAATAAGTGCAGTTCACACAAAGAATGGCATTTGTCATATTATTCATGCCTGTGGTGGCCTCTCAGGGTGTACATGGTTGGTCACATCAAGCCAAACAATGCATGACTTGAAATTAAACTTTCAAGAGTGCTTTAATGGTGTTTTTATTAGTTAATTCTTCTTTTGGTTTTAAGGTACTAACTGAAAGAGATAGCAACCTGGCTCAAACATCCTGATACCCTTGGCTTCAAAGAAAGCACCTTTTTGGTTTGATTCTTACGCAGCACATTCATTTAGCTGTTAGCCCTTTGCCCACTCCCTATCACCTCCACTTCTCCCAGGGCATGCCCAGCACAGGGTGCAGCCCAAGCAGGATTTACACACCCATCACTCAGAGACCTGATTCATTTGATTGTGGATTTGAGATCCCGTTCCAACCAGGGCAGGTCCTTTCAGCGGCTCCAGCAGGTCACAGCTGCCACCCCTGCCCCAAAGGCAGCCCAAGGGTGGCCAGCCTGTGCCAAACCCAGCTGCTGGCCCATTCCCTCCCCTCACTTGCCAGCTGGGCTCCACCTTGCTGCCTCGCTTGCTCCTGGCCTCCTTCGGCCTGCCCCGCCATCTGCAGAGCCAAGGGGCCACAGAAGGCTGCCTGGGAGCGTGGGCTGGCAGGGAGCTGTCAGCAGGAACTGGCAAATCCCATGGCAGAAGTTCAGTGGCATCACACAAACTGGACTGGATTTGGAGGCTGTGGGACCATGAGGTCCAAAGGCTACATTTCAGAGAAAATCCCCCCCTTATGTGTATAATTCTGCCAGCTTACCTAAAAATACTGGGAGACAACAGTGCTTTTGCTTAAATTTTTCATTTTCTCAAAGCTTTCTCACAGCCAGAAGAGCTGGAGTTTTTTTGGTTTTGTTTTTTTTTTTCACGTGGGACTGAGTGGGGCAGTGATGCCCCCAGACATCTGGATAAGCCCCAGCAGCAGGGAGATGGCAGGCTTTGCAGCGTGCTGCTGAATTCAAGGGTAGGGATTATTAGCACTTCATCTTGTTTGCTCTCACTCTTAGTGATGAGGGTGCTCTATTTTAATTGAATTTCCTTTCCACTTTCAAAGAGCATCCAAAGGAGAAATGTCAGCACATTAAAGGAGACTTTGCTTTTGTTTGCCAAAATATGAACCTGGAGCCAGAATAGTTCCTTTCTGGTAATTATAAAAGCTCAAACATTTATTACTCTCCTGTTGGATGACACTTGTAGTACACCTTGGAGAAATTAATTCTCACCTAGACATGCAGAGAAACCAATGGCATTAAGAGAAAAGATAAGTAATGCCACCTTCTATCCTGTTTTGTGGAGTGTGCCAACTGAATGACAATAATTAATCATTAATTTTTACTATTACAAAATAAATTGGAATTTGAGTCAAATGCCTTGCTAAAATATTTGTTGACATATCAGGATTGGTGGCAGGATGTTTATTAAAGCTTTTGCATTTGGACCTCTAATACAAATCACTGACCTGGGTTATTATGACCCAGAAGTAACAGTTTTGTTCCCTGCTCCTGTTGCTTTATTTGAAATCCTATGTTTAAATCCATTTAATAAAATGCTTTCTCCTATTTTATTAATTTCTTTTAGCCTAGCTGGAAAGATTTTACACAAGTAGTTTGGATTCACTGAAATTGTCTCCAGTAGAGGGATTATTTTTCTGCCTTTCCTGGATTAAAAAAAACAAAACCAAACCTCAAAACAAGGTTGGTATTTTAACTCTCAAAATGAGATAGAACTAGAAGTACTGAAAACATTGGATTTGCATAATTTGAATTCAAACACAATGCAACTTATGTCAAAGCAAAGAAAGATTCAAATGAGGTATTCAGAAATACTGAAACAAATAATCTCTATATAAAAGTTATTATGTGACTAAGTTTTACTTTGTCAGTTTATGAACATGTTCAGGATTCTTATACTTCAGCTATAGAAAAAACTACTGTTTAAAATTTTGTCTTTTTTGGTATTACAAATCTATTACATGTTTTTGCCCACAAGATTTTGGGACTAAACATTTTTTTCTTGTTGTTTGTCATTGTGCAGGAAGCACTCACTTAAAATAATATTAAAAAAAATCTGTTTTCCCTTGCTGGGGCAATTTTAATCACTATTCATCCAGTGGCAAAAGATTAGCCATAGCTTAAGTCTATGTCACAGGAAATTGGTTTCTCACTGCTTTTCCTTTAAAAATCAATTTTTAACTAACACAGCCAAATATTTTAACAAGTTGTGTGGTGAATATTCTGTTCCCAGTTATTTCTGTGAGCTTCTTGTACCTCAGAGAAGTTATTTTCAGGTTTGCAGCTATGCAAATGAAAGTAACTTAACTCCTTTTCTTTCAGGGCTACCAGTTCCTACATGCATGTCTAAACACCTCATGTATATACTGTAATATTATAGCATTAAATGAAACTGCTTTAGAAGGCCTGAATGTTTTTACTTACTCTAGTCACAGTGAGTGTTCTTTACACTTGTCATCTGAAATTATTCCTGCTCTTAATCTACACAGTTTAAAAATTGTGAAGGAGGTGATGGCATTTTTTATAAGCCAGCAGAAAAGGAAAAGAAACATTAAAGAAAATGTTATTAAAAGCAGATGTCATTGTCACACTCAGGCCCTGAAGGACTTCGGAGGCTGTTCTGGAAATGGCAAACTTCATTCTTGAGAAAAACAAAATGTTAATTTGCTGTAGGATAAAAATCTACAGTATTGGTTGAATTCACATAACTGAACGCTAAGGCAGACCTCTTTAGGTCTAAATTGCAGCTTTCTTCAGCTAGTGAAACTGCACATCCTATCAGATATCTTTGATATACTTAGTCACATAATCATATTGTGACAGCTTGAAAGGAGGAGGACTCAGAAAATAGAAAAGCAGTTTAAAATTCTTATTGAAACAATTTATTTTTGGAAGACAGTGGCATGCATTTTGCAGAAACAATAAAATCCTTTCCCTGAGGAAGCTGATATTTTCCAATGGCCTTCAAGAAAGCTTACATTCATTGAATCATGTTGTTATTCGGGACCATGGAAGGTGGCTGAGCCACTCTCTGCCTGAGGGCCAATCTACCTGTGCCAGTTCTGAACTGTGGCACAAGCTCTTCTTGTAGAGTCTGAGGATATCGCTACACGAACACCCAGCCAATCTTCTCCCTATCCTTATAATTTCTATTTTCTAATCTTCTTGCTTTGTTTTAAACCTTGATCCATCCTCTCTGGAACTGGAGAGCGAATTAATCCTTTTATCTTTACAGCACTTGCATATACCTGCTATACATTCATATCAGTACTGCATAGATACGTATGTTTCTCCTTCTTTTACTTTCTCCCTTCAACCTAAATTCCACGTTGTGGGATTTTTAAAAAATTTTCTTCTAAGTCATGTTTCATAGATACCTGATCATTCAGATTGTTCTTTTTTGCTCTTTCCATCGGCCACATATTTATTGAAGCCAAACAGACCATGGCTACTAAGTTTTCCTAGGGCCATGTAAATACAGCTGTTTCACAAGGAGTCCATCCTTTTTCTGTATTGTTTTATGTGGTTTAACTTTCTCATTGCAGCTCTGTGACATTATCCCCTCTGTATAGATTGTGATTCACATAAAAACAGAACGTTTTTTTCTTTTTTGGTCACATTACTGCAGCTTTTTTCCCTGCAGAACACCGAGTAGTTCCCCCTTTCCTGTTTGTATAGCTGATCGCATCTGCCGCCACCCAGTAGCAGGCACTTATCCCTGTTGAATAGAACCCTCCTTTTTCCAACCCAAACCACTAGTGTGCGAAAATCCTTCTAAACCCAACATCTGTCCTCCAGCATTCTAAAGACTCTCAGTTTGGTATAATCTCCAGTAATGTAAACATGTTTTCTGAACCATCACTGAGTTCATTAAGATCCTTCTGACAACGAGCCGCTTGTATGAGCTCCCTAAATAACTTCTTCTACATTGTTTTCCTTGTTTGCTGAAAGAATATCATATGAAACCATGTCAAAAATCTTACTGAAGTGACATCCAACATGACCTTCGATGTTTCTCCTCCGCTGATGATTCCTCCTACTTTGTTGCAGGAGAGATGAGATTTGACATCTTTTGTTCTTGACAAAGCTGTGTTGGTTGTTACTTGTTGTGTTACAACTGCTTAAAGATAGCTTGTTTACTTGCTCCAGTATTTTTTCTGTGTACTGAGGTCAAACAGATTGGTATGTAATATCCTCTTTGATTAATTCTTTTTCAACAATACAGTTTCTCCCCTTCTGTCCTGTAATATACGTTCACTGTAAATTATCAATGATAACCATTAGTTTTCAACATGCAGTCCTTTAAATTCAGGTGATAGAAAAGCAGCAAATTGTGTTTGAATAATTTTTCACTTGATTCTTGGATTGTCAAATTTGAAATGTCTTTTTTCCCAATTATCAATAATGCCTGGTGTGTGTGTGTATATATATATATATATATATATATATATAGTAAAAATTACATACAAAAATATTAAAAAGCTTGACTTTCCCAGTGTTGTCTATTAAAAACTTACCAGTTCTGCTTGATAGGGGCATAATCATTCGCTTGATTCTTTTCCATGCCTGGTAACGTACTTAAAATTACTTCATGTTACCCCAAATATCCCTTACTAGTTGTGTCGCCTTTTCTGCTGCCTTTTCTTGCTTTTTCCCTGCATGATCAGGCTATGCTTTTGTAGCTCCTCCAAGTAACCTGACCCAACTTCTCTTTTCTGGATGCTTCATTCCTATCTGAAGCTTAGGAGACACTTGTGACAGCATCACAAGATCTTTTACTCTGCCTGTTGCACTTTCTGCATGGAGAATCCATTTACTTATACTCTTAGTGTTGTTTCTTTGGGGAAGTAACAGCACTTAAACATTTTTTTTTTGTCTGCATCAACTTCCCGGAACATCATGTTGGCCACTTGTAGGAATTAATGGGAATCTACCTCCATAAAATGTATTTTTTGGTGTGTTTTGATGTTTTTGCTTTTATTTTTTTTTTTCAGGGAGATCACAGAATCTCCCTGCAAAAAACCTGCAAAACCATACATTTATATATGTATACATATACAAATATATGTATACATACATACTATATATACATGCAGAAGCATGTGTCTATCTCCCTCTTTGTGAAGAACACTGAGAACTAAAAAAAATGCCTGGTTTTTCTGACCCAGGTATTTCAGTTAAGTACCTACAAAAGAAAATGAAAAATGATGGGCAAGTCACCAGAAAACAAGCTCATCATTCTACTGGAAAATAGAAGCAGTCAGGATTTCTTTCTTCTTTCTTTTCTAATAATCCTGTAAAGAATTTTTTTTGTTTTACATCAGCTACAGCTTGGAGGTGAAGGACACATGTGAAGGCATTATAAATCCATTCCTGGATTAGAAGAAGGCATTAAAAGTTTTCTTCTATTCCGCTCTTTTTATGGGTGATGTATCTTGTAGACATTTATTCTTATGACTATTGTTTATTCTGCTTCATCACATCAGGGATCTAAGAAGCAGGATTATTGTTGGCTGGACTTCCTGATTTCAGCCTTCAGGGAAAATTATGAGCAGGTATAGGACTGCACCGGTTCATGTTATTCTGAACAACAGCTGTAGAAAGCGAGATACGGTGTCCCACTGCCTCCCAGGGAACAGATCCCTCAGATGTTGTATCTAGCACTGGCTTGGGTTTAAAGAATAGCTTTAAAATATGTTTTCATTTCCTCTGCATCTCACAGGGATTTAGTCTGTGACACTTGGCATGTTTTTGTATCCATCATTACAATGAACATAATCTCTCGTTTTCCTGCAAAAGCTCAATATTACAGAAAGGGGAAAATATTTCAAATTAAAAGCAGCATTCATCTGCATTGATGATGAGCATAACACATTTCACTGTGAAGGCTTTCTGTAAGCATATTTCAGTATTTCTTTCTTTCTCTTCCTCTTGTGTATTTTAATTACTTGGATTAGCATATTTTTACTTGTTTCTTTCATGTTGTCTTAATATTAAATATTTGTGGTTATGTCAAGGACTCATTTTCATTGTTTCTAAAAATCCACTTACTGCTTATGAGAGTGCTTAAAATAAATTGTTAGTAGTAACTTGAAGTATATGCAGGACATTATGAATTTCACTGTCATACAGAAGAGTGTGAGGGGGGTTTGGTAGATATTTGGTGTTTCTTTTCTGTGGTTTGGGGTTTTTTTTTCCCCATTAAAAGAACTCATCGAATCTCACTCTCGTGACTTTTGTATAATTTCGCATTTAAAATTTCACTTCCAAGTGATGTTAAACACTGAAGATGAAAATTGGGCACAAACTCCTCTGAATGCTGGCAGCATTTTAAGTATTATTTTTTATCAGTTATGCTTATGCTTACTCGCCTCTTGGGGTCTGAATTAAAACGCCCAAAGCCTATAAAATCGGAATGCATCCTCCCAAAAAACCAAGGAAGAGCTTTTCCTATTATACAGTACTTAGAAGCTTAGATGTCTGTGAAATAATTGTGTGGTATTTCCCAAGCGGACATGCACCGACGATAACGGGCATTATTACCCGTTGTAAGCGGTGATGTGTGATTACACGCACATTCCGTGACCACTCGCGCAGTTCAATGCGGGCACTGTTCCCCACGTGTACGCTGCCGGTGCGGGCACCGGCCGCCTCAGGCTTCCCCTCGGAAGCCCTGCCGTCGGTCCCTCACGCCTTTTCCAGGCGCTCACTGCTCGCACCGAAGTGTCCTACAAGAACACCTGCCAAGGGCTCATTTCCCCCTTCGCACGGCGGTCCCGCTCCCCGGGCGCAGCAGCCCCCGCCAACCCCGACCTCCCTCCCGCCGCAGGTCCGGGTACAGCGCGGGGACACCGACGGCGCGGGGGTGCCGGGCGTGCGGGGATGCCGGCGAGGCGCGGGGATGGCGGGGGGTTGCGGGGATGGCGGCCATGAGGGGATGCAGGCGGGGCGCGGGGATGGCGGGGATTCCGGCCCTGAGGGGATGCCGGGGGATGCCCGGGGGCAGCGCAGCCCCGAGCGGTGCCGCCCCCGCCGCGGCGGGCGGAAGGGGGACGGCAGGGGGAGAGGCCCCGCGCCCCCGGTGCCGCTGCCGGGCATGCGCGGTGCCCCCGGAACATGGCGGCGGCGTGAGGCGGGCGGCGGCAGGAGCTGCTTGACAGGACGCCGCGGACCCGCGTCCCGCCCGCCCGGTGAGTGGCGGCGGCGGCGTTTCCCGCTCCCCGCGGTGGCGGGCAGGGGGAGGGAGGAGCGGAGAGAGAAAGGGAGGCGAGGCGGACGTCGCGCCCCCTGCTACGGCTCGCATCGCAGCCTCCGCCCGCCGTGGCCGCCGGGCGCCCCGGTCCTGGGTTCCCCTCCTCGGCAACACCATTGCGCTGGAGGCGGCACCGGGTCTGGCGGGGTTGCCCCATGCTCCAGCGCCGCTCCCTTCCTCTGCGGGCTGAACAACAGTGCAGCGGGTCCCGCGGGGACCCGCGGGTGGCCAAGTCCGAGCGCAGCTGCGAGGGTGAGAGGAGAGCGGGGCGGCTCTGTCTGCCGGCGCTAACAGCGTGCCTCTCTCTGTCCTGGGGTGGCCGCGACTCCCGGATAGCAGGAGCTCCGGTGGGCAAGGGCGGCACGGGAGGTCCCTGAGCCGCCGGTGCCTCCGGGCCGAGCGGCGGGGCCGGCGGCGTTTGACAGGAGCGCGAGCAGGACACGCCTCCCCTCGCCGGGGCGGCCCCGCTGCCTCCCCCGCGGCGGCGGTGCTGGCTCCCCGTCGTCCCGCCGGGGCTGCGCCTGATCGTCCCTGCCCGCCGACCGCCGAGGCTGGCGAGGTACTGGGAAACGGGCGTCGACCAGGAAAGCCGCATGCCTGTTAAGAATCATTTAATTCCGAGCGCTCGCTTGTGTTGGGTAAGGGGGCTGGGGGTGCCGCTTGAGGACAGCGCGGTGCCAGACGTGGCCTGTTGTGGGCCACTTGTCGGGTTGCGATGCACTGCGGCACTGTTCCCGTTTTCTTTACAGTAAACTGCGTATGTGGCATATATTGATTGTTGAATTAAAGGGGGTATCTTGCACGGGTTGGATGATCCAAAGAAAGTAGTTTAAGTATGGAAAGTTCTTTGCCGTGTTGCGTGTCATTGTTGTCGTTAGCTGCTAGGCTAACCTACAGACACGTTGTAGTGCTGTAGTGTATCAATATTCAAGTTAAATTTTGTGCTTAATTATTCTTTAGGAGTGAAGGCATGCTTTAAGTGTTAATACAATTTAAAGTTGAAGTCTTTCCCTATAGTAATTTGCTGTTTCTCTCTGATGAGTTAGATTATAAGAGATAGCAAAAAATAATTCTAAGACCTAAAAGGTTTAATGAAAACGGGAAATACTGATATGTTATTGGGTTCTGCTAATGTAAACTTTGCTTGTGACTCATGCATATCCTAACTAATGTAGACAAGGTGATTTAAACTTAAAAACGTAGACTCTGTAGATATGACAGTAGGTTTTCAGAGCATGCTGTGTCTGACTTGTAAACAGATCTCCAAGTTTGACTGGTTATGAATTTTTTGTAATATGAAGTAACAGTCTTAAACCTTTGGATTTTAAGATCATTCCTGCCCCGTTACCCTTTGGAAGCGGCAGAGCAGAGCAGTTGGTGAGGCAGTCATGCAGGGTCTGTAACAACCGCAGCCCTGGTGCAGATGGAGCAGTAGTGCAGGGAGGTGTTCTCTGTGTTACCCTTGGGTTTTGGGCTGTCACGTTAACGTTGCAGAGTAAATGGGGGAGCGAATGCATTGTGCTGTGCCGGCTCTGCACGGGCCACCATCGAGTGCTGCTCAGGCCACAGCAGCCCACAGCCCGCGTGAGCGGTTGCACTTACAGTGTGTCCACAGACACTCTGTGTGCAGCCAGGCTGTGCTTTGGGGGGCAGGGGGGCTGATTTTCTCCCTTAAGGTACCATAAAATGTGAGTACTACTTAAGGGTGATATTACTTGATATGACGTAAAGAAGAAGTGCGTTTGAGACCCTTCTGTTAGTATTTTATTTATGGGGAGTTGCACAGTAATGCAAGTGGGAAGCTGCAGGAAACAGTGTATGGTGAAACTGAGGTTGAGACCGGGAAGTATTCATATGGCTTTTAACTTTAACATGGTCTGGTCTTGAATATGAAAATAGAGTTTACTAATTTTGTTTGAAACTCAGTTGATGGAGTTGATGCTCTATTTTTCTGTTTGATGTAAATAGGTAGCAGTATTTGTGTGATATCTTTCAGGTTGCTTGGTATTTTATATTTTTGTAGTAATGTTCAGATTCAGCAAAAACGAATGTTGGCTTTTCATGATGTACTACAGTAAAAGTATAAACTACTTTCACAACAATTAGAGTCCATGTAGATGTGAGAACATAACATAACTAGATTGTCCTTAACATTCAGACATATATAAGCCTTGATGTAGGAATTTTAGAAAACAAGCAATGCCAGTACTTTAAAATATTTTTCTTTTGACTTTGTGTGTTCCTACATTGAATGTACAGATGTTTTTTCCCCCTTTGCTGTGACTGCCCTTGCTGTGATCAGATAGTGTGCTCTTAAGGCAGAGGCATTGTTTTCTGGAGTAGCTGCTTGAGTTCAAAAGAGGCAGTTTGCTAGTGTGAAATTTGTAATACTGAGAAAGTATTGATTGTATTATCTGTCTAAAATTTGTGCTAAAATGCAGCTTTACTTGAGAGAATGTGAAACTCTAAGCAAACATAGATAGCTGCTTGTGCCTATTGCACATAGGTGTCTGTTTTTGTTTTCTTGATATTCCAGTGGGGTCGTGAGCTGTGAGTGAGTCCTGTTTACTCCCTTTGCTGAGTGAAT
The DNA here is from genome assembly GCF_017590055.1 of Onychostruthus taczanowskii. NCBI lineage: Eukaryota > Metazoa > Chordata > Aves > Passeriformes > Passeridae > Onychostruthus > Onychostruthus taczanowskii. The sequence goes on along the minus strand of NW_024498906.1, from coordinate 912,930 downwards.
GTACAGGGACAAATGAAGTCTTCAGCAATTATCCACTGCCACTAAAAAGTGTCACTAACAGGAAATGACATTTGTCATTAACTGTTCAGGACCCTGCAGCTGGCTTTCTTACTTGTCTGGGTACATCTGCCTCAAACAAGGATGAGTGAAATACATAGTTATTCTTTTCATGTTTTAAGGAAATCTTTAGAAATATCGTTTGACAGTCTGTTGTAATATTTTTTAAGCATAAATATAGAACAAATTACAGGTAGGGACCAGGACACTGCTTCAAGGAGCCTGGACAAGGGAGGTTGTTAACCAATTTTGTGAGCTCCACATCTGCAGGGCATTTAAAGTTCTGTTCATTCCCATTTGAAAGAAATAGCCTTAGGCACCCAGCCTTAGTGGTGATTGCTTTTTTCAGAGATTAAAATCTTTAATGTAAAGGACTGTACCGTTTGTATTCTTGAAAGTGTAACACATGCAACATAAATTGCTCAGAATGAGATTTTTCTAGCATGTGGGAAGAGCCAGAAAAGCCCATATAAAATTGTCAAAGTGTAATAGAGCAGTGGGTAAATAAGAAGCAATGGAAATGTTAAATTTAAAGTTCCAGAATATTTGTTAACATTTTAATACAATTTGACGAATAATTCTTTTTTACTGTGATTTGTGCTTTTGGTATATGAGGGTGCTTTTCCTAGAAAATTTGTACATCTTTGGAGATTTCTTGTAAGGTGCAGCTGCTCTATAATTAAGTGTTAGGAAGCTTGAATATTAGTTATATGCAGTTAAGTTCATTTTTGCATTGTAGTGATGACTGATAATGTGTGTGTGAGCAGCTTTCCTTACGATGTCTAAGTGCAGAGGCAATTAATTTGTTTGAGGTAAAGTTGCTGAAAAGTGAGGCAGTTAAGTACTTCAGTGAACTGCAGGGCTTTTTGAGAGTATGCTTCTGTGCAAGTACTATTTTTGTACCTTCATGCACCTGCTGGCTGACTTGATGTGAGTGGGCAGTGAGGGCTGAGGGTGTGCACCCAGCTGCTGCTGCAGTGCTGGCCGCGGAGCAGCAATGCTGCCTCGCTCCTGGGAGCAGCAGGAGGTGATTTGGTGACTCACCTGCTCAGTCCTGGTGTGTTTGTGTAAACTCAGCGCATTACTGAAAACTCTGTGTTCTGTATCTGTGATCTCTTCAAGTAGATTACTATCTTTTGGGATGGGAAGGGTGGCTTCAGGTACCTGAGCCAACAGTGAGCGGGCTCCCCTTTTATCTGTGGCAGATCTATACACAAAGAGTAGCTGGTGCATAAATGGTGCTGATGACTGTCAGAGGTACTTTTATCTCATCCTTGTTAGTCTTTCTGCTCGGTCAACAATGGTGTAGGTCTGGAGGAAAGTCAGGAGCTGCCTTATAACCATTCAGAAAGCAGCAGCTGTCTCTGTTACCAAAGTTATAACTTCTATTTATTTGGGCTTGCTCTGATTGTTTCTTTTATATACAATGGACATTTGGCATAAGTGCACACAACTAAACCATTTGTAGTAGCGGGTACATAATGTGTTACACCCTTAGCACTGTGTGTCTGCAGGGATGTGCTGTGTACGTGCCCTTAACAGCTAGAGAGTTGAGCCCAAGATCCCTGTCAGATAAAATAACAGCTTTAGTTTCTATGCCTTTTGGATAGGACCAAAAATTCATTATTCTCTTATCTTGCATCTAAATGAAGTACGGATTTCTTCTTTGAGATGTTAAATTCCATGTCTCTTTGTTTCAGCAGTCTTGTTTCAAGACTGGTTCGTACTAAGGCACCTGCTTTCTGGGTAGTGGTTGATCAGTTTGGATCCAAGCTGGTGCAAAATTGATGCTTATTGTGGTTCTTATGTGGTGCTCTCTTTCTGCTCTTCTGAATTACTTGCAGAGCCTAATATCAAAGTGTTTCTGAAACACTACACCTTTAGCAGAATTTTAGTGCTCTTTCATGTGTTTTAGCAGGATGATAGTCGTCTGTTTGCTTCACAGGTAGGATACTGTCTAGATATCCTATGTCCACACTAATCCTAAAGTACATTTTCTTTTTTGGCTTTGTAAGAATAATGCTGTATCCAGTTTAAGCATGAGCAGTGTTTTGGACTGATTACTGTTTTGGGTTTTTTTAACCCATAAGTGGTTTATATTCTTAATATTTGTATGTTGTCATCTAAACCCAAGTAAAACATTGTATTAAAGGTAGATGTGGTGTTCAGATAATTTTATTCTCGGCCTTCAGCTTCACAAATCAGGTCAAATTCTATTTAAGATACCAAGGGAATTCCGTCATTTTCCTTTCCATCAATTTTCATAAAAGGGATGAACTTCCTTGATGGAAATCTCAGTCAGTTGTCTTCTCAAGGTAATAGGAGACTCCTTTTAGTGTAGGGCGAAGCCGAGGTTGAGCCTTTCATCCTCTACCATACATTAGTGCAGGGAGCAGCTGAAGTTTATAAAACCTGTAAGAGAGTAGCACCATTTTAATGAGGTGCATACCTAAAATGAAACATGTACCATTATTTATGTACTGTGTGGAATCTATCAGGGATTAATGCAGGCAGGTTCAGTGGAAGGAGTGCAGTTCGTGGGGCACTTTTAAAAGCCCACTTAAAAAGGGCAGTTTGTAAAACTGAGTCTTGTGCATGGAGGAATGTGAAAGGGTATCAGAGCTGCTAAATGTGGTGGAACTCTTTATTGTCACTAACTTCTGTCAGGGGCTCAGAGATTAAAAGAGCTGCTGCACGTTTGATGGCACTTCCTCTACCAAATCTCTTGTATGTGTACCCTGCACTGGAGGGCTGTAATGAGGCAGACAGTGGTTTTTTGATATGAATTGGTTTTAATCCCAAAATAAACAGTGTTATGGTTAGATGGAAAACTCTGAATATGGTTTGTAATTATTTTTCAGCTTGTTGTAGAAAACACTACCTAGTTTGACTATTTCTAGTGCTCAGTGGTGTAAGCACTGAGTGGAGGAAAGAGTGGGGCTTGCCTTCAGAAAGGGTGTCTCCAGAAATAGCAGAAAGGGAGATACTCTGCCACTGTCCTGGGCCTGAGCCACATACAACCAGTCGCAGATGTGCTGTCATGCTGAGGAAGAGGTGGAAGAGGAGATTGCCCTGTTATTTCTTACTTCACCTCTGTGTTGTTTTTTTTAATACAATTGGGAAGTTGTCATAGAAAGTGGGAAGAGAGATACAGATTTGCTGCAAATTTTCATGATGCTTTGAGTCTTTAGTCATCTTCTGTTTTTGAAGAGTGAAGCAAATAGCACAGCGAGTAGTTGCAGCTGTCTAGTTCTTTGAGCATTTAGGAGTTGTTATGTCTTTTATGACCTGTTAGTGCTTTGTTAGCTGCAGAAATGTCTAGCAGCACTGAATGGGCCTTTGGAATGGCATTTGGTGTGATTCTTGGGGTTGTCCTGTCCAGGGACAGGAGTTGGACCTTGATGATCCTTGTGATTCCAACTCACAGTATTCTGTGATTCAATTATAATGTTTGTCCAATAGATGGACAAATATTTTTGGTGACATTTGCACGAAGTTCCCTTGTGTAAGGGGACTTCTTGAGTTGGGGAAATAGCACAGCTATCAGCGCCAGCAACAGGTGAGTCCAGTGTGCATGCCTGGAAACTGCAAGCAGCTCTCTGGGGCTTCTTTTTTTTCAGAAACATTGTCTCAGCTGCGGAGTTATCAGGAAATTGCTTAAGGGCTGTTTAGTTCTGGTTGGTTTGGTTTTGTTCCCTGACCGGACACCAGTACGTGGGATCTGTGTAGTTATTCCATTATATAAGCCAGGCTACACCATGGAGTGTTGCCGCAGCAGAAAAATGAGTTGAGGCAAATTGTGTCTTTGGTAATATATAGTGGCAGGGAGTCCCAGTTAGCATTATGTTGTTTGGATTATCAAGTGGGAGAGAAAAACAGGTATTTTGTGCACTGGAAGAGAATGGTAGCAGAAGTATGTTGCTGCTGGTGTTGAGTAGAGGCGAGGGGAGACAAACATGTTGTTCTGAAGGTTCATCTGGGGTGCTGACAGTGGTTGGATTGTGTGCAGAAATGTCCCAAGGCTGTTCTCCATGCCTTCAGTGAAAAAAAATTGTGCATGCTATTTGACTTCTGTATATTTCTTCATCAGACTAAAAGTAGGTGTGTTTCTCTGGATACTCCGTTGTGAATAAAAAATCTGGACTTCGGGGATGAATTTGCTGACTGTGCCCTGTGTGGATAGAGTTCTGTTGGATCATATCTGAACCAAGCTTTTACAGTCCTTTTCCAGTGTGAAGGCAATGTAGAAGGGAGGAAGCCAAGGTTGCCTAAGAGGGTGAAAAATTTCCTTTCTGCCATTGTGCCTTTGTTTGTCTTTTCCCCCCTTGTTCCCTTATGTGTTACACACTCTGACTGCTGCTGGTGCTGCTGCAGACAAGTGCAGAAAAGCTGTATAGGGTTCTTTAGCACTTGCTGTGTTTGTGACAACAATTTCTTTTCTCATTTGCTTGCTGTATTTGCATGGTGCTAAAAGTAAGCTCAGTGCCTTGCAGAATGAATAGTTTGGGACCTCTCTTCTGTGTCAAGGGAAGCTGAGCTGAAGACAGAGGAGATGTATCTGAGTGTAGAGACAATTCCATGCAGGTATGTAGCTCTTAGTGCTAATCGCAAAGGGGGGTTTTTTTCACAATTTTTTTCAAACTATTTCACAATAGTTTGCTTTATGAAAAAAATTGAGTTAGGTATTTGGACAAAGCCAGGTTGAATAATGATGATGAATGTTTTCAGGAAGAGTACTCCAGTCTTGAAGGGGAAGTAGAAAACAGCACAGAGGTTTCAGTGTGCTGAATTCACCAAAATGTTTAAACAAATTGTCAAAATCTTGTGCTACTGTAAATATGTACTAGTAAACTACTAAAACTGGCAGTTTTGTTCAAGATAGAAATGTAAGCTGTGTTTTTAAACTTATTTTAATAAATTATTTTAAAATTTATTTTAATATAACATTAAAATACCCTTTCATGTGGGAAGATTGGCATTTTAAGAATATCTAGAGCTGTTAATGGCCAGCCGGTTTGCTGAACTGCTGACTTCACACATACCATTTCCTTTTTCAGGTTTTTACAACCCCATATCTTCTGACTTTTAAAGCAGGATGGGGAGGGAGGGAAGGAGGAGGAAAGCTTTTTCATTTTTTGTTGGTAGCCATAGAGCAGCTTTAAACTCCAATTTTAAAAATTACAGTCAATTTAGTAAATGTTAAATCTGCATGACATTAATTGTTTCTGTTGTGCATTAATACAAGATATGCTGTTTAATTTTGAGACCTTACTTCTCTGATGTTCTCACGTATAAGTACTATTTCTTGCTTCAGGATTTTTTTGGGACTAATCTTTGGTCTAAACTCTGTTAGTGTTTCTTTTTTTTTTTTAATATGCAATGCCTTACTGTACTGAATAACACACTTAATAGGGTTTGAGAGTTTAGAGAGAGTTTTGCATTCTTGAAATGTATGACTTACTGTAATTACAGTTGCTCATATTCTAAAGCAGGTCGTAAACTTACCTGGAGAGAGAGCAGAACATTTACAGGCAATATTTTACTGCTGACAGCTTAAAAGTTTGTTTATGTTAATCACTTCATAAATAGTGAGCAGTACACCACTGGTGACTTACCGAGCAGTTTTGCAAGTGCAAAAAATTTCTGCTTGATGTTAAAGAAAATGACTTTACAAAAATATATTTGTAAAGCACTAAGTACCCGCTCTCTTTAACAACTCAAGTTTAGTTGTTGTAATGATATATATGGCTAGTTAATATTTGCTGCTTTGAAAGCCTGTGAATTTGATTAAAGTCTATCTGTCTAGCTTTGCTTTTAGTGACTAGAGGAGGTTTCAGATATATCAATTTATTGAAAGTTGAGCTCTATGAAAATGTAGAAGTTTAATTTCCTTTCCTTGAAAGAATTTAACTTTTTTGGTTGTTTTTTTTTAATACAAAGAATGTGAACTAAAAGGGATTCCATCTCAGATCAAATTTCTTGTCAGAACACCGACAGATTATGTATTTGTGTGCATAAATGAAGACAGAAGACCTGATTTTTAATGTTTGGTTCAAAGTCATATATGCGTATTGCTAAATAATACTGAGTTTATAAATAGGAGGTTTTTGTTACATTTTCTAAAGTTCTGATACATTAATGTAATTTTTTCTTCCTTTAGCCTTTGAGACCTTACTTTTCCATAATGATGCTACAGTATGCACTGAGAGGTAAACTGACTATCTCTATTATGGAAATAAGGAAGTATGTTGTTGTGTCTTCAAGTATACTGGATGAGTCTGTATGTAGTTTGCTGGAAATTATTTTTAAGTATTGCAAATTTTATTTAATACTGTATATTATTTTTAAGTTTTACTCTCCTTGTTTACCTCTTTTCAGCCCCTCAAAGACTTTTAAAAATGGTAGGAAGTAGGGTTTTATTTAAGAGACAGCAGATGAGTAGATGGGTGATTCAGTTTAAGGAAAAGGTGTTGCAGATTCATGAAGGATGGCTTTGAAGTAATGCAGTTAGGTCACACTGGTTTGGGAAGTGCCTGGTGCCTGTAGGTGCACGTTCCCCATGTGGAGTCTGGAGTGGGAGCAGCGGCTGCTGGACTGTGTGTCCATGGAGGAGGCTGCACAGGGCCTTTCCTTGAAGGGCTCTGCAGCACTGGCAGTGGCAAACAGCAGGGAGGAGAGGAGCAGGGAGCGTGGCCAGCAGTTGTAGCTGATGTCTCATGTGTTTCTAAATGTAATAGTGCATGAATGCTGCTGGGGAAAGCAAATGTAAGACTCGTACAAAGAACAGCATTGGCAGGGGGAAGTATTTCTTAGTTTACACTGTTCCTATTTTCTGTCTATAACTGGTTTTGCTGTTTAAACTATGTGTAATTCTTTTTCACCCTTGCATATGGGATTTTAATCTTGAAACATTTGTAGAAGAAAGAAAGGGGCAAATACAACTCCTTGTTCACGTTAAGCCTGAAAAATTTTGCCTTTATTTCAAGCTAAAACTGAGAACTTCATTGATGCTTCCAAGTGGCTGTTCTGTTAGATTCCTCCTCAGTGCAGTGAATCTGTGTAAAAGAATAGTCTCAGTCCTTATCCAGCAGAGATTGCCCATTGACAACTGTCCCACCCATGAAGATGCCAATGGTGAGGTCTGAGTTACTGCATTTGTACTACTGGTAGGTCAAAAAAGCTAATGGGCTCTAAAATCGCTGGCTCTTGTCGTGCCTTAGATGCAGAGTCATTGAGAGAAAAACCTGAATCTTTTTTGTGGGGACTGAACCCATGATCTCCTCTTTGCTTAAGCTTCTTTTAAATGTTATGTTTATCTCCATAGTTCTGTTGTGTGTTTTTATGAGCAGGCATGCTGTCAAGATAAACTTGCACTGGGAAGCCCAAGATATGCATGCATATTTTTTTTTAGGACATTTGGCTTACTTGAATGCCTGGCTAACAGTGAGGATAATGGAGATGTACGGCAGGCAAAAGAAGGAGCGATTTTGACAGTTTCTGTAGAATGCTGCCTTCTTGGAAATGCAGCAATGCATGCCCTTTGAATAATTCTTTCAAAATAGAAAGAGAAAACTTAGGCAGTTAGGCAGGAAAAATGTTTTCCATCCTGTTTTTTGACACCTAGTATTATGTACTAGCAATGCAGAGAAGGTAAAGACTTAGCCTTGTCTTCTAATATAATGCTTTCTGACTAAGGGCTTGCACAGTGGGTGGTGGCTAGTAGAAGTGATTTGGGGATTAACAATAAAAACTTCAGTAAGGCATAAAAGGCAGATAAATGCTTTCCATCAGATTTTTTAAAAAGGAATTCATGTAAGGGGTGGAAATCAGAGAAAGACTAAAACTCAGTTTACAGAATGATTTGAGACATAAGTGATGCAAATAATACACTTCAGGAGTGTAGATATCCTTTGAGTGCTCTTTGGATTGAAGACATTTTGATGATTAATCCAATATTATCCTAGGTTTGTGGGGCTTTTTCCCCCTTGCATTTTCCTTAATTTGCAGCAAATGGTTTCTTACTGGATTCTGTACTGACAGTCTCTTAAATGCTTTGGTGATTTTCTGTCTGTGACTGAAAACCTCTGTGTTTATCTCAGTCTTTGTAACTTTGGTTTTCATTCTGCTGTTTTGTGTACTCTAATGCCATTGCCCTTCAGCCTTGCCATTGCATTTCTTTGTTTGCTCATATATTCCTGACCTTGTTTTGTTTAATCTTTCCCTTAATTTCTAGAAGCTGCTTGATTAATTCCTTAACCCCATCTTTCTCAGTCAACCTGCTTGCCAAGACACACGTACAAGAATGACTTGAGATTTGTCCTTGCTATGTAATTTTACCAGAATGTGCCAGGAGGTGTTTTCCCTGTGTTTGCTGGTGGTTTTCTTCTTTTCTGTGTTGGGTGCGCTGTGGGTTGAGCCAGACTGGGGATGGTGAGTGCGACATAAGGGACTCTGTCTTGGCTGGCAAAGGACACAACTGCCTTGCTTAGGGTTTGCCACTTAAGTATGTGTAGTGATGGAAAATAGTTCCTAGATCTGCCCCTGCAGAAGTTGCACTTTGTTTCAGGTTGACCCTGCCCTGTCTTTGAGTAACTGGTTTTAAGTTTGCTGTGACAAACAGTACAATCGATGAGTTAATTTAATAGCAGCTTTAAATTGAATACTTAGGTGTAACTGAGTTCTAAGTAGCACCTCTTCGAAACAGTAATATATTGTGCTCCTGCAGTTGGATTTCCCTCATTTCAAACAGCTCTTTCAGAACTTTCAGTTGTCTTATATTTTTAACAGGCTGGTGGGCATGCTGTAAAACAGCCTATCTGGTACAACACAAGCTAATGAAAAGCTGGAATCCTTTTTATGTTCTCACAGACGCTCCGGTTGTGCTAAACTTGATGACTATCACTGCAGGGTTGGAATCTTTATTACTGCACCAAGTGCAATCTGGTACTTGGAACAAAAAGATAAAAACCATTCGCTGTTCTAAAGTAATCTGTAAAAACAGTTACTTTGACTCTGCATCACCTTCCATGATTTATTACTTGCAGTGGAAAAGCTTTGAATTTTTGGGGGAGTCTGTGAAAGTATAAAGTATTTCAAATTTATTTGATGGCTTAAAAGGATTTCTATTCTTAATCTTGATGATCACTTATACTATGAATGCTATTGTGTAGCAAAACCTGCTTATTTTATGGTAGTATTCAGTTTTATTTATAACTCCTTTCAAGTCTCCGTCTTGAGTTTTTGTAATAACTGTCCAGCATGTTCACAGACAACACACACATGAAATAAATTCATCAATCACTGACATTTAAAAAACCTTTTAATTAGCTTTAGCCATGGTCTTGCACTGTATAAAGTTTTCATCATCCAGTCCATCATCATAGTGCTTTGAAGTTTTCTTGAAGTTTCAGTATGGGATCACAGTTTCAGGAAAATACTCAGCTGTATGATACTTTTCTTTTTGTATGTGATATATATGTGCATTTTAATTTTTTTTTTTTTTGCATGTGAGTAGAAGAGTCAAGAAATTCCAAGTAGATAACCTGCTTTTCAGCTGTTACTTCTTTTATGTCACAGTGGAAAGATGTAGCTTCTAAAAATGTTACCTTTGACAAAATTAATCATGGAAAGAGTATGCACATATATAAATTAAAAAAAAAAAAAAACTACTCAAGTTTTTGGTGATGTCAGCTTTAAACCTCATGGAAGTTGCTTGAAAGGAAATTATCCAAGAACATAATTCACAAATTTGAATGTATTTACCCATTGTTACTTGAAAAGTTAATGGAGAAGGACAATAAACTTGCTGGCTTTGTTGCTTCAAGGCTAGATGCTTAAAATGAGTTTAACTTGAACACAAAGTTCAAAATACTAGATGCTGGAGTAGAAAATCACAGTAACACACACAAAAAAGAAAGCTTGTTTTTGCTGTTTTACACTAGTTTAACCAATCTGTCCCTTCTAGTTTCTAAACCCTACAAGAATGTGGCTCATTGCTTTTATCTGCAGTTAGCATTTCCCTAACACTTTCCTGTGTGCTGTTACAAGTCTGTTACAAATCATGGGGCAGGAGTATCAGTGAGCACTTGGGCCTTGTACAGATTTTTTACATTAGTGTTTTGTTCCCTCTTCAACTGTAGTTGTGCAAGATAATGTGTTTTGCCCAGAGGTATTGAAGTTGATGATTGTTTAACTCTGTGCAAGTGAGGCAGGGTGAGTAGGTTATGTATAAAGAGTCTTCCATTTTTCAGTAATATTTCTTGGGGGAAAAAAGAATAAAGCACATTTTATATCTTTCTTTGTTTTAGAAATCCACAGAAAATACAAATCATTAGAGAATGAACTGTCTGAAACAAGGAAATGAAAGTTTACATTTGGTATTTTTGCTTTTATTTAACTGTTTTTTTCATGCTACTCTCCTACAAGTAGTTTGTTAAACACTTGCAATTTAAAACCAGCAAGATAATTATAGACCAATACAAAAAAATCATCCTTTCCAAAAAAAGAAAACCCAAATGCCAACAACAACCTCCCCCCTTAACTTGTTGTATTACTGCTCCACAGGAAACTGTTGTGCTGAAAGGAAGAATTAACTGGTCTTTCAACTTCAGCCTTTTTATTGTGAGAGGGGAGATCACAGAAGTGTTACCATGGGGAGAACAACAGCGAAAGGTAAGGCCTGGTAGCTTTAATTCAAGAGGAAAGAAAGTGGGGAACCTGCTAAATTCTCTTTTTGGAGCTGGGGGGATACAACATGACAATTTGCCATTCTGTTAGATTAAGAAGACAGTTTGTGATATGTTCTGAATACAGGTAAGTTCAAACTTCACATTGTTTTAGAATACATATGCTAAATTTGGCTGTCTTGAGTTCTACAAGTTTAATGAAAAGAATTCTGTCCTGTGACAGCCTTGAAATCATTACTGCACTCTGAAATTGAGGAATGTGTCTAGATGTGCTATAAAATAAAATGTAGGCCTTTATTCTGGAGTCACCTGTAATTTAACAGGATAAATAACTAAGTAGTACAAAGAACCAAATTTTATTACAATGAATGGCATTAGCAACTGTCTTTTGAAGATAAAATGAACAATTTAAAAGAAATTCATCCACAAGTACATGGTGTACCGCAGAGGTGTGATTTCTGCTGTGTCATGTCTGCAGATGTTTATTGTGAGTTCAGAACGAAAATAGAGAGTGAGACTTAGGAAGAAGCAAAAGTGTTTGGGCTGGTGATACAAAAAAAATATGAAGAGCAAAAGATCCACTCTCTGAAACCATTTTGTTGCTGCTTTGGAAGTTTTCACATTAGTAGTCCTCCTCCATAAAAGACTACTAGCACTCTGTACTTTACTTCAGCTTACCACCTTCAACCCAAGCTGCTTTATGTGCTTGTGTGTTCCCTTGGTAAATAATTGTCTTCTGCTAGAATAGATTTTCTGTAATGGCAGGAGTCATCCATTTAATTGTTGCACCAGGAGTTTATGGAGGAAGTCTGACCCCTTCTCTTGTAGGTTTTCTGCATGGCTGTTGTCTAAATATAGTCAAAGAGACTGGCTGCTCCCAGCAGATAAGATAAAAATCCTGCTAGGGAAGCACAAAAAGAAAGGAAAGGAGAAATTTCATTTTTACTCTGTCTGGATATCCCCATCTGTGTGCACTGAGGCTTGGTGAAAGGTGCTCACAACCCTGTGTAGTAGGCAGTGAGAAGAAGGCCCCTTCCTGAGCAATGGTAAGTCTTGGGCTTGTTTTAGTAAACTTCATTTGAGAGTGAGTAACTGTGTGACATGGGAAGAGCAAAAGTTTTTGTCACCCAAAGGTATTTCACATACATCAGGAAAAGACAAGGTGTGCCTTTGAGAAGAGTGGTGTCCTGCCATGTTTTGAAGACCCAGAAGAATTGAAGACATCAAGGTGGCTAAGGAATAGCTACAGAAGTCTTGAAAGCATGGCTATGAACTTCATTTTCCCCACAGAGGACAATGAGCAAATAACAAGTCTTAGAAGACAGCACATAGATGCCTTCCCTACATGAAGCACACTATTCTGGGATGAAAACTATTGCTGTTAAAAGACATGATATTTGCCATCACCTAGACAAAACAGTCATCTAGTTTGCTGAAAGGTTAATTCTTCTAGAAAGAAGTTGCAAAATTTTAAAGCTTATCAGGCAAGAAACTGGAGTTCAGTATGGGAGCTTGTAAGAGGAAATACACATTGATCACCAGGATTATCTTTGCCTAGAGTTTTACCACTGCCTTCTCTGATTATTTTTTTTATTTGGTAGTCACAAGTCAGTCAGGATAGCTTAGTCCTTTTTTTTCCCTTTGTCTCTAATTTCTTAAGTGATAGATGTGGTTGCTTTTGCCTGTCTTCTGTTGAGTAATCTTATCAGCAAAATTCTGTGGTTACAGATAGGGTGGGAGTAATATAAACACAAGGAGTTTTGAATCAGTAAGCAGAAAGTACTATGTTAAATAATCTTACTCTAATCTTGGCTTGTATCTAAAGCTTTAGCTTATGAAGTGCACTCTAGAAAATAAATTGTTGGTGAACAATAGAATATGTTGCTTTTAAAATTTTAGTATATGCTGCCCTAGAAGAAAGAAATCTTTCATAGGGTATTTAGCTTCTACGTGGTATAGGCAAAATATGTATAAATACATAGCAAATATATAAATGCTATGTACTTATATGTATTACTTTATTTTCAAAACTTGTTTTGAAATAGCTATCCTGTTCTTCATTGCTTTCTTAGAGAGTTGAGTAGCATTTGATTAAGTCCATTTGGTTAAGTAAAATTTCATTTTAACTCTTGTTTTGGCAAATGATCTAACACGTACTGTGTTTTACATTGAGAAATAAGCTGAAACTTTTCTCTTTAAAAATGGACAGGGGAAGATAGATGATGAATTAAGATGTCCTATTTTTTTTTGTTACCATGAGCTTCAAGACTGTAGGACTTCTTTTGTCCTTCTGTCTCCAGTATATAAATAGAGTTCCTATTTTTAAGTCAATTTTTTGGGTTTCAGGGAATTAGCCATTGAATGTGGCTAGGAGCTGAATGTGCAATGAGATTAAAAGAAAATACTCTTTGTACCTGTACAATTATTTACAGGTACATATTATGTCTTTAATTTTCATAATTTCATATTATGTCTTACCTCGTTTTTTGAGGTTTGACCTCAAAGCTTGACTAAGCTGAGGATCATGTGCAGAGAGAGTCATCTTGTTCAGCCCAGTGATTTGAATAATAGTCTTCTGTCTAATTTTTTTTCTGTGATCTTTGGAAACTAAATTTGTTAAAATATAGAATATCAAAATTTCAAATATAGATTGGCATGCATTAAAAAACTCTGTGTTTATGAAATATTAATATTTATAAAATTGGTTTTTAATAAAATCTTTCTTTATAGTTTTTTTTTTTTTTAAATAAACCATAGTTTTTTATCCAGCCTAACTGCCAACACTGGAAAAAGCACTCCTGAACGAGGCTGGGAAGTCTAGACAGTGAAGTAGTGACTGTGAAATACAGACTGGAGGAAAGGTTTCTGAGGTGGCAGTAGATAGATGCAGGGTGTCTGATGTGGAAACAGGTTAGTTGGCAGTTATTCCTGCTAGTAGCTTTGCATCAAAACACACCAGCTTGGTAATGGTGTTCCCAGCTTCCCACTGATGATGATTGGAATGCATAAAAGCAAGGGGATCCTTTGAAAGCAATCTTGGTTTTATTCAGACTTATTCTTGGATGCTTCTGCATATGCTGGGTGAGATTTATTTGTGCCTTTTAAAGAGGAGATTTCCTACCATCAAAAACAAGATAGTGACAGTGCTTTGTGTTTACTGTGAATGAAAATGCCTCCACCTCATATGAAATAATTGTTTAAAATGCTATTGAGAAAGCCATTTCTCATTAATCATCTCTTCTTTTCCTGTAGTTGTCTAATGGCTGATACGAAAAATAAGTTGCCAAGAGTGTTTTGTTTCAACTTTCATATTTGCTGTGATATTTTTGAAAGAGGCACTAAAGCTAGCTGGTACAGGGAATAAATAATCCATGATTGTGATTGTCAGCAAGAACACATGTGGTGTCCAGGCTGCAGTTTTTCCCATTCTTTCACCTGTTCTTGATGTCTCTCATCATGAAAAGCTGTCATCTTGTTTTTAATCTAACGCTGTTTGGTAGATACTCTTTCATGACTCTGTCCTTTCAAGCTTTGGGTGTTTGCAGGAAGCAGTTATTAGTTCTCTTCTTTCAGTGGAGTTCCACATAAGAAACTTATTGATTTCCTTTTTGGACATAGTCAGATTGGAAAGTTACTTGTTTTGTAAGCTGACAGCCTTGTGTCAGCCTTAGTACCCTGACTGTTTGTGGGAAATACTGACTCAGGTTGTAGAATGTGGCAAAAGGTCCTGCCATTGATTGCTACCTCCCAGCAGAAAATTAGCTGGATTCAGCTCAATCCCAAAAAGGCTGGATGAAATATATTTTCATAGGATGTAGGGTGGAGAAGGTGAACCTTAGCCTTGCATCTTTTCAGTGTTACTGAACTAGTTTTAGCATTATCCCTTCTGAGATTCCCACAGGTAGTTGTAGGGTATCTACTTGTATGGCGTAAAGCCCTACTGCTTTACGAGGAGGTACTGGGGTTATAGTTCTGTAGGCACTGTCCCAAATAATTTCAGCAGTTCTGTCTGAAGTTGATCTTCATAAGCATTTTTTTTCAGGAACCTGTATAATAGAAAATTTTCCAAAGCAAACTTCTTCCAAAAGAAAGAACATGTAAGTCAAGAAGGAAGATTAAGTCAAGGAGTAAACACAGCATTTTTTTTCTTTTTCAAAGGACTTGGAGTTCTGCCTGTGTCTGCTTTAGGAGTAAGGGGTGGTATTTTTGCAGGATATTTTGAGCAGTTATGTAAGCTGTCCACTGATTTTGTAGGACTGTGAGGTCTGGATTATTCTTGGAAGGTGTCGTGGTCCTGATTACACCAATAGGCTTTAATGACCCTGACTCACCTGGAGCCTCCACCTGCCCTGCCCAGGACCCCATGTCAGCCCCTGCCCCAGTGGTGCTGCAGCAGGGCCAGTCTCCAGATCACCACAGCCCTGGCCCCCTGTCCATCCCAGCCCCAGCCTATCTTGGGATAGCCCCCAGTGCTGGTGCTGCCCCCAGTGCCACCCCCCAGTAGCTCCTGGACAGAGTGATGGGGTGGCTCTGGATGGCGAGGCCCTGCTTGGCCACCCCCGAGGGTGCCATTACTGTGCTCCGACCAAAGGAGCGTCTCATCCTGCCAAGCACAGAGCCATGTGGATGGCTTATCCTTTCCTCACTGAGTGTTAGGGGAGGATTTTGAGACTGGTGACAGAGGACTTGCATTATGTGGCAATTTCCTGATAATGAAGGATGTGAGATGGAAGTGCTGAACAGCACACGTTGCTTGTCAGTATGTTTCACAAAATGCTTTACTTACAGAAAAGAAACACTGTTAGGGCTTAGTCTTTTCTGCAGAACAATTCATTGTATTTCAAGTGTTTCTGTCACCAAATGCTTCACATTCTAGGTCAAGAGTGCTTTCATTTCAAGAGCAAGCCAATCAGTAGGTGTAGACTTAAAAGCGAGTGAATACAGCTACTAATGCAATCTTGCAGTAAAAGTGAGCCTTCCCTTCACCTGTACCAGTTCAGGCTAAGTGGGGTAACCCAAAGTGTGAGCTAGGCACAAGCCTAACTAGAGGAGCAGCCACATTTCCCAGTAATGAGGCATTTGCAGACCAAGACAGTTTGTCTCCTATGCAGATCTTGGTAAAAACAGAAAAGCTTTTTAGATCTGAAAATGTACTTGCATTTTTGTTGTGAGGTCAATATCGTATTTGAATTGCACTCAAGTCCATGATTGTCAAAGGCAGGTCACCAAACAATGTATTTTAAAAGGAGTGAGTGGAACTGTCTCTCTCAGTCTTTTCCATTATAGCTGCCCAGTTCTGCATCTCTCATACATGCTGAAATCCATCAAAAATGAAATATGGCAGACCCCTTTCTAAGTGTGTGCCAAGATTAATGATAGAAAAGGTAGATTCTTCTGAGTAATTATTTTAAATAATTCATGTGTGCTGAGATAGCTGCTTTGAATATTTGAGAATTTTATATTGAGACTATTGATTATTAAAGAATCTCAATATGGAATGAACTCTTTAATTCAGAAATACGGTTTTAGGATGGGTTTGTTTTTTTCCTTGTTTCTCAGTTCACAGTGATATGTGTATAACCAGATGTACAAAGATATCCAGTGATCTTTGGGATCTCAAATTTTGTGTAGGTTGAAGTAAAACTGTTTAAAAATGGGACAGGATTGCTATCTGTGGAGCTGATGTTCTGTGTTCTGCAACTAGATTCATTCTAATTATTTATATAAAGTAGTCAAAAGCTCTGCTTTTTCATGCTGTACTTTTCAATATATTTTGAAGGGAAAATAGCGTGGTGATTAAATTTACATACCTTTTTGATTATGTACTGAAATGAATGAAATAAAGTGAACAAGATATTCTATATTGTTTGAAAGCATTCTGTGTTATGCTAGACATTGTTATGATGTGAATATTACATTTATTATGTAATGGAATCTTGTCTTTTAGATTCAAAGAATATTAAAAAAGAAAAAGATGGAAAGAATCAGCAGGCAAACAACCCATCTTTAAAAAGTGGTAGGTATTGCAGCTGTCAGGTTCTTAGTTAAGGTACTCTAAAAGAAAAAGTGTGTGTTTGGATTGTACTGTTTTCTGACTTCTTTTTCTTGTTGGAATCTCTTGGGTTATTATGGTGGGCAGTTAAAAACATACCTTTGCTTTTGTCTAGCTTTTATGAAAGTATGTTTTGTTATAGAAAGTGATGGTTGAAACTGCTTGAGTTGAACCTGCTAGTTTAACTAGCCAAATAAGTACTCTTTGTATGTATAATCAAAGATCCTGTGTAAACTTTATTATTTTTAAACCATTACTGATTTGTCTCTTTTTTTCCTCATGTATTTTTCAGTCTCATGCCTTTTCTGCTGCAGTTACCTTCTGTTTCCTTAATGTGTTTCCTGGTGCCAAAAGAAGGATTTTCAGTTTAACAGTCTTGAGTTTTTAGGATTGCTAACTGGGTTAAATTGCCTGGGTTTCTAATTTTACTTTAAATAATTGATTTGAAAGCAGAATTCGTGGTTTTTTTAGTAAACTGAGGAAAAGTGCACACTTAGCAGAAATGATCCAGGTTCTTGGCTAACTTAGCCTCTACTATGCACAGCGGGTGCCATAAGGCAGTGTATACATGAGATTCCTGTCAGGGTAGCTTCTATGGTGGGCTGCAGTGAGACAGCAGCAGCATCCTTAGATATGCTTTGCATGTTCATGTTGTTTGTTTGAATTTGGACAGTAAGAAATGTAATGAGCGGTATTGACTAAAGTACAAAATCTCTTCAGGAGTTCATGAAAAAATTACACTGAATTATTTAAACTCTCACTCTGCTCACTTTTCTGTGCCCTCTGACTCCTGATAGATGGTCTGGTTCTTCCTGGGTACCAGTGGAGACAAGTAGCATAGTAACTGATCAAGCATGCCAGGATACTGAAACATTAGCTGGGTAATTGAGGTAATGACTTTGCATAAAAGATATCAGTCATAGTGCAGCCTTCAGCTGTTACATTTGCCAGAGCTAATTTTTTCATTTATTAGGATTCTGGCCATCACAGAATAGGTTGGAAGCAACCACTGGAGGTTATCTTGGTCCAACTTGCTGCTCAAGCAGGATCCCCTAGAGCACATTACTCAGGATTGTGTCCAGAAAACTTACAGGTGTCTCCAGAGGAGGAGAATCTACAACCTGTGCAGGCAACCTGTCATCTTTATTTGTCCCTGTTACTTTGAGCCACAAAAGGAAGCATATTTGTCTTTTTTTTCCCTCTTCTGCAGTGTAAAAGGAGCTCCAGTCAAACTGGACTCAGCATGTCTGTTTTAAATAATGTTGTCTGACACGACAGACAGAGTGCTGTAAGACACCTCCCCACCAGCAAAGTGCTCTTCATAAGTGGATAAGATAACCATATTTCATGAGTCACTGGAAAATATCCCTGCTTCCTCCAGCAGTTGAGAGCAAGGTGTTGAAAAAGCTTTGTGGAGAAGCAGTGCTAAGCAGGCAAGCCTTATTCTGTGTTCCATGTTCTTGACTTGGTCTGTGCTGTTAACCTAGTGTCTGGGAACTGAACATCCCCAGGAAATCTAGGCTCAGCTTTGTCAGACAGAGAGGAGTTTCTTGCAAGATCTCTGATTTTCTACAGATGAAATAATTTTTATTCTGTGTTGTTGCTTGTTGGTGGCAAAGGAGCAGAAGGAGCCCCTTGATGCTAGATGAAGACGCCATACAATGCTTTGGGCTAGCAACTAGGAAGTCTCCAGAGTTTCCAGGGGAATGTGTGATAGGAATAGTTGAAGAGGTGTGAGAGGAATGGGTTAAAAAAATAGACTGAAGCAAGTAGAGAAAGACATGAGGAGGAGAAAGATTTTAATTGAAGGATCATCACATGTAGAAAGAGGTACAAGCGGAGTATGAAATACCTTACACCTAAATTACTGGATTTGCAAGACTGTATGAACAAAAATTATAAGGAAATCTCATCTTTGAAGAAGAAAGATTATGGGATGAAGACTAGAAAAGAGGCATCTCCATGTCCAAAGTCTCAGATGGGTGCCAAAGGAACCTAGAGGTGATCTGAGAAGATATGACATGTTCCATCTGCCCAAACAGTGTTTAGGCTATGGTGATACTGTATTATATTAACCTGAATAAACCAGGACCTTAAATTTTACCAATCTGCAAGTGACAATTTGTGGTTTAAATCTTCAGTTAAAATTTTGTAAAACTTTTGACTTTCACTAAACTGGAGAACTACATATGGTGAAAAAAGATAGGGAGCACTTCAACAAACCAGGCATTCACTTATTCATGGCAGCAGATGTAGCACCTCCAGGGGTCCTGAGGCAGGGGACTGATGTCACAAGGAGGCTTCTCGCTTCTTTTGGAGAACTTGTAGTGTTTGAGGAAGTTTCACCATGGCTGGAGAAGGTCAAATAGTACGCACTGTCAAGAAGGACGAGATGGGAGCACCTGGGGAATTACAGGCTGGCCCGCCCAATCTAAGTCTTCAGGAAGACTATAAAGAAAATATTTCTGGAAACCATTTCCAAGCAAATAAAGACAACAATGATGTTAGGAGCAGTGGAGATAGATTTGCCAAGTGTGTGAACTGTGCATGACTGATGTTGCCTTTTGTGCTTAGTTACTCTGGAAACAAGGGAGAGCAATGGATGTTGTTCATGTCAACTTTAGCAAAGCTTTCTGCACAGTTTCTGTAGCATCCTTTCAGCCAAACTGGTGAGATGTGGTTTGGATAGGTGGATGAAAAATTAACTGGACTGTCAAGCTGTGCGAGGACCACCTGTCCAATGGTAGCTAGTGGCATTTCTTAGAGGTCAGTATTAGGGCTGGTGCTCTTTAAGGCCTTACTGGCAAATGGGGAGGATTTTACAGAACACACTGCCAGAGCAGTTTGTGGGCAACATCTAATGGCTGGAAGGCAGCACTGCTCTTCAGATGGACTTGCCATGCTGGGGAAATGGAAAGGCAGGACCGCGGTGAGACTGGGCGGTGACTGGAGCTCCCTCCTCGGCCGCGGGCAGAGCGGAGCCCTGCGGCAGCCGGGCTGGAGGCGGCTGCCGGGCGGAGCTCGGCACGAGCGGCCTGAGCCCGGCCGGCCGCAGCGCGGGCCAGCAGCGAGCTCTGGTGGCCAAAGAGCCCCACTGCAAAGGCGTGGGAGGGGGCGTTCCCGGCCTTGGGGAATGTGGGCCGCTGTGTCTGGAGAGCTGCATTCAGTGTTGAGCTGCGCGGTACAAGGAAGGCTCTGCAGTGTTGGAGTAGCTGGCTTGAAGTCCTGCAAAAAAATTGAAGGAGCCAGAACGGGAAAAACTGGTACTGAAACCAAAGGAAATGTTTATTTTTCAGCTAAAAGAAAAGAAAGCTTGTGGGAGATGATCATGCTGTCTTCAACTACCTGTCAGGTGGATGGAAAGGGGACAGAGCCAGGCTCCTCTCAGAGCCAGTGTGGAAGGAGAAGTGACAGATACTGGCTGGAGCATAAGAAATTCCTCCTTGATGAGGACATCTTCACATTGAGTCTGATGGAACCCTGGAGGAGCAGGAGGCTGAACTAGAGACCTCCTGAGGTCCCTTCTAGCTTGAGTTACTTTGGGATTGGCAGGTTTGACAAGAAGTGATAGGGTATTGATACAGCATTGAAGAGAGCAGCAAGGGTCATTGACCCATGGGTAGTGCCAGTAATGCAAGCAGCTGTGACATGAACTCAGTCCCTCCATTGCTGCTTGTTTTGAATCACTATTAAAGAGCCTCACTCCTATGTGGGTTTTAAACTAATTTTTTTTTAATTTACAAAAGGCTCTAGTTACCTTCTGGTTTGGGTTTTTTGTTCCATTTCCAGTATATGCTGGTTTGCTCTTCAGCATAAAATCTTCTTTGCCTCTCCAGTTTTCACTCTCCTGGTGGATTATAAAGTTGTGGTTGTTGCATAATGGTCTTTTCTTAAGCTGTTTTATTCAGCCTGCAGATTTGAGTGTGAAGAGAAATGCACATTAAATTATTTAGTATGAGCTAATTTTAGTAAGGATTTCTAGTGTCAGAAGCTGCATATTTTCAGGGTCTTTAGAATTAGAAATATGTATAACACAATTGCTTCTTTACCTGTGCACACTGAGAATACAGAGAAGCTTTCGTGTAGCTATTTTTTCAATGTGCTTATCTTTCTAGAGATGCATCTTACATGTTGCAAACATACATGTGTCTCCTATTTCTATAACTGCAGTAATTAAATGATAATTAGCCCCATCTCTGAGAGCTTGGCTCTAATTTAATACAGTCTTCACAGGTGGAGAGCTTCTAATTTTAACTCCAGGACATTTCTGCTTGATGCAAGAGCTTTTGATAGCGAGGATTTAAAGCAAAGAGCTAGGCAGTGTTTTCCTCTTGGCTTTATCTGTAGCTGGCTGCTTACCTTCTCTGTCTTTCTAGTAAATGTTCTGTTACCTTCTGTGTCTTTCTAGTAAATGTTCCCTTGAAAAAACAAAACTCTTTCTTTCTCTCTGTATTTTTGGTCACTCCATGAAATTTACTGTTCTGTTATTAAAATTCTGATCATTTGGGAAATGTTACTATATAATTTTTTTGGAGGAGGTGAATGACAGTTTGTCCTGGTAAATGCGGTGTCACTGAAGTATCACTATTTGTACAGTCCGTAACACAATGAGGCTATGCATGACTACAGCTTTTAGATCATGTTAGAGCTGAGACAGTTGGGACGCACTAATGTTTTCTTTTGACTAGATTTAATTATGTAGAATTAGGTACTTTACTAAGGTAAACACTGATTAATTTTTTTTAAAATCAGAAGGCAACCTGAAGTGGCAGTTTATTATTGGAGTCCAAGAAGAATTTTTATAAGATAAAACCTTGCTATCAGGTTATAATATTTAATTTTTGCTCCTTGGCTTGTTAATGAAAAGAGCAACAAATCTGGAGGCTACTTTCTGGGGAAAGCTCTGAAGAGCTATTTCTGCCTTCCTGAAATACAAATATATGCTTAAGTTAATGTATCCTGCCTTTTGTAAGTAATACAAAATCAGTTTTACTATATCAATGTGTGAATAAAATTTTCATTCCAAAATAGGTGGAATTCCAAGATGTTGTATAAAAGTATCTTTGTTACCTTCATATATTCCAGATCACCAAATTAACAGCTTTTGACATTTTTCTGACTTCTCACATTCCTAACAAGCACATGCCTTCTGCAGTGGCAAGGAAACCGACTTGTACACTTTTGAGTATGTTTCACCCAAAACCCGGACCTCAGCAGGCTGAAGGGATGGCTCCCTTTTGCTTGAAGCACTTGATATTGTCAGCTGAATGCTGTCCTACTGCAGGAAGACTGGGTTTGAGCCACCACACATCCTTCAGGGAAGCTGTGTGCAAGTGCTGGAAAGTGCTGCCATTTTCTGATTGTTTCTTTGTTTCTCCTCTCTCCTGAAAACTGCAGAGATGTGTTTAAGTGTCTGTGCCCAGTGGTGTTTTTGCAAGAACTACTGGCACACCTGGAGCAAGTTCTCCATCATCTCCAAGGATTTTGCATTAGGCCTTGTGAGTGGCTGTTGTTGAGCCACTGGGTGGCATCGCTGCATCGTTTTGGGTTCATCAGTGCTTCATTTTCAGGAACATCAGAAAGATGCCAGCTGCCCAAACAAGACAAATAAGCAAGAGAGCTCACTCAGATAATATAGTAACAAAAATATTAGCTGTGCCATTCTAGCTTTTTTCTTACACTTTATATTAAAATAATTAATATGCTTGCTTGTATCTTTGATGTTGGTACTTCATATTTTTCCATTCATGCACAACTGGTAACACTAGTTAAATCAAGTGCAGAATCCACCTGCCTGTACACATAAACAATGACAGTATTAACAGTGGAAAAAATACCATTATTTTGTTACTTAATATTGCCATAATGTTTGCCTATCTATGCCATATTACATGATATTCTACAAAAAGAAACCTTTATGTGACTTCAGATAAAAAGAGATCAAGATGCAGTTGGAAGGCTGTGCTAATCTTCTTGATTTCAAGTGGATAGTGTTCATAGCATATATTTCAACAGTATCCATGTGTCTGTGTTTTTCAATGTGTATCATCTCAGTACTCATATGAGGTTATCATACCAACCCTGCTGTTAGGGGAACTATAATATAGTAAGGCTAATGTGATTTATATAAGAGTACTTGGGAGATCCTTATGCAGAGAATTGAATCTAGATACTCTGACCTAGATCATTTTGCATGTGGAGCACAAAAAAAAATTGAAGGAAATTTTGTATTAATTTTGCCTATTGTGTGTTCAACCCTGTAAATTAACATTACTTTTGAAGCTCCTTCAAGGTCTGTATGTATTTCAAAGGTGGAGTTTTCATTTGAGAATGATTCTGCTCTTGAAAAAACATATTCTGCAAGATAGTTGGGTTTTCTGTCCCTTTCTTTCCTCAAATTTTCATTTAATGTCAATTCCTTTTTTTATAAGTGTGTATATGTATTTATTTATCTTCTGTCTTCCAGAACAGTTTAATTGGGATGATTATCTGAAAGAGACTGAATCAGTAGCTGCCCCTCTGCATTGTTTCAGACAGGTATGCCAGATACTATTTTACGTGTGTGTGTATTGTATGCCTGTTACAGGGTGATCCTAGAAAAACTTTCACATGTAGACTGCTTGCAAACTTCCCATTTGACTTCTTTTGATCTGTAGTTATCAGTAGCTTACAGTTTTGGCAGTTACTAGCTACGGAAGTTTTTTCATTCTTGGTTTCTGCCTCAAGCCAAATTTTGAGGGTTTCATTAAAATTGTTTCTTTGAACTCTGTTTTCCTTTAAAAAAAAAGACTAGCTAATGAAAACAGATAGCCTTGTCAGTGTTCAGAAATGTTTTATATTTTTTTCAATAATCTTAGCGCTACCATGGTTTTAGTGAGAATTAAAAATTTGGCTGATTGTCAGAGGAGTCTTTGCCCCATTTTTGAAAGATTTCTTTCAATTCTGTCTAGCTATAAGATGTGTGTGTAGTAGAGTTGAGCCACCACTTTGTTCCTGGGTATCTAATATGTTTAATTTTGTCTTTCTGAGCAAAGTGCTTTCTACTTAGGGGTAACAGATACTAAAATTTAAAAAAAAAAATCAAGTGGAATATATAGGAATACAAAGAAAATACTGGATTTATGATGAAGGGTGTTTAATGTACTGTTTTGTATTACTCTATACCCTACAAGTTTGATCCCCCCTACCTAGTGGTTTAGTACGTATTTGCAGATGCAGTTTAAATCTACCATCTTGTGTAAGCTAATGACCTCCAGTTGTTCAGCCCTCTGGAGACTGAGTTGATCTCTTTTGGCATCTTTCTCTCTGTTTTCCCAAGCTGAGGTGTATCTTGTCTGTGTAAAGTTAAATAGGATTCATTTTGGTCTGTGTGCCTTCACTGTGTTAGGAAGATAGTTGCTAAGGAATTGGATTGTTCAGGTTCATAGAAGTGTAATAGGTGTGACAAGCAGTGCATGTCTAGTTTAGTGGCTTGGGCATGTTCTGAAATTGTTTTCTAGGGTCTTTTTGGTGGTACTGTAAATGATACTGACCACCAGTGGGGGCCCAAATAAAAAGCAGCACAAATTGAAGAGTCTGAGAGAGAGAGGAACCATCACTAGATGAGTCTGAAGCAGTTGCAGGAATGGAGAATTAGGAGAGAGAAACACAAGTGGTAGCATTTCCTCGTGCTAGATCTTGAATCTCAGCTTGCTCTTTGCAGATGAGGATAAAGGGCAAAGAGCCCCTTGCATGCTGCTCTCAGTGAGAGGGGGCTAAAAACACTGGTGTTCATAGCTCTGAGTGGAGCTGCAGAAATTAATTTCACAGTATGTGTTTTTCACAAGGCAGACACCTCAAACTCCTCCTGGGTAGAGGCAGAGGGTGGTGTGTTGTACCTGGATCTTTCTGAGGTTAATGCCATACTCGGACACCATAAACCACCATGACCAGAGTATGTTCCCAAGAAATGTAACTACTGTAGAAAGCTGCTCAAAAGCCTTTCCATGTGCCTTTCTTGCATCTTGCTGTCCCTAGTAATGCTCAAGAAGTCTGAACTGAGCAACCAAATAATGCCTTGCATAGAGGTGCTTAGGTGACATGCATTGACAGAGATAAATCCATGTGACCTAGATTGCTTAAGGAGTGTGTGAGTTGAAAAGAAGAGCTTTAATTTATGTGCACAGCAAATTTCAAAACAATTTGCTTATGCAGATTTTCATTTTTTCTAAGAGTCAATCTTTAGGTGGAAAGTGACATGCAATGGTGATAGGTGCAGAACTAGATCCTCTCACTACATAATATTTGTAGATTTCAGAAACTAAAGTGCTTGTGCTTTGCCAAGGACTAATTTGAATTTTATTGGGTTACACATGAATTCTACATGTCATTATTACTCTGTGTAATGCAAAGAAATACACTGCTGTGGCCAGCCAGAAAATAAAGTGCAGCTAGAAAATTAATTTGACAATTACATCCAGAATTTGTGACCTGTGGGAATTTTAAAAGTTTAAATTTTGTAGTAATTAAAAATTACCTGGGGAACAATAAATTAAAGCCTCTACCATAAATTAGGACAGACAGATAATGGAAATTGATTAAAGTATTTATCTTAATTTAGAAGGTATTTTATATGTTGCTTTAAGTTGTTTTTAATAACTACTTAAAATTTCAATGCACTTCATGTTCCTTTTTCTTGCCTTAAACTTTTTCCCAAGCAGTTGAAAAATTTAAATGTAAAAGCTCAGTCCCTTGTGGTTTGAGCAGAACTTAAAGCAAAGCTATTACTGAGTGAGGTTTTTTTATTTTATTTAAAGACAAACTATCATGCAGGACTTACCTTTTTAGTAGAATGAGTTGTTGTCTTGAGTTGTTGGTATTTAAACAAGCTCACCTTTTCCACAAGCAAAGAAACAAACTCCCCACTTTCTCAATTTCTGTTGCTTTTCCTGGTTGTACAAAATAACAGCTTGACAAGCAATATCCTGAAATTGAATTGCCCTTTAAATTTAATATGCTTGGGTTCTCCTTTCAGCCAGCCTGCTGCCCGAGTTCAGCACTGGCAGATGCTCACTGAATTTTGCTCACCTCTGACTTTAGGGCTCAGGCTCCTCCAGGGCTTCCACTGTGGATCTAGGGTGTGTTGTAAATAGTGCACCTGCACAATATAGCAAGTAGAGCAAGATGTAATTTAGACATTTAAATGTGATGGAGAAAAAATATCACTAACACGTGTTGCAGGAGCAGATTTCTCCTGTCTTTTCCTGTGTCCTCAGACAGGTAGGTGCATTTGCCTGCCTGCTGTGGGATCCCCACCTGACCTGGTCAGGCAGACACGAGGGGACATAGGAGTCCTGTGAGTGTGAATGCCTATGGTTTTGGGTATTCTAACATTCCTCCTGTATTAGAAGTCAGACTGTGTTAGTCTGGATGGGGTAGCTACTGGGTTTAAATGTCATGGGGAAGGTGTCTGTATTCAAAAACAACTTTGTACTGAAAAGTTGCAGAAAAGAGTTTCCAGGATGATAGGAGAATAGTCATCATCTGCTAAGAGAAATTTCAGTGCTTGACTAATTTACATTGTTGAAAAGGTACCGAGAAAGGGTCAGTTGTAGCTTTTGGTTTTATTTGCTAAAAGAAAAGAAAAGAAAAGAAAAGAAAAAAAAAAAAAAAAAAAAAAAAAAAAAAAAAAAAAAAAAAAAAAAAAAAAAAAAAAAAAAAGATTAACTGATGGCCAAAAATTCCACCAATAAAACAATAAAATTTAGGCTGGAAATGAGGAGACAAGTAAAGAGAATAGTGAGAGGCATTCCATCCCAGTTAGTGTTAATACAAAGTTTTAAACATCATTACATGTCATTTGCCTACAATATAACAGAAGGCAAGTAATCAGACTGCAATCCAGTCAATCTCTTCCTGTAGTGTGTTGATACATGAGTAAAAAATACTGTCTTTTGTTCAACTTCAGCATGTGACAAAAAGTTCTTCCTAACAACCAAATTGCATTTGTCACATTTCTTTTCCCTGTGCTAATTAAATTGGCATTGTATGTATGTTTGTGATTATATTCAGTTCTCTGTGAATAAGTACAGGCTACAGATTTCGTCTTAGCACGGAAGTTTTATGC
This sequence comes from Onychostruthus taczanowskii, assembly GCF_017590055.1. Classification (NCBI taxonomy): domain Eukaryota; kingdom Metazoa; phylum Chordata; class Aves; order Passeriformes; family Passeridae; genus Onychostruthus; species Onychostruthus taczanowskii. Next base: position 886,031 of record NW_024498906.1, on the reverse strand, counting down.
GTCTTTAGGACTGTTTTCTTTCTTAAAAATGTTAATGCTAACTCCTTTTTCTGTCTTTTTTTTTGTAATGTAAGCTTTTTTTTTGATACAGAAGGCTCCAAATTTTGTTTAGATTTCCAAAATGTTATTGCAATGAGGATAATTATTTCTTTTGAATTGGAAGCTAATAAACCTTGTGGTTGGGATTTTTTTTTTTTAATATGTGTGTTGGTTTGTGTTTTGGTTTTTTGTTTTTTTTTTTTTTTTTGTTGAATGTCATGTTTCCTAATGTCCTTGTATTCCATTCACTTCACTCTTGTGTTCATGTCTTCCTGAAGGTTCCGTTGTTACCCTACTTAGCATCCTTATCTTTTTAGAAATCAATTATGCTTATGCAGTTGGTAGGTTATCCAGTTGCCTTTTCTGACTTGCTGCTAGACACTGAAAAGTTTAAAAGCTTTTTCATATTTGTCGTTTTTATGCTGAGTTTGGAGAAAATAAAGCTGTTTATTGAACTGGCTAGTAAATTCATCAGTATTAACAACTACAAGAAAAAGTCTTTTGCCTTTTATTGTAGTCTAGAATTCCACCTACGAATGATTTCAAAGTTGGTATGAAACTGGAAGCCCACGATCCTCGCAATGTTACCTCAGTTTGTATTGCTACAGTCATTGGGATCACTGGTGCCAGGCTAAGGTTGCGGCTCGATGGAAGTGACAACAAAAATGATTTCTGGAGGCTTGTGGATTCCTCAGACATACAGCCCATCGGGACCTGTGAAAAGAAAGGGGGCATGCTCCAGCCTCCACTTGGTAAGTACCAAAGCTGCTGAACAAATGTGTGTGGAGTATTGCTTTCAGAAAGTCAAATTCACCTTTTCGTCTTGGCAAATTCAATGGTATGAATAGCTCACCAAACCATTATTTAACTGAAAAAAGGTAAGTAAACGAATTCTGACTAAGTGAATTGTGGCTTTTTCTTATTTTTTCATTCTTCTGGCATAAGAATGAGCAGTTTTGTTTGTTGTTGGTTTTTCTTAATAGGCCCTTAATATTAAATGTGCTCATTCTGTAAATGTTCCCCCACACACAGCCTGCCTTATGTGTGTGTATACAGTGTTTTGTTGCGTGATGCCATGCATGCTCCTTTTGGGAGCCCTTGGAAAGAACTGGAGAAAGCCAAATTGCACCTTTACTCTTCATCAGTGCATCCAAGCAGCTCACAAGAGGGCACTGGCTGCTGCAGGCCTGGGAAGCTTCAGCAGGGCTGCTGAAAGCACGCCCCTGCAGGGCAGTCAGGATGTTTCCTTGGGCACCAAGCAAATTGATTGTGTTCTAGGACAGGCAGCATAAGGTGGGTTAGTGCAGAATTGCAGCATTCTGCTCTGAATTTTTACTCTGAGGTAGTAAAAGCAGCACTCCAGAGCTCTAGCAAACTGCAGGCTTAGGCTGCATGATACTCTTAGTGTTTCAAATCAACATGTTCAGGAATGTCAGATCAGTTTGTCATGGCTGGTTGTGAGCCCAACAAATGCTTGTGAACAAGGTATAGCTTTCTTAGGCTTAGAAATACCATAAGAACTTCTTTTGCCTTCCATGAGCAATATGAGTGACAACATTGTGTCTCCCCAAACTGAGAAATAGTACTTGAGTTTAGACTTACTGAGGAAGTTTATTAAACAGGGAATTCTACAAAGCAATTCCTTGTTACCTGGTGAGTGGTCAGAGGTAACTTTGACTAAAGTGCTAGAGGTAATAAAATGTGACATTGCCTTTCTTTGCTGTGATTAACTTGTATATTTAGATCTGCATTCTTATATTGTATTTGTCAATAGCTTAAACTTCTATGTATGGAAATATTTAAAGATTTCACAATGATCTACAAATAGTTTTGCTTTTAAAAAAGAGGAGGAATAATGACCAAAATTTACCTGAACACTCTCTCCCCTTTTGTCTTCTCATCTTCTGTAATTTTAAGATGCAAGAAATAATAGAAGTAATAAACTCTAAAATAATAAAAAAATTACTTGTATACAGAAATTGGTTGCTGCTGCTTTTCTGTCTTATGCTTGTGAACCTACTTTGGTGCCATCAGTAATTTGTAGAGAATTCTAATTGGAGGTTTAGCAAGGATAGGTATTCTTTCTCTCAGTAGCCTCTCAAAAAGCTTGTCATCCTGCTTTGGAAGCAACTTCCAGATTTTCTGTTTGAAAGATGAAGTAAAAAATATAATTTCACTACAGTATGAATCTTGATTTGCTTGTAGAGAGACAGGAACAGTTTAAGACACTTCACATAGATTATAAGGGCAGATTTGTGTCCTATTGTAGTCCTTCAAAAGCACAAGAAAATTAATGCAACCAGGGTGCCAGTCTAGAAAAATATTGCTTATGATAGATACAGTTTGAGCCCAGAAGGGCTTTTTTTCCCCTTCTTTCAATGGATATATAGAAGCTTTGGTTGAATACAATAGAAATTCCTGACATCAGGGAAAAAGTTGTTTTTTTTTAATTTTTTTTTTGAAGAAGTTTCTCAGTTTAACCTCTCTGAAGTTCTTGATATAACCTTCTAGAATGAATGAAGTGATACCATTATAAAAAATGGAAGAGTATGGAGGTTCCTTCAGCTGTACACATGTACAGTGTTAAAAAGATACGTCTTCAGGAACACAACAGTTTTTTAAAATGTGTTTCTAAGCCAGAGTGATGAAGGAAACAGCTCTGTGTATGTATGATAGGGGCAGTCGATTCGCTAAGAGGAGAAACTTCCCATGATCATCAGTAGAAAGGCTGATGCCTTCTGCTCAGATACTATTTCTTACTCTTACGTGGTCGGGCTGCCTGCAGTGCAGCACCTCACAGGCAGCTGTTTCCATGCACTCAGGCATGTAAGTTTACCTGCCCTCTGAACAATTGCTGATTATTCAGAAAAGAATGTGAGTGCCACTATTTTGGCCCTCCTGCCCTAGATTTTTCTAGAGATAGGCTGAATTCCAGCAATCAAACATTCTGGCATACCTAGATAAATTTTAGAAAAGCCTTTTTGGCAGTTTTACAATATCCTGTTCCTGCGTAAAGCTGGGAGCTAATTGGGTGTATAATTACCTCCTGTTAGACATTTAACCAACGAGTTTTTTTTTTCCTGAGTAGTAGGAACCTTCTGGATACCTAATGTTCCACTTCTATCATAATAACTAACTAAAATAGTCCCTCCTACCTGATTTTTACATGGCTTTAATTATGCATGTTACATAAGGGTTTTGAGAAAGTAATTATTGCAGCAGTGTTCCTGTTCCAGCCTTTGTTTTCCATAGCTTTTCCATAGCTTTTTGTTGTTGAGAGCTTAATCTTCTGAGCAAATTATGTTACACATAGCATTTTCTGTTTTACCAGGACAACTTAAAGGCCAAATGAAGTGACTTGAAACTGTTGTTTAGTTGTCACCCCTCTGTCTTGCTTGTATATATTTGCTGAGCTACCAAATTGGGAATATTGTGTTTCAGTAACCACACATGTTCAGGTTTTATGAAGACTCTGGCATGAATGCAGGCCTGACAGTCAGCTCAGTGGTCCCTGAATTATGACACCATTTATCATATAGGAGCTCTGCATTAATTTAGGTGTTGAATAGGTGGTTCTGGCTTGAAAACTGTTTATTCTACTGAAGACAGCTTAAAGTTATGAGCTCAAGAGCCATTATAGCATATAATCAAATTTTAAGTGAATTATTTAACTGATGAAGAATTGCAGATACGGTCCACCTTTCTAGTTACAGATTTTTAAGACAATTCTTAAATATCAGTTATGAGGGAACTCATGAGCTCTTGGCAGATTATATACTATTTGCTTTGTGGAAAAAATTCCAATTTGCTGTATTATGTCTGTTTCTCTGCAGAACTGTTCCAGACAGCTAACTGCTAAAGAAGCAGAAAAAAATGTCCAGTATGTCTGTTATCTTACTCATTACTTTAAAACATTAATTTGAAAAGCAAAGAAAGCAGAAGTATTTTTTGTTTGTTTTGTTTTATCTTTTTACTGGAAAGTGGTTGATTGTGAGGGAAGATTATCTGGATTAAGAAGGTTTTCAGCCAAACCTTTGTTCTGTTTGAATAAGGTAGTTCATCTAAACAATTTGATTGTTGTTTATGATTTTTATTCACTTGTTAATGAAGAATAATGAAATAAAAACACCATCTGGTTTATGCTTTTCAATATGATACATGATTTATTAAAATTTTTTTGGTCACTCTTAGGTACGCTTTGTTTTTATGGTTACTATTTCTTTTAATGAGAGAGGGAGAAAAACCAGGGAGAAAAACCAGTTGCACTGTCTTTTTGTCTGTGGTTTGCTGAAAGAATAACAAGACTCTCAAAAATAAAAAAAGTATCTGCTCAATAAATGAGCTAGAACCTGAAGAGAAAGCTAGGTGCTTGTGCCAGGGAAGTTCCACTGGACCAGAGATTGTGTGGGACAAACTAATGGTCTCCTGTACTAGGACTTGCGTGTCATTAAATCCTAGAAATTAATCTGTAATACCTGACGTTATGATGAGTGATTTTGCACTCAGAATGGAAAGGAATTGCACAGCTTTCTGCAGCGACAGCGACGTGTTCATTTCTTCTTAGCTGCTTCTATTTTGGCCAAGTCTGAAATAGAGGGAATGAGGCATTAGTCAAATAGACTTTTTCTCCTATTGTATTTTACAAACTGAAAGTAGGGCTGTTTGTTTGGTTTTTTTGTTTGTCCTCAGGGTTCCAGATGAATGCATCCTCTTGGCCAATGTTTCTCTTAAGAACTCTCAATGGAGCTGAAATGGCACCTGCAGCATTCTTTAAGAAGGTAAGAAGAAAGGCTTTTGTAGTAAACAACTTCCTGTCAATTGGTCCATGGTTACATTTTTTAATGAGGATGCTAAGATATTACTCTGTTGTCTGCAGCAAAGATGGGGAAGACAAGACTATTATTTAAAATTACTTTGAACTGAATTGACATGCTAAGGAAGCAGACAGAAAGGAATCTGCTTCTAGTCCGTAGGGAGGGCTGTTTCTTTTCCTGAACTGAGACTTCAAAGTGTAGTGTGTTACTTAGAAAAATTGTGTTTGCTCCTTTTTTGTCTTATGGATTTTAGATAAAATGCATATCATGTTTCTTAACAGCACTGTAGTCATGTGAATGTGCACAGGAGTGAAAAAATTTAATGGGGAATGAGACCCATTGGAATACAGTAGTGCTTGGAAGGGTTTTGTTAAACATTGTCATTGGGCACACACTCATTATTTAAAATGTTAGGAAGTAGTTAAAAATAGCAGAAAAAGCCTTTCAGTTTTTTAAACATGACTCTTGAGTAAGTTACTGTGAAATATGGAAAATTATATAAAAACAACAGTAATATTAAAATTACTTGGTTCAGTTTTTTGTTGAGGTGATAAAACCCTGTTTTCATACTGAGTGTGTGTTCTTTTTTGGATACTGAGAGTGATACTGAGAAGTATGTCAGCAAATCAAACAGTTGGGTTTAGGCCTGCAATCACATCACTTGGTGTTAACTTCATGTAATTATAATTTTTTTAGATAAGATAATATAAATTTTCTGAGGCATGACGAGCCATGCTTCTCTGTGCTAGCCTGCAGCACATCTGAGATGGGCTTGGATAATAAGGTTCTTGAGGCTGAGGTGGTAATTTGTGTTCTGTCAGATCACAACTCCTGCTGTGGAAGTACATGGATACCAGTCACATTCACTTGATTTTTGTTTTTCTTGTGTCCACTTGGAATTGGTCTAAGGCAAGTGAGTTAACAGTGGCCTATAAATAATGTCCAATGCTAATGAATTTTTCATGGATTAATTGAGAGGTAAAGCTTTTACCAGACAGTTATCAGTCCCCAGAAATATCCATGCTCTGCAAACCTCTTCTTTATTAGCATATAATAATTTCATTTTAGTGTCTTGGCTGTCTTGCTGCCCAGACATAATGTATTGGTTGCAACCTATTGCTTATGTAAATACTTTTATCAGGGTCTTTCTGTCATGGAGAATTTTGCTAATTATCCCAGCTGTGTTTTGTGGGAATAGAATTAAGATTTTTCTAGTGCAGAAGAGCAAAGGCTAATTTGAAACATGACTAAGTTTTCTTGAATGTGTTTCTATAACTTCCTGAGAGTAGTGACTATGAGTAGTAAGAATGTTAAGGAAAAAGGGCTGTTACTTAGTTTTGCTTTTTTTTCAAGAGGTCATAGAAATACAAATATTTTACCATGCTTATTTTTGTAGGAACCACCAAAACCTGTGCCAAACTGCTTTAAAGTTGGAATGAAACTTGAAGCTATAGATAGAAAGAACCCATACCTGATTTGCCCAGCAACCATTGGAGATGTTAAAGGAGATGAAGTTTTTGTTACATTTGATGGTTGGAGAGGAGCATTTGACTATTGGTGCAGGTGTGATTCTCGAGATATTTTCCCAGTCGGATGGTGTAGCTTGACAGGAGATGCATTACAACCACCAGGGAACAATGGTAAGATGACTAATAATATTGCTTAATTGTTTTTCTCCTCAATTACAGCAGAATTTTAAAAACCAGCTGGCTGTATGCAGATAAGACTGAAGATTTGATTTGTGAGTAGCGGACAAGGATGAAATGTCGTTGAGTTTTCTTTATGTAGCTTAAAGCTAATAGAAATTGCTGGGAAACAATTTTACCCTGCTCATAGTATCTCTAGGAACATTATTTATTTAATAATGTTAGCAGGACTTCTGATGACCTCTAATTTTTGTGTGCTTGTAAAGAATCTTGAACTAGATTTGTACTATTGATAGAAACATGCTCCTGTTTAGTGATACTAATATATTGGCTGCTGCAGCACTTTATGTCATGCTAACTGCTAAGTAAAGTAGTCTTTGCTTCTGTGATGATTGTAGGTCTAAACTATATATTTAATGTTTCTTCTTTCATACTCAGCAAAATTCTGTCTTGCAACTGCCTATTCTGAAAGCTGTGTCATCCTCTTGCCTTTAGGGATGTTTGTTGATCAGGTGATAGTGTCTCTTTAACTAATGGCTGCTTTATAATGAATAACTCTCAACCTTAGAAAGAAGGGAAATAACATGAAGAGGGATATCCCTCAGTGTAATCCCTTGGCTCCTCTGGAACTCCTTGTCAGGTTTCTGTAGTGTAAGGCTTTTCTGTCAAACTGTTTGAGCTTTTCTGTCCTCATCCCATTAAAAAATGTCAGGAAGAGAGGTTTTGAAGGAGGGGAATAATATTTTAATTAATTTCTTTATTAACCAGAATGATTTGTTCTCAGTGAGAATTTTCATAGCTGGTGTTAGGTGAGTAAGGGACAAATAGATTGGTGTCACAGAACACTCACTTGGAAGTAGGAAGGGAACAGAAGCAAGAGGGCAAGAAATCAGTAACGTTTCCTGGCCTTTCCATCCCCATTATTTTTTTCAGTCTTTTGCTAGCAGATCAAGAACTCTATAGTTCTTGGAAGTAGGAAAATCTAACTGGAATTAGCTAAGGGTACCTCTGCAACCTTGTTCTCACCTGCCTGTGTGAAGTTGCTGCCAGGGGTCATAGTACCTGGAATCGTGTTTAGCCCATTCTGGCAGATTTCAGCAAAGGAGTAACTCTGTGTGTAGCTGTACTGTCCAAAATGATCTGCAGTGAGAGGGAAGGGGAGAGTCAGGTGAGGATGATGGACACTGGATCACACTGGGACCACACTGACCTTAGTCTTATTGTTTCTGTGCTCCCAATCTCTGAAGTGTCTTTCTCAGCTTCTTCAGAAGGTTGGCCTTGTCTTGGGAGATCATGAATGAGACAGATGTGTTATTACACTTAAGCTAACTATTTCTTTACTGTGGGGGTGACTGTGCACTGGAGCAGATTGCCCAGAGAAGTTGCAGTCTCCCTCACTGGAGGTATTCCAGAGCTGTCTGAACACAATCCTGTGCCATGTGCTCTGGGATGACCTTGCTTGAGCAGGGAGATTGGACCAGATGACGCACTGTGGTCCCTTCCCACCTGACCCATTCTGTGATATACAAGAGGGGCTGTGTAAATAAGTGGCATAGAATTTTTAAAACATGTTTTTTGTGACAGTTTAGATTACTGAGTCCAATTTCATCTTCTGGAAAGAATATTATTAAATTGTTTAGTCTACTCCAATTTCACTGCTGGAAAGCCAGCGATATTTTGAGGTAAGACATCCAGATTTTTTTTTTGCCTGACTAGTGCTTGATAGAGCTCAAGGTTGTTTGACAATGAGTAAAGCTGGTTATGTAATCCAGTTCTTCAGGTAATAAACCAAACAAAATTCAGACTTGAAATACCTATCCAGTGAGGATACTGTTGCTTTGAAATGAGAAACAAAAACACTCCAGGCATTAATAAAATCTGAACCAAAGTTCTTACAGACTTATAGTTAAAATTGAGAATTTTGGACATGTAGTAGAAACTGAGTGCAAAGAGGTGCAGGCTGGAGTGGTGTTTATTTTTGTTTCCAAAAGTGAGGCCAAAGTTAACTGCAGTTTTATTGAAATTGTGTATTCATTTTTTCCCCATTCTGAGCATAAATAATTTGTTATTTCTATTTTCCTTTGTGGTTTTTTTTTTTTTATGTTTTATGTTTGTATGTGTTATACACACTTGTTGAATTTACATATCTGGATGAAATATTTTTTGCTCTCAGGTTAGGTTTTTCACTGTTATTCGATTGCTGTTGAGCCATTAAAGAGATGCAATGACAATCCTTTATTAAGATTTAAATAATAGCTTCAAGAAGAGTATAATCAAGCCACTTGAATTCAGAAATATCATGATGCTGTCAGGATTCTTCATTACGTCACACTAACATTGACTACTCCTGTTGAGGGAGAAAATATTACAGGTACTGCATTGTAGGAATTTCCTTGGAGTACTGAAGTGTTATTCTGCTCTGGACCTTTTTCCTACTGGTTACCTCAGTATTTCTGGCTTGAATTTCTGCAATAGAAAATGAAAATAATTGACTTAAGAGTGGTTTGAGTTCCAGAGTGAATATGAAAAGTATTCTTGATTTTTCTAAAGCTGAAAGGTATTTAAATGTGTTAAATCAGTACTTAGAGGGCTGAAAAAAAAAAGCCTGATATTTTAGTGAACATGCAAAGCCAATATCCTGCAATCTAAGTATGAAAGTGATAAACGATGCTTTAAATTTCACTCATAGCTAGGACAACAATTTCCTGCCATGAGATGTATTTTGGGGTCTAATTTAACCTTTTGAAAGAGAGATTAAATGCAGTAAGGGAGACAGTATGCAAATCAGGGAAGACTGTATTTCAACTGTCTACTGTCTTAGCCTTTTAGGACACCCAGAGAGAATGTAGGACCTCTGCCATGTGAGATGTTTAAGAACAGTCTTCTAGGATCTGGGTTATTCAGGCCAGATTATGTGTTATTTTTACTCTTTAAAACTGTATCTTCTGTACCTCTCATTGGTATTAGACAGCTCATGGACGAAGATAAAAGATAATACACAGATGTTAGGTGAAAAGTTGTTTGGACCAACCATTAGCCTTCAGACCCTAATATTTGTGTTTATGTTTTGTCTTTGGTCCTTATCAGAAAGTGTGACTTCAGTGGACCTGACTGAATGTCAGGATATGTGCACAGTGGTATGAAATGTAACATTCAATATTCATACTATCAGAAGCTGTGCTTAGCTAATATTGTAGTTTGTGTCATTAGAAATATCTCCCATAGTACTAATTGGTTGCGTGTGATTTGACTTCAGTGCTTGATGTTGGCTTGGCCCGCTGCCTCAAGGTTGATATTTTAAGGATGCAATAGATTGTTTTCTCTGTGTCTCTTGGTCATTTAAATGCTTTTAGAGATGACTAAAAAACACATAAACTAACAAAAGAGATTGACGTGGTAATGTCTGTGCTGGACCAGTCTGAAGGATGATCTGTTCTTGAAGGCTTTCTCCAGCACTGGCAGAAAGCAGATGTCTGAAGAAAATCATAAGCACATAGGAGACAGGTTTGCACAAGTGCTCCTAGTATCTGTCCATCTGCATCCCAGCTCCTTCCCAGCCCAGAATAATGCTTTCATGCTGATTGCCTTCTCAGGTACTCAGTATAAAACGGGAGGAACTTGATCTAACCTGTTATATTATATACTGGAGCCATCTGAACTTTTAGCACCTACAACATCCTTTGTTGCACCTACAAAATAAGGCATTCTCTACTTGAGTATATTTTTTTGGAAAAGGGGATATTCCTTTTCCTTGCTGGTAGTTTCATTTGTTGTCCTTGGTTTCTTGTACTGAAACAGGTTCTTTTCTTATTCTCAGTACTTTTACAGGAAGATTTTGGTTTTGTTGTTCAGGGATCAGTTTTATTCCTCTGGTCACCCTTGTTCTTCTGTACTGTTTCCTTTCCACTTACAGCATTTTTGAAGCACTGGATCCAGAAGTGCACAGTATATGGAAACTTAGTGACATAGTGGTGCCTTCTGTTATGTTTTCTGTTCCTTCCATGATTATTCATTAATTGGTATTTGGGATTTTTGGACTTACACTGATATTGTGTGCTTCCTTGGAGTGAGTAAGAATGCAAAATAAATTCAGTCTTGTTATTTTAATGTTACCTTCTGCATCTGCTCATTCTAAAATCTGGTAGTCTCTTGGGTCCATGTAACTTACGCTTTTGATATACTTTAAGAAGGCTTTTAAAGTTTTATGTCCTCTGCATGTTTTTTTTATTCACTCTTTTTCTAGGCCAAATGTATTGTACTCTTCTATTTAACCACAATAGATTGTAATTTTTACTTTACTCTGTTGAATAATAGAAATCTATTACTATACCCAAGAATATTCTTGGTATTCATGTTGCTTGTTGTGTTTTGAGGCTTATGATTGAAGTAAGCAGCAGGTGACTGGAGATTGTCAGAACAATTTCTATTTGCTGCTTCTGTATAAATTCATTTTACTGTTTCATTATTACATGTAAATGGCAGTTACTTAGGCAACCCACCTTTTTATTTATGATGGAAGTAAAACCTTTTTCATAAAAGAGAGAAAACAAAAGAACAACTGGGGAAAAGCCATGTGGGAAGCAATAAGCAGTTTCCCCTGCAAAGTTTGATTTCATTGTTAAGTGGTATCTATCATTTAGATATGAACAGCATCTGGAAAGAGGGGGATCCGTTTCTACATATCCATGATCCCCCCAGCATTATGAAGCTGGATTTTTGAAGGATAAAGGTGATGCAAATAACTTAAAAAGTTGCAACTGCGCTCTGTGCTCTAAAAATTTGGGAGGCCAAAGGAAGATGATAAAATAATTTTAAAAAACCAACCAAAACCATGATACACTGTAGTTTCTACCATTACTCATATTCTTTCTTCCTCTGTCTCCCCCTCTTCCACACCCTGTGTCCCATCTTTGCTTTTCTCCTAATTTAGTGCATTTATTGGCAGTGAGAGCAATCTTCTTTCGTTATGCTAATCAGAGTGTTGATGTTAAAGGTCTCCTTCTAAAACTGTCTGCAGCAATAAGAGCAGTACAGGCTCAAGCAGAGATTTAAAAGTATCTTATTTGTCTATTTTTCTTAGCTTTATTTAATTTTCAGACATGTTCTCAATGTTTACTTTGTGCAGATTTTACCAAACTAGATACTAGAGATGGTCTTCTCTGTTGTTGATGAAATTATGTGAAAATAGCTGTCTTACGTTTTCAGCTAAATTTGGCAGAAATGTGGAGCATCAGTACAAACCTAAGTATTTGCCCTGTTTGCAGATGAAACAAAAGAAGTGTTGAAACTTGAGACAGAGCTACAATTAGATCTGTGAAGATTCTGTGATGTTTAGAGTAGCCAAAAAATGAGATAAGCATGATAATTAAGTTTCATTAAAGAAAAAAAAGTGAAGTGGTACAATTTCATGCTGCTGGAGGTTTTATTTTTCTGTCAATGCAGCCAGCTTCTCTTCATGAGCAGATCACAGTAGTTAAATCAGGCACACACAGTAAGCAGATTTATGCTGTCTTCAGAATTGTGCATAAAAACTCCTCAGCGCTTCAGGCTAAAACCTGATTTGCCACATTCTCTCAAATGTTAAGCTTTTTTTATTTGGTATTGATGTTTCTTGACATCTTGCAGCAAGGCTTGGATAGTGCTGCTACAGGGCAGTAATCGGTTAAGGAAGAATAAAGGTTTTGCCTTTCCCAGAGATGTGACCTTATTGTAAGTCTGGATTCCCTGTCATGTTAACATGTTTATTTATAAGGCAATTGTAATTTTCTTGTAAATTGGAAGTACTCCAACACATGTATTTTTGACTGCTACATGGACTCTTTTATTTTTTTTTAAATGTGCTTTTGTTTGGGTCTTATGGACACTGCAGGTATTTCAGTATAGTCTAAACAGAAAGTTGTACTACTGTACAGACCTCCCATCTGCAGCTTGAGTAATAAAAGATGCTACTCCTGTGGAGACTAAGCAGTCAAGGGTTACTAACCTAGGTGTGCCAAGCCACAGCAAATGGTTGTGGTGCCCTACTAGTGGATGGGATTGAGTAGATATTTTCCGAATCTGTGTTAGTAGCTATAACCGATTTACAGAGTGCTGTCATTCACATGCTGAGACAAAACAAATTGTTGCATTGTACTATTCATGCATGTGTGTCTTTTTTCTTCCCTGGAAGCTTGTTGCATTGTATTGTGTCATTTTGGGCCCACCTTCCATTTTGTCTATGCTATTTGGGAAAAAATAATGGCAAATCCAGGGCAGAATCAGTAATGATTGGATGAAGAGTCAGGTTGTTAAATTTGTACCCAATGTGTAGAGCTGGGTCTTGCTGAGCTTATTGACAGATTCATCAGCAGCACATCTGAGTTTACTTCAGGTAACTCGAGTTGATGCTGTTTTGATAGTTTGAGTTATTTGCTTGCTCTCTTCCTTGTCTTCCTTCCTTCCAGATTATCAACAAAGTATAGGTGTTTTTTGGGAGGTTTGTCTGCTTTAGGTTTTTTGCTAATGTGGTTGCAATGGCAATGCTTGTTCAAGGATGAGACTAGAAGCTGGCTTTTCACAGTTCTTGGTTTCTGGGGACTAACTGAAAGACTCCTGGAAGATCCTTTCTTCTGTTTTGCCTGTAACCCCCCCAAATCCCACATATTCTCTGCCCCATTTTAGCTCATAGAAGTTGGGTTTTTTGGAAGTGATGAGTTAGTTTGGTTAGCAGCGGGTTTTGATGGATCTTAAATTGTATTTTCAGCAGTTGATTCTGTAGGGGCTGGCTTGCCTACCTCTTGAAAATGTGGCAGACTGGGGTGAAGGACTGAGGGACTGAAGGAGTGGAGCTATGGTGCTGCCTGGGGAGGTCACTGGGAGAGGAATGTTTTTTTTTTTTCTTTCATCCATTTCTGTCTTACATTGCTTGGTAGCCTCCATTTTGCCTTTCAGTCCTGTGTAAGGTAGGCTAAAAATTTTCACGGAAGACAGAGACTTTTTATTTCTTTTATTATATTGGTAACAGAAACTAAAATCTAGAAAAAAGGTTCAAGCTGTAGTGTCCAAGTCTTGCCAAGGTGGATGTTGAAGTTTCCCAGTATGATGTTGCTTTTTAGATACTAGAATAATGACTTATACCTGATTTGTATCATAGCAACATATCAATTACTATCTCACAGCTACCTCATAACCAGAAGTGATCCAAACACAGATATGGAGAGGTAGAATGTATTACAGATAGTTACGCTTTTGTATGGCTCTGTTGTTCAATTGAGACATAAGGACATAAATTTTTATAATCCTTGTCAGTAAGCTGTTTTGAAAAAATTGCTAATCTTTTCCACTTCCTTTGCCAGTTGTCAAAACTATCATGATAATAACTGACTGTATTAAAGAAGGTTAGTTTTGTAGTTAAAACTCCAGGCTAGAACTCAGCAGATATGTTTCCATTACTTCTCCTGTGGAATGCTCACGTGGATTTAGGGTAAGTTGCTAAAACTCTTCACCTTTTTTTTTTTTTTGCATGTACATAACAGAAGGACCAGGCTTTTATATTCTCAGAAGAACATTGGGCATAGGAACAATACTACAGTACAAATAGAATAATTTATCTCTTGAAAAAAAAAATCTGTTTCTAAAAGTGAACTTTTTTACTGGCCTAATTTGGCACCTTCGCCTCAGGTAGCAATTCTGTGTTCACAGAATGCATGGCAGTGAGCCCCTACCTTGCTTTGTATAATTTCCCATCAGTTGTTTTAAGTCTTGTCTTGTAATTGCTGTTCTGTGGCACTAACTGAATGGGAGATTTATGATGTTTAAATATTACAAATCTGAACCTTTTTTTCCCCCTGCTTTCCATAAAAACATGGAGTGAAACTGTCACTGCTGATTATTTGAGGGAATTTTACTAATTAGAATTGCATGAGAATTCAGGCTTCTGAGCTGTCATCTGTTCCATCCCCTTCCCAAGTACTGGAGGTTTCAGTAGCTTCAGATTTCACAGTTGTCTTAAATATGTTACTTATTCTGGCAAGAGATCTCAGAGATAACATTCTGGGGTCAATTTTGCAGTTCTACCTGTGTCTGGGAAGTTTTTCTGCTTCTGCAAGCAGAATTTGGCCCTCATGTGAGGTGTAACTTTTTGGGTCCTTTTCATGCAAATGGGCTCAGTTGATTGCAGTGGCTCTGCTTGTTTCAGCGAGGGACTGAGTTGTGGCTGTGCATCTCCAGGTTGTGCGTTCCAAAATACAGGATTTGGGGTTTCTCTTATATTAAATGCAAAGTTCACAGGTGTTGGGATTCTCACAGAACCATTTGAGGGGGACAGGGGGGAAAGAAAGAATGTTTTGAAAGAGAAGTATTTGAAAGTATGAAAGCTGTGAGTTGCATGAAGGGCTGTATACCTATAGCCCACAGAAATGTGGCAGTGTGACTTGAGCTCTGTGAAGTCTGAAAGCACTGCTTTGTTGCTAACATTTCTGTGGTAAAATATATCTGTGTAGTGTGACCTCTGTTCTTCAGTTATTAAGGGTGCTTGTACAGGTTTTGGCTCTAAACAAGATATTTGAAAAGGAAAGCCATGCAATGCATCCCATTCCTGAAACTGGAGTGGCGGATATTTCTGTAGATGAGCAACATGACACAAATGCTTGATTTTGTTTGTGCAAATCAGAGGGCCTTTGTGATGCAAAGCAGCATCCTCAAAAGGCAAATGTGCTTTTTTGGTTGTAAATATCCCAGCTAAATACTGCAGTAATTGCAAGCAGAGCTTGGCATTTTTCCTCTCTATTCTCTTCATCGTTATATTTTAACAAGTTCTCATGAGACTATTAAAATGTCTTAGTTTTTGGAACATGTGGCCTAGTGGGGATAACTCTGTCTACAGATGCAGTGGGTTGGCAGCTTGATTTTGCATGTCTTTTCATTTCCCTCCAGATCCTGTGACCCAGTGTAACCTTTGGTCTCCCTCTGAAGGCCGGGGTGAGGGAAGTATGACCAGGTGACTGATGATCACTGTCAATACAGCCTGCAGACAATATGGGAATTACTTCAGCAGTCTCCCTCTCCTTGTGCTCCCCCCATCCTCTCTTAAATCAACAAATGCAAATAGCAGCTTCCTCATTTGCTGCTATCTCTGGGATGCTGCCCAGGCAGCATGGGCTTTGTTGCAGTCCTGCCTATTAAAAAAAGCAACTTCAGCCCTAGGCAGAAGGAAAAATACCAAGTGGGATGTGATTCCCCCCGCCCCCTTAATGGTTAATGCTGCTCATATTTGGTTCTCTGGCAGATACAGGTAGGAAGATGCTGAGATAAGGTAGTGCTTGATGTGTGTGGTTCAAGAGAACAGCGGGAAGTGGCTGGAGCTGTTTGCATTGTTACTCTTTGTCTGGTAAATGTCCTTCTGGAAGGGAATAAGGATTGCCCAGTGTCCAAAACTCATACCTGTGCTCCTAGAACCTGTTGACTTGAAAGTAGTGTGTATTTAACAACAGCTATGTCTTTAGTGTGTGAGAATAGAAATGCATTTGCTAGATTTCAGCACAGGCAGAAGCACAAAGAATTTGTTAAAACAACATTTCTTTACACGATCATGATTGTTTTGTTCTATGCATACTTGTGTGGCACAAATAAATAAAAATAGCTGCATTTTATATTGTTGTAAGTATAATACAGTATGTAGTATTGCATTGTACAGCATACAGTTGATATTGTTTTGCTTTCCAGATACACAACTTAACGTGAGTTGTTGTTCAGCAATTCAGGAACATAAGAGTAATGCTGTGCCAGCATTTTGTTAAAATTCTGTTCATCTTATTTTGTCATTGCATGTGAAAAGATGTTTTGGCATACATAAATAAAAGGAAAGTGATCACTTTGTACATCCAGAAGGTGGTCCTTCTCAGGTACCTTGGGATATCCAGTCTGCATTTGATGTATTAGAATTGCAACCAGCCATAATGAAGAGATTTCTTCTGAACTGCCATTAAGGAATATTAGATTAGTAACTGAATCAGGCAAATAGCAATGTATGTAAATGCTCCTACTGCTTTAGAAATGTGTGTCAGTAGTAGTTGTATTTTATAAGAAGTCTTGTGTGCAGTGTGTATTTAATCTTGGTGAATTTGAAAATAGTGACATTCTCTATTTCAAATGCTTAATAACAGTTAACTCCTGAATAAAGATACAAGGTTAAAGGAACAGTTGCAAAGCAAGGTGCTGGACTGTTAAGTTGAATATAATTCATAGAGCTAGACATTAAAATCGTTACTCAATCTTTAAATATTTTATTTTCTCAATCTCTGATTTCAAAAGTATATTTGTGTTTTATTTTTTGTTTTACTTGCTTACCAGAAAGCTTCAACATACTAATAATTTCAGAGAAGAGAGATTCCAAAAATCCAGAATTAACAGCCCCCTATGCTCCATTTCCAGTATGAATTAGTGCTTTGAGTCAGGCACTGATGAGCAACACAGTCAAAGCCTGCTTTAACTCTTACTTGCAATACTTCTCTAAGTTATGTCGCATTAAGTTTATCATATTTAAGGTTGGGGTGAATCACGTGAATTTCACGATCAGCAAGATGCAAAAGGCTGTGATAGGGGCAGTGTGACACTAGAAAGCTGTCTAATTTTAGTGTAAAGGTTTCAAATTATTTCAAATATGTTGTGTGTTTCTTTCCCATATATCTCAACAAAGGTGGTTTGATGTCAAAAAATTTCCCTATTTCATCTTCTACTTACCTGTCCTGCAGTTTCTGCATGTGTCTGCCTGCCAGCAGCTGGGCCAACAGAATGGAATATTTGTCAGCCACAGGGACTTAATATTTGCTTTTTGTTGGCCACAGGTGCTGCTGTAGCAGGTTCATTGAGGGTATGTCCTCATGTTCTGTTTGGCATCCTTTTGGTGTTCTAATCTGTCCATTGGGAAGGGAATTGTTAAAATGAAATTGTCATTATTTCAGAGAAGAGCGAGTTGGGTGGAAGAGACCTGTTCACTAGGAAGTTTTAATTTAATGAAATCTGGTTACATCTTAGAGCCTCACACCAGATTATAATGCTATCACAGCATATGCATATTGGAACATATCCAAATGGATATCTGTTGGTATCCCATATTGAATTGGAATGGGAGATTAAGCCATCTCATGGGAGAAAATCACTACACTCTTAAGAATAAAGAAAAATCATACTTTGTGTTTGATTTTTGGAACCCCTTCTTCAAAATGGCACCAGGTAGAAAAATCTGGGTATGGTTATGTGAGCTTAACTTTCTAAACCAGCATCTCAGACAAATACTCATTAAAGACATTTTGCTTGTCATCAGTTTCTCCTTGTAACTGGGATGATTTTCTTTGCTGCTCAAAGTTGTTTTGTAGCTCCCTAGAAGAAGTTTGCATGTCTTGTAGTTGTGGAAACTGCTCTTAGTGGAAAAGGGATGTATTATAAGTTATATAATTTTTGAAGTATTTTTGAAGGCCTTCTTTATGAAAGGCACTTTATAAATATTGTAATTAAATTATGGGAAGCATTTATAAGGTGAGTGGATTAATTCTTGGGTTTTTTCCCCAGTTTTTATTTGAATGTTTTTCTCTTAGGAAAGTCCCTGTAAAAGAATGGGTACAAAGAGTTCTCTCTTTGGCGTCAATGAAGTTCTGTAGTTTCATGCCAGCTACTTAAGTTCAAAGTATATTCATTTTACAATGTAAATTGTGCAGTACACTTTTATTTTTTTAAGCCTTTGTTAGAAAAGTTGCTTTCCATTGTTCATTTTGAGGTTTTCCCCCCCTTCCCTTTTGTTTTTGTTTTTCCTCAGTTTCCATTACAAAGAGCAGTGCAAAAATCCAATCTTCCCCTTCCAAAGTGACCCGGCGTTCAATGCAGTCTCCACAGAAATCTGCTCCAGTACCAGCGCAACGGGGCAGGAAACCAGGTCGGGGCAAACCCCCTGGACAGTCTGCAGTTCCCAAGAAGGGCAGGTCTCCTAAAAATATTCCCCTGACAAAAAGCACCTCTCATACTGAAAATCTTAAAACAAGGAAAAAAAGTTTAAAACCTGGAAAAAAGGTTAGTCCTTATCTACTACTTTACTTTATATTGCAAAATTTTGTAGTGAGATTTTTAATTATTATTACTTAATTTTCTATCTTCTCTTCAGCCTTCAGGGCTTTACTGTTTTCAGCAAGTGATTACAAGAAAAAGTTTAGAATAGCTCTTCTGGAATATTTTAGTATAAGATCCTGTGGATTATTTTATTCCCAAAAAAGATTACTGTTTTATTAATGGGTGAGTAATTGGTGTTGAAAAATGTTATTCTGAAGTAGAGAGACAGGGAAGCATTTAAGCTTTTTAGTTTGGGTTAGTTTGTTACTGAACCGTGTATATATATATATATATATATATATATATATATCTTTCATTTTTGGGATTTTTTTTCAGGTTTAGAAACAAAGAATTAAAAACAGTGAGGACTTTATTGTATAATTTAGGCTTCTTAAGCATACAGCTGGATTTGCCAAATGAATCTTGTGGATACTCCCTAATCCTGGAGCTTCTACTAGCATGAAGCAGGAAGCTTCTTTTTCTCTAGATGCAGGCCTAATTCTGCCCTGGTTTGAAAGGCACGATGCCTTTCTCCCTGCCCAGCTGAGTCAGACCAGCAGTGCTGGCAGCTGTCTCCATCTTCAGCTCTGGTAGAGCTCTTTGGTCAAGTGCACACTGGAGCTCTTTGCTCAGGTGCACACCGGAGCTCTTTGCTCAGGTGCACACTGCAGCTCTTTGGTCATGTATGCACTGGAGCACTTTGCTCAGGTGCACACCGGAGCCCTTTTCTCAGGTGCACACTGTCCCTTCACCCCACTTCCTGCTGCCACTGACAGCAGCACTGGCACATGAAAAATCCCCAAGTGAGCCATTTCAGGGAGCTCAACTGGTAGACAGCTAGCACAGCATCTATCCCTTCTACTTTCTTCTTTGTCTGCTCCACCCCAAAAAAGCACAAATTCTACAGCTGCTGCAAGGAAGAATAGGATCACAGCAGGGCAGACTTAGGGCAATTTGAATTGCCATGGAAGTACAGTCTATTTTCTGCGGCTTGCTCATGCACAGCAGGCTGTCCAAGAAAAGTAGCAATCCTGCAATGTCTTTCCTCAGGCAATTTGAGTCTGTCCTTGTGCTCCTTCCTGCTTTGCATTAGCACTAGTGAGGAGGTGGGGGGCAGTGCTTTTTCCTGGTGTTTTTTGGTTTGGTTTTTTTTTTGTGTTCATTCCTCTTTCCTCCAAACAAGAATCAAAAAGTAGAAGTTTAGGGGCTTTTCTCCTCCAGTCTGCATCAGTGTGGGCTGTGGGATCTATGGGAACAGGTGGAGTAATGGCAAGGTGGGGATTCTCCCTTCTGGTGATGGTGCTGATCAGTGCTAGTGAAGTAACATTGCTAGAGCATAGGTGGAAGCTCTTGTATGAAACTGGAAGCAGCACTTCATGATGATGATCATAAGATAAGAAATAATTTTGGGCACCATAAATTGAAAGCTGAGCACTCTTCTCTGCTGCCTGCCCCTTGCAGTCAGACATCCAAACTGGTAGGCTACTGATGGAATTGGTCTCCAGTTTTGTTTCTCTCTTACTTGGTGTATAAAAATGCACAGTGACAGAGATTAAAGAGGAGAAAGGTGCTCCTATCCAGGCTTAGCTGGTGGGTGGGGTGTTCTTTGTAAGTCTGGACAGGGCTTTAAAGGACAGCACTGAACACAGGACTGTCATATCTTAAGGTGTTATTCAGGTGTGGCAGGATGTGCACTTGCATGTAAGAATTTTTTCCTATCGCTCTCATTAAAAAGAAATTGAGAGGCTTTATCTATGTTTTGATACAGTAATTGGAGGCACCTTGCCATTAGAAGAGGCTTCTGGGCCCTGGGTGTCTGAAGGTGTCTGCTTGGAGCATATGACACCTGGTTTGTGTGAAGTGCTTGGAGGTACTGTTTGGGGAATGGGTGTTAGTGCTGACATACCCTGTCCTGGGGCAGCAAATCTGAGGTTCCTCTATGCACTCCTGATTTCCTCTGCGGGACCAGGCAACAGAGGGGTTTTGCAAAATCTAGGTTTAATGCATCTAATTTGGGATTTTTATTTTGTTAACTTTAGCATTAACTTGAAAAATTAGCTTCTCTTGAGAATTTGCAGAAGGCTGTTATTGCTTTGGTAAGTGATTAAATTGCTAAGATGTTATACATATGTGCAAACTTTTCTTTGGACTATTACACCTGTTAGCATAAGAGTAAGGAGAGGAAATGGGGCTTTGTGGGAGTTCTGCAGACAGGGTGTGTCTGACATGAAGTGCAGCCATACAGCCTGTACACCTCACAGTGTGTATGCAAATATGCAATTGGTATGTGCCAAGAGGCTTGAAAGTGCTTTTTTTCTTCCATCCACCCCCCCAGACTGATGCAAAAAAACCCCTCTCCAGATGTTGCACTAAATGGTTGTGCTTCAAGTGTGAGCTGGCTGTTTGGTGTATTTAGGGACATTGGTATCTGACTGTCTCTCTGTAGAGTTGTTTGAATTTCTTTGCCCCTTTAGGTTTGTTATGCTGCATTATTTATCATTTTGCAGATACTAACTTTTATTATACAGCTAGAAATGTTGAGCTGTTGCATCATTTTTCTCCTTTATTTAAATTTTTTCTGAGCTCTGTAAGTATGAGATGCATGTTGGATTTTGTTTTTCATTTGTTTCTCACAGCTTGCACTGTATGTTTTTACTCTTCCATAATAAAGAAGGAACCTCTATACATCTCTTTCGTTATATTTTAAAAGTACACTTTACATAACAGTGCAAAGAATTCCTTTCCGAATTTCTTAAGGAAACCCCTTGGTCTGAGTGTGAGTACCAACCCTAAATTCAACCCCACAAAAAGAGTTTTTAAGCGTGAGGGTGAAGCTGCTGAAGTTGTCCTGGTGGTACAATCTGTGAGCCCTCTGAAGGCAGAGCTGGTGTGCCCTCCCAGCTGGCAGAGGCCAGCCAGATAAGGCACTGTGCCCATCATGGGGGGTGCAAAATGAGAGCCTCAGCTGAGCAAGCATAACGTGCTATATTCCCTTCTGAGGGAGAAGATAGGAAACAGCCAGTGAGTCTCACCACTCATGTGCATTGGTGTGGAGAGGGATGGTTCCTCTTAGTTTAGTGTTTGTATTTTGTTTTCATTCCTACATTTTCCCCCATTTCCTCATCTTTTCCCTCAATATGACCACCCATTTTTGGTAGTGTGGTAAAAGAAAACTGTCCCCCCACCCCCAAGAATCCCTGCTACAGGGGGCCTTCAGGAATGTTGGACTTCAGATCAAAACCTCAATCTTCCCAAGTGCATTTTTTTAATCTGTATTTAGGATGGAGACCTTTCTGTCACCCAGTGTTAAGATAAATGGTCAGTTCCTGACAAGTACATCACTACTTGGTTCTGTGCCACCTCATCTCATTCACAATGCAGTGCCAAGCCTTGGCATTCTGTTCCTTACGTTCGTGGTGATTCCCCCCAGTGCCATATTGTTAAGTACTTTCCCCAGCCAAACCCATCTTCTCCGAAATGTAAGTGGCACAGAATTTTTTTTAAGTGCCCTGGATTTCAGAAGAAAGTTAATTTCTTCTTTCTAGGTGTTGTGAAGTTAAACGCTGCTTCTTTTAGGAAGGTATATATTCTGATTGCTCTCTACATGGTTTTCAATACATTACTTGGAAAATAGGCTGATTCTAGAAGTGCAGAGGATGAATACTGCTAAATGGAAGAGGGCTTAGCCTTCCTTAGCAAATTGACTGAAGTTTTACTTCACTATATATCAGTTTTAATGGTAAATCCTTATCACATTACCACAAGTCTCTGCTGTGTTCAGCAGAGATTACCGTGGGTAATCTCTTACATTCCTAATTTTTGCTAGGTAAAAGAGTGAAAAAGTAATCTGTTCTCATGCAAGAATAAGTGGTGAAGGAAAAAGTGATGAACTCCAATTTATTATTTCTTTTATTTCGATGTATTTTCATAGTATGTCAAAACACATCTCTGATGACCAGAGACAGGACACAAGGGAATGGCCCGAAGCTATGTCAGAGAAGGTTTAGGTGGGATAGCAGGAAAAGGTTCTTCACCCAGAGGGTGATTGGGCACTGGAACAGCCCCCCAGGGAAATGGTTGCAGCACCAAGTCTGACAGAGCTTGAGAAGAGTTTGGACGCTCTCAGGCACAAAGTCTGACTCTCAGCGTGTCCTGTACAGGGCCAGGAGTTGGACTCAATGATCCTTGTGTGTCCCTTCCAACTCAGGACATTCTGTGATTCTGTGAAATGTCTTACATGTGCACATTTCTTTTCTAAACCCCAGTCCAAACCAAATTACAGGATTCTCTTTTCTTCAGGTGGAGAAGATAATGCACATGGACCAATCTCTGAATTGCTGTGCTCTGAACTCTGGTTATCTGTCATATGATAAGCTGCAAATAAGTTTGCTTTGGGAAAGGAAAATGTTTTGGCAACCAGCATGACTGGATTGTAGCTACAGGCTTGTTTGATATCTTGCATGAAGCACCTGAAAATTCCTTGAAGTGATTACTTGAGAATTTCAACCCCTTTGAAATAAGCTGAGGAAAAATACAGGTGCACTGTAATGTTGACACCTAGATGTGACTTAGGGTTTTTATCCAGTACATACACAGCTCAGCTAACTTACTTGAGCCGTGATAAACCCAGCTGGAAGGGCATGGGCAGGAAAATACCCTGGAATACTTCTTTCTAAGATTTTTAGAAGAGTCATGAAGTAGTATATAAAGCTCTTTCTTTTCCCACTTTTTAGGCAAAGGTGCGCTCTAAGTTATTTGTATTCCACTGCATTACTAAAGTAGCTGTAACTGCGAACTGAGTGTTTCTGGTCTTCCTTTCCTGAACTTTCTCTTCTCTGCTGGGTATGGTACTTTTCTAATAAAGAATCACGCACATTCATTAAGATGGTAATGATAGCAGGAAGGTTGTGCAGACTCCTTAAAAAACATTAAACATTTTGACTTTTTTTTTTTCTCTCTTAACAGAAAAAAGTCTTGCCAGAACAACTGACTCCTACATCTCTTTCTCCTCAGTCATCTCCTGAGGGGGAAAACGGCACTGCACAGGTACTTAAAGATGGAATCAGTTTGTCTGGTGCAACTGCAGCAGTTATATCCACAGGTAAAAAACAAAGAAGTGTATGAAATGGCTTCCATGTCAAGCAGTTTCATTTTTATGAAGAATGTGCTGCAAACTTATTACTGTAAATCATCCAGCTGCCTTATTTTTGAAAGATATTTGTAGGAGCCAGAGTTACTTTTCAGAACTGGTATTTTGATGCCCACATTATAGCAATAAGTTCTGGGGTGTGGAGAGTTTTGTGCAGGAATGGCTTGATAAGAAAGGACACAGAAATGTAGAGAGTTTTGTGCAGGAATGGCTTGATGAGAAAGGACACAGTCAAACTGGCCTGATAAAACTAGATGGGAAAGGAGGCTAATGATATCTTGAAGGACAGGGTGTCCTTCAGGAGGGAAAGTCTCGGTAAGACTGTATCAATAAGTTGCAGAATTAGGGACTGAGAGTTAGCTCTAAAATCACAAAAATGCAGAAGAGACCTTCAGATGATGTAATGACGCAAATAACACATTAACCAATGATGAGCTATAGTTTTGCACTATGCATGAGCTAATTAAGTATTGTATTTAACCAAGTGTATGACTATCATTAAACTGAGAGTTTGCTGATGACCATCTGGTGTCGCCTCTCCCTTCTTCGACAAAATGGTGACCCCGACGACACTGGGGCACTGGGACTTTTGATAGATCTGCTAGACCTGGCAGTTTGTTCCTGTGTGAAGAAGGAAGCTGTACAGTTCTTTCATGTCTGTCCTACTCCTTAATGTATGAAATGGGAATAGATGTAGCTAAAAGCCCATATGATATTCTGATCCCATGCAAGCTGTACTGTAATGTTACAAAATGGAGATTTTATCTCTATATAGCCTTACATTAAAAGAAACAACTCTGTTAAAACCCAGTCGTGGCAATCAGAGGTAATACATTCCTCTTTCCTCATGTTTGTTTTTTGGGGGTTTTTTTTGCCTCTAAATATAACAAAATGTGTCTTGAAAAGGATTGGCAGAAAAGAAAGAAGCCAGTATATTAACTAACCCATTGAGGAACTGGTAACCCTATAGTGAAACGATTCATATATTGTCAGCCAAAATCTCAGAACTTTCTAAAAACTCCATAAATTACCATAATTTTGCTTGGGGTGCTTTTTTACATTCAAAATCTGTTTTTACAATAGAAGTTGTCAGGCTCTTCTCACGCCCAGTTTCCATCATGGATGAGGGGAAAACAAGTACCTTTTTCCTAGGAAAATAAATCTTTTGCAAGTTGTTGCTGAGCCCAGGTAGAAAATGCCATGCTATTGTTGTTGATGTGTCTTTGATTACTTGTACAAATAGATTTCCTTCAATTTACAGAAATCAGAGAGTAAGCAGATATGCACAAAGACATTACATCATTAAAACTCTTGTAGAAATATTTTATTTTTAAATGCTCAGAGTTTTTATCTAAAATCAAACTACAGTTCAGAAAATATGTAAGTCCTTTGTGTAACAGAATGTTTAGATTGCTCAATCACCACAGAGGCACATATTTTCATTAAGCTGTAATAATGTCTTGGGTGCATTCATGGTCATGTGGCAGCCAGGATGAACAAGAGAAAAAAAAAATCATCATTTACATGTTTCCCATGTCCTTCTGCCTTGGCAGTTGTTTTGGAAGATAGTTTCACATTGTCTCTTTAAAAAGTAGTTACAAAAGTCCTATATGATTGTTTTGTGCTACACCTTAAACCACCTTACAGTGTTTGTAAAGAAGTGTTTATTTAGCAGACAAGCCACATTGCAATGTGGAAATCCTGTGAATGGTTCAGGTCTTGTGAAGCTGCAGGCCTTTGGTAGCCACTCTGTGTGATGTATATGTTAGTGCCATATGGGAGCTTCAGAATGAGCATCAGTGGCAGGTATATAACATAGGGTTCTCTTTGTTGCAGCTTCTCAAGTAGGAAAAATATTAGGCAGTAACTTGGTAATGCCTGCTTTGTAGAATTGTGACTTGGTGGTTTGGAGTACCTGCCAGTAATTTGTACTTTACTGGAACTAGTGTATGAGCAGAGATTAGTCAAAACACAAGCACAGATCCCGTCAGCTTTGTTACATTAGTGAGATAGAAAAGGGCTTCAGAAAGCAGGACGAAAAGTGAGTTTAGGATTCAGTCAGGAGAACGTTGGTAGAAGAGCACTTTCTGCATGCTCTGAAAGTAGGTGTGCATGCTCAGCTTCTTGAGTTGACCAGTATAACTTTTCTGCAGGATTAAAACTAAAGTGACAATTTGCAGTTCTAACTTGGAATTGTGTCTTGGTTCCTTGGCAGTAAATATGGCTTGTACCTTTTCAGTGTGTGTTTATGTGAACAAGCATGGAAATTCTGGGCCTCACCTGGATAAGAAGAAGGTTCAGCAGCTTCCAGACCATTTTGGACCAGGTCCTGTAAATGTGGTACTTCAGCAGGCTGTACAGGCTTGTGTGGATTGTGCCTATCAAGCCAAAACAGTCTTTGGATTTCTGAAATCTGGCCATCATGGAGGGGAAATGATAACTGGTATGTGAAGATGCTCTGTTTCTTTTGTTTCTTATTGAACTTGAGGTAGGGCAGAAGAACTAAAGTAGCTGCAATGAATTTATGTCACTTTTGTAGCTGTGTGAACATTGATGATGTATGACTTATCTTACTCTGAGTTCAGAGTGATTTGAGCAATTTAAATTAAAATATAGCAATAGCAGTGTTTGATTTACAAATGCACAATGCAGTTAGTTTCTTACACTAAGTAGAGCTTGTGTATCTCATTTAGCAGCTGTAGCCAAACATTTGTGAAATAAACTCACTACAAGTGAAATAATCAGCTTTATTAGTTCAAGTCATTCGCATAATCTTATCCATGCACAGTGTTTGTGTTCTTAAAGCATTAACCAAGTGGGTGACAAGTCTCAAACTAATCTGTTTAGCTTCCAGGCAAGAGATTCCACACGTCAAAGTTGCTGCTGCTTCCCTTGCACCATTCCCCAGAACTGCAGCAGTATCTTAGGTCACTCTTCATCCACCAAAGTCACCTATTATGGAATAGGTTTATTTCTATTACATATTGATGGCAGGTCTGTAGATAAATTATCTCTATGTCTCAATCTGAATAGCTGCTGCTTGACATCTTTTCCTTCTAGGCTAGGAAGTATTCTATCTACAACAGTTAGCACATCAATTCATAATTCCATCAGTGGTGGTAAAAGACCTGGCATTACTTTAATCTCTTTACATTAACACCAGATGTGAAAGATGATTAGTGGAATAGAGGTTCAATTAAGTACTCATAAAGATGTTGCTGTCTAACTGTATTTAAAGAGCAGCATCCCAACCTGTGTGTGGCAGAACTACAGTGAGCCTTGCTCAGGCATCCCCCTGAGTTTGTGCACAAAATGGGTGCTGCTTCTCTGCTGTGTAGTAGAGGTTTAATGGCATCATATATATGTGGTTTTGAAACTGGTACTGCCTTATTTTTTCAATATATATGAACATTTGTTATATTATTAATACCTTGCTGTACCTATTTCAGACAAGTCAATTTTGTGGAGCAAAATGCCCTGAGATGTTCACTGCCAATATTCTGTTTGTGATTGTTTATCATCACGGGCTAAATCACAGGCCAGTGGCATCTCTGAGCTGTGACTGAGTAATTGAAAATAATAATTTCAAACAGGAGACAGAAATTTCAGATTCCTTATGTAGTTGTGGCTTGTTTGCATTCAAAAATTCTGTACAAAAGGATTTACTGCTGTGCACCTGGCTTCACCCCAGGGCCTGTATTCTGGATTTGAGGAATCTGGCGATGTGGACTGCTCTGGAAGCAAGAGTTCTGGTCTGGCTGATAGTAAACCACAAGGCCCCAGTGGGTTTCTAGTGTTCTTGAGCTCTTGCTTCTCCTTGGCTTGTCAAACAGGTAGCTGAGAAGTGGTTGAGCAAACACTCCCTGTCATTTTATCAAAAATTTGTGGGTGATAAATTTTGTGAAGCATAAAATAAGATTTAGACTAATGTAGCACATTACATCTAGCTGTGCACATGAGTAGTAAGGAAGAAGAGGGAAGCAACAGTAGAATAAAATAAGGAAATACAATTGTAGCCCTTTTGTTTTAAAGTTTGGAGGGTGGCTTGTTGTTTTGATTGGGGGTTTTTTTAGCCTGTCAAGAAAAAAAAATGCTGTGGCAGAGAATAAGCAAAGAAATCTTACGTCATTTGTGAACTGATGCTTTTATAGAAAGTATTATACCTGCTATAGGATTAAATGGTGTGCTGATGAGGACATGGATAAAATAATCTTGCTGGAATACATGGAATAATTAATGGATTCTTTTGGTTCAGCTACCAAAGAAAATAATTGTTTTGAATAACATTAAATTTAGGATTTTACAATCTTTTCTTTCAAACTGTTTTATTTTTGCTTAACGCATAAGCTTTCAATTCAGGCAAATAAAACAGAAAGGAAATTAAAGGCTTGATTAGCAAGCCCACTAATGGTGGTGGTGTCAGCCCCTTTTTTTCTCTTTGTAGCACAGAGACTATGGTGTTTGATGGAATGAAAAAGATTGAGGCTCAGATAAATTCTCTCAAGCAGTGAATTAAAATCAGACTCTAGGATGAGTGTCATCAGTATCAGAAAAACACATTTCTCTGATTGTTTCGTTCTCAGTCTTTTTCTCAGCTTGAACCTGGTATGTAAAACATACTTAAAGAATGGAAGGTGAAGAAATGAGTATGACTCTTCATCCTGAGGGCTAGGGTTGCACATACAAGCTCCAGTCCCTGTTAATGTATCATTAAAATTGAGATTATTGCACCTCAGAGGTACTCCTTTTTATTTTTTCCCCTAGCATTTATCTGGGAAGTAAGATGCTTATGTTTTTCCCAAGCAGAGGAGACAGTTGAGCCTGTGGATCTGGATCCCACACCCTTGGTTGGAGTTTGTATGGGTGCCCTCAGGTGTTAAAGAGTCTGGGGGAGCTGTGTTTGCACTGGCTCTTTATTTGTGGATTTTTCTCACATGTTTTGCTGGGGCAGTCACCAACACCTCAGCTGTTTCTTGCTTTATCCTCTTGACAACTCCTGACTAACATTGTTCTTTTCAATGCTTTCTTTTCCAAATGAGAAATTAAGGGGTATAGAATAAGATGTTTTCCCAAAGGCTGTATAGGAAGATCCACAAGTGTATTACAGAGCATTTTGAATTTCTGCTGTAGCTGACTACTACCTTGCAGTTAATTTGTCAGGGGGTCAAGCTATGGTAGGTCTCACAGCCCATTTGCTCTCCAGAACTGGTTAAGTTCCAAGCAAAAATTTGCCTTTGGAGACTCCTTCTCCAAACAGGATGTAGAGGACCTTGTGTCTGAGCTACATGTGGGACTGTTAATCATTAGCATTTCATTTGGACATTGGAGCCTGGAATAAACTTAATAGGCCATGGGAACACTTCAGTGTTGTAGTACTGACTCTTAGACTTCAAGCACTTGCACTGGTCGGTCTGTCATGAAAGCAGATGGAAGAGGCAGCTCATTGTTGTTGATGCTGGCTGGATAATTCACATTAATCAGAAGCTTCCTTACATCAGCAGTGTAAGTAATTGACACTTCAGATTTCATAAGGAAGCCTAAAATATGCTAGACTTAGGCATTTTCTTTGGTTTTGTGTATATTATCTGTCTCTTTTGTAACACAATATGGAAATATTCCTGAATTCAGATCTGTGAGTAAAGGCTTTCTTGTAATTTCTGGCCTTTTTTTTTTTTTTTTTTTAAGCATCTGCTACCAACAAAATGTGATCCTTTAAAGCTCTGCTTATCATTTGGAAACTTATGTTAACAACAGAAAGCTGCATGACAGGCTGAAAACAAAAAAGACAAATTGATGCATAAACCTGGTGTTTATGCCGCTTCTTTTCAGCCCTAAGCTTAAGTTGCAAGTTTGTTCCTGCTTTGTTCTAAAGCCTTCCTAATCACAAGTAACTAAAAGTTTCAGCTGATGTAATTATTTATCCATGTATCTGTAGTATTGATTCTTTTCCAAACCTTTCTAATTTTCACAAAAAGAAAAATATCCTCAGCTGCCACACTGTTTGAGGGCAAGGAAAGAGATCAACAAGGAAAAGACATAGGCATATATCCAGGCTTTTTGTAATCACTCAGTTTAAAAGACAGCAGATCCATTTGTGGCTGCTGTGGTATCTCTGCCACCTAACTCCTGTTGAAATAAATGGGTGCTTGACCACTGTAGTGTTGACAGCAGGATAGATTTCTCTAGGGATAAAATAGCAAATGACAAAACAATTTCTAAGTCAGAATTTCAATGGTAATGGATGCCAGCACCTTACCACAAGTATTCTCCATTCAGTTAGAAACTGAGAAAAACAAATACTAAATTTTTTGTTTAATTTCTTTAGGGTTTTTTTTGGCTTTTGGTTGTTTGGTTTTTTTAAAATAACTGTTTGGGCTTTTTGTTGATTTTTTGGAGGATTGTGGGGTATTTTTTTAGCAAGTATTGTAAAGGGTTTTTCTTGTGCTATCTCCTATAAATAGGTGGTGGAGAGTTTGCTGCTTTGTAAGGGATGGAAATTCCACATAAAGTTTCAGTGGCGAGGGAGTTGTAAATTTTGTTATACTGGTGTGAATCCAAAATTATTTTATTAAAATAAGTTCCCATAGAGCAAATTTAAATTGACATGGATCCCATGGAAGGTGAAATCAGTCCTTTGGATATAAATTTTTTGAACTATCAGCATGATTGTTTACTCCTCTCATGTCTTGCATGGTTTAAATCAAATCTGGATGTCTTCTTCTTTAAGTTAATGATGGTGTTTTACTATACTTCCTGATGCTTGGGGGGTGTTTGACATAATCTTCTTATTCACAGCTTCCTTTGATGGGGAAAAGCATGCCATCAATCTTCCTTCTGTAAACAGTGCATCATTTGTGCTGCGCTTCTTGGAGAAACTCTGCCACAGTCTGCAATGTGATAATCTCTTCAGTAGCCAGCCTTTCAGCCCTTACATGGGATGTGCACACAGTCCTATGGAGTACGATAGGAGTAAGCCAGGTACTGTTACTCACTTGTTACTTTCAAATGCTGATATTTCTGAGAAATGTGGGGGCTTTAGGAGATGCAACTTTTTAGTCTTTCTGTGACAAGAATTGCTTGAAATTAATACACTTCAGTTCTTAGTGAATTGGTTCCAGTGTGGAAGTGCTTTGACAGTAATGGATAGGTCATACCACATGTGCAGAAATAATTTTCTTCAGCAAACTTCTCCTTGTAGGCAAGTCAGAAAACATATGTACTTAATCACAGTGATACTGCTAAAAAGACAAGCTTTAAACTTCACGTTTCATTTGTTAAATTTATGTTCGGCTCATAAACTAAATTTACCAAAAGATGCTTGCTCCCTGTGAGAAGGCACTTCCCCTGAAAGGGAGTTCAACACAAGTATGAAGGTTTTTATTCTCTTTTTACCTTACTTAGGGGTGGCTCAAAAATTTTTACATTCTACTATGTACAGTCCAATGATCTAGTAGAAAAACTTGTGAAATTGGCTGCTTGTGAAATTTTGTGTGAGTCCAGTATATTTACTGCACCAGGAATGTAGAGTGAAGGGGAGATGCAATTACTTGCCCAAGATCTCCCAACAGGTTTTTGTAGGACCTGGTATTAAAAGTCCCAGATAAAGCCAGGAGTCACAGCTGAGATACCTTTGTTATCAAGACAATTTCACAAGTTTTGTATTGGCAGTGAAACTTACTCAGAGCTCTTTGATAGCTGAGTCTGTATCCTGGGTGCTGCTGTAGAAAATGTTTTTCCTCTTTCCAATGCAGAAATTATGTTTATAATTCTATCTATTGTATGAAAGTTCTTTGTTTAACTGTTCAGGAAGGTAGACAGGGTCGAGGTTATTCAGCTTTGAAATTTTGTATTGAAGTGACTGAGTCTGTGTGACGCAAGAAATGGAACTCTAACCTGGTGAATGGCTGATGTCTGTCTTTGCTTCTGTCTCTGGACTTAATCCATGAGCAGCTTTATGCTAGAGTAACAGGTAGTGACTTTTCCTCTTCACAGCCAAAGAAGAAATACCTGAAAACAGGAGTGCTAAACGATACCCTCAGGACTCTCCACCATACACTGCTCCTCTTTCCCCTAAGCTTCCCAGAAACGATGCTCATCCATCTGAAGGTAATTACATTATGTCAGAATTATATATGAGGATTATTTATGGTTTCAGTATTTCCAGTCAAAAAGGACTGAGTACAACATATGTATCTGGTTTGTCTCTAGCCTTTGACAGGTCAGGGTGGAAGTATGTTCATTAATGATCACTGGCACAGATTTTGCACTTAAGGAAGATCTACTGCAAGTTCCAGCAGTGCTTTACCTAAACCCACAGCCTTTTCTGTGAAGGGGCTCAGGCACTCAGGTGACAGATGAAGCCTCCTGCTCCATGTAGGGCTGCTGAGCAGAAAACCAATTGCCTTGAAATGGGTTAGGAGATAATTGGAGGCAACTCTTTACTCCAGGCTGGGTTCATTAAGTGAGTAAGGGTGCACTCTTGTAAAACAATTCAGCTGAGTTTATGGCTAGCTAGCTGCCAGTGGAAGTTGTGCTGCTCCTGCTTTTATTGCCTCCTTATCCCTGCACTGTGTCCTAGCCCACTCCCTCCTCCCTTTCCCTGGCTGGGTAGTGAGCTGAAGCACTGAACAAAATCACAGAAAAAATTCTGGTGAAGAGTCTTGTTTTACTTCTCTGGAGTGACTCTCTGTGGACTTGGATGAGCACAGGGAAGGGCTGAGTGGAAAGCAGCCATGGCCAGGGGGCAGTTTGCCCCCTGAGTGACAGCTCACTCTTAGGCTGGTGTAGTTCACAGATAAAATAACACTTCTTCCTGTGCTGCAGCTCAGCTGCAGTAACTGAGCACATGTCTAGTCTTAGTCTGCCTCAGATGTGAAGTAAAGCATCTAGGTTTAAATGTCAGTGAGAGAGACACAGCAGAATGGTTGAGTATTTGCTATTTAACTTGTTAAGACATGGTAAGTTGATGATACTGACTTATCCCATCTGATACATACTTTCTCTTGCAGCAAGATATGGTGCACATCATTTCCAAGGGCTTTTTTGAAGTATAGTGGGGATTAGTATTTTTTTCCTCCTTTTTTTCTTTCTTTTTGTTTGGGACCTTGAAATGATTTTGTATCTATTACCATGAGTGGAGGCAGGATATCTCTTCTGTGCATATTAAAAAGCCAAAAGACTACAGTTAAAGCAGAAAAGGATGTAAAATTAAAATGTTCCAAACAATAACTTACTTAAAATTATATGTCTTATTATTTTGTGTATATATAACAAATTCACATCTTTATATTTCCAGTAGCTGTTATTGTATACAGTTCTGCATTGATTATTGACTTCTGTGTCTTCACAAAAGAAGTTCTGGTTTAATTCTAGAGATACATTAGATATCTCAGTTACATTTCTGGTACTAACATAATAAGTGTGGAGCACTTAACACTCAAATGAAGTTGTTTCATTTGGAGCAAAACAAATGTTTAAGTAGATCTGCAGTATGTTGTAAGAAATCTTACTCAAGTAAACATGAGTGCACATACTGCTTTTTATTCCTTGTTTGCTAGTGGATCTTCTACAGATGGAGTTAGGGTACCCTTTAAAGTACTTTTTAAGATCACTAGTTCATTGTAAAATGCAGTTACTTGAATAAAAAGTAATTAAAGTAAGTGTTTTTCCATAGTTTCAGAGGTTTGAATTTGTACTCTGTGTATTTTAACAGGCAAAGTGTTCTCTAGCATTGTGTGTTTCCCATTAGGACAATGTCCTCTGCTGAAAATCTGGAGGCAATTTTGTAGCGGTCAGTCATGGGTTGGTTAACAAGAAAGATCTGCCCCCAAAAAGTTCTGGTTCCACTGAGACACAGTCACAGTTGTCTTAAAATAGTTGTTTTGAAATATCATTTGAAGAAAAAATGGAGTAATTGTGGGAAAGTCTTTCAAACGGCTCGTTTTCCTTCTGATCTGCTCAGGGATATGCTTTGCAGGTTTTGCTGCCTTTCTTGCTCAGTAACAGTTTCTTCTTAAAGTTATGAAAGATGAAGAAGGAGGGAGTGGGGAATAACTCAGACTCCCTTCCCCTGAAAACAGAGTGTTCCTACTACTGTGTCCAATTACATCATTTTGTTATGTATGAGACAGAACAACTGGCTTCTAATTCCCAGAAGAGCCTCAAGAAAACAAAACATCCAGTTCCTGCTAAGGCTTCAGTGCCTAAACAGTCAGCTCTCATCCCTACATTTGAAACTTAAGGCCTCTTACTGGCCTTTCATTAATCTACCCAGTGGTCAGGCATTCTGCAGTGGAGCCTCCCATCTCCTTCCATACCTCTGTTATTCACAGCTGCTCAAAATGCCAAGGTAGGGGAACTGTGTCGCTCCATGGATTGCAATGCTCCATTTCCTAGATGCCAATTTTGCTGCATTTTGTTTGTGGAGAAGCTGGATGGATGGATTGGAAAGTGGATTGGATACTGTAGCTACTGAACAGAAAGTCTTACCTAAAAAAAATGAGGGGAAATATGCCAGCTTTTCCATCTTGTGTATATGAGTTTAGAATTTACAGAAAGATGAATTCAAATGCTGATATCTTGGAGAAAAAAAAGCAGAGTCGATCTTTCCCAAACCTACTATTTCCTTCAGGATATTTAACATCAGAGAGAAACCTGGGATATAATTGGAATGAATACAATTAAGTTCTTTTGCAATGCAGTAATTTTTTAACATTTTTCCCACAGAAATCCTGACAAAGATAATGTAAACCAATTATTAAAAAACAAACAAACAAAAACAACATACTACCAGGTTCCTGCTAGTTTACCATAAAACTTTTAAAAATGTTTTTTCTTATTATGTTACATGGCTGATATATGCTATAATACTCCAGTTGAAACTGTCTGCTGGGGAGTGTTGTCTCCATTGTTCCATCCTACCTTTTAAGACTTCTGAAATCTGAATGTACAGGTTCAGTCAGTTAAACCTTATGCTCCTTCATACAGCTTTGCTGTAACAATTTAAGGTATCACCTCTGCCTTTCAGCCTTGGACTGAGATGTGGTTTCATTCTCCACAGCTCTGATTTTCCCTTGGTTGGCTACTTTTTAATTTTATAGTGTGCATCATTGTCTTAATCTCTTAAAGTCTCTCTGAAATTCTGTGGAATGATACCTTCTGTTTTTAATCTCGGTAAGTTGCTGTAAGTACTTCTGAGAAATAGAAAGACTTTTATTTTCCTCTTTCTTTTCTTCAAATACCTCAGTAGCTTCTTTGTTTTTGTGACTCAGGTCTGACAAACTAGAAAGTTTTGCAGCGGTTATTTTGAAAGTTATTTGTATGAAAGAGAAGGAGTTGTATCCATAAAAGCTTCTTTATTCCATGACCATCAAATTTAGTAAAAGATAAGGAGTCCAGGAAGGCTGGACATAAAGATGCAGGAGCAGGCTGTCCTCACATGCTGAAAGACAAGCCTGCCTGGAAGAAGACTGTCCTGGGTGAACAGAAAAGTTTGGCTGGAACTCAGGGAAAAAAAGGACTTTGGAAGAAGGGGCAGGAAAATCAGAAGGACTACAAGAATGCTATTAGGTTATTTGGGGCAAAATTTGTAAAGGTCAAAGGCCAAATAGAACTTAATCTAGCTACTGCCATAAAAGACAAGAAAATTTTTGTTTCATTTTTCTCAGCAGTCAGGGGAGGGCTAAGGAGAATCTCAAGCCTTTATTGCATGTGGGGGGAAACAAAGTGATGAAGTTTTAGGAAGGCTGTTTGAAGTACTTTATGCCTCCTTTTCCTCTGTCTTCAGTACTAAGATCAGTTGTTCTCCATGTACCCAGCATCCTGAACTGGATGGTAGGGACGGGAAGCAGATTGAATCCCCAACAATCCAAGGGAAAATGGTCACCACCTGTGCACAATGTGCACAAGTCTCTAGGACCATATAGTCAATGTGCACAAGTCTCTAGGACCATACAGAATCTGCCCAGGAGTACTGAGGGAGCTGGTGGAAGTGCTCACCTCCTTTCACCTTGCTGTGCTCTACAGTTATGTGAAAGGTTATTGGGAGGTGGGAATTCATATCTTCTCCCAAGTGTTAGGACAAGAGGAAATGGCCACAAGTTGCACATGAAGAAGTTCAAATTGGGTATTGGGAAAAGTTTCTTTGCTAAAGTCTTGTCATGCATTGGAACAGGCTGCCCAGGGTTGAGTCACCATCCCTGGAGTATTCAAAATACATGTAGATGTGGCTCAGTGGTGAACACAGTGGTACTGGGTTAACAATGGTCATCGTGGCTTTTTCCAGCTGAAAGGATTCTGTGGTTCCATTCTGTGATTCTGTGGTCTTGCCTTACTGAATTCACTCAGTAGGGAGCTGGCTCTCTGAGAGCCTTTAACTCCCTTTCAGGGTTATGCTGTTTCAAGGTCAAAATACACGTTAACAGTTCTTCACTGTACTACACTTTAAACAGGATTAAGAAAGAGATCCTGAGAGAAGAACCTCAAGCAAGAGGTTCAGAA
The DNA here is from genome assembly GCF_017590055.1 of Onychostruthus taczanowskii. Lineage (NCBI taxonomy): Eukaryota > Metazoa > Chordata > Aves > Passeriformes > Passeridae > Onychostruthus > Onychostruthus taczanowskii. The sequence goes on along the minus strand of NW_024498906.1, from coordinate 849,807 downwards.
GAGAACCTCAAGCAAGTTGAAAGCAGGTTTGAGAAGGTCACTAGGTTTTTTAGGAAAATACTCTTCCTTTGGTTTTAATTGGGCATTTGCCCAATAAATTCTTGCAAGTTTTCATATAAGAAGGGTAGTAAAAAGCTTGTTTCAGGAACTTGGTTTGCAGAACATACCAGTTCTTATTCCAAAGAATATGCTGCCTCAATAGCATATGTTTTATAACTTCAGTAGTGTTATTTTCAAGATGGTAGTGTGGGGCTTACACTTCTGTGAACTTGTTAGCTATATTTTTCCAGCTCTTAACTCTACTGCCAAAGCAGCATTTGTTTCATACAGATTTGTGCATCAAGCTTCCAACTTCTTCCTTGTGCTAGATACTGGTCTGATGCAAACGGAGGGGAATGTCTGTGTTTGCTAGAGAATAGATTAGTGTTCCTGTTGATTTGGCTTTTTTTTCCTCATGGCATGCTTCTCTCAAACAGACTTGAATTGGGCTGAATGGTAGTGGAATTTTCAGTAATCAAGCAAACCTGTCTCATGGCCCAGTGAAAGGGACATGCTGAACTCCACTCACGTGGCTTTGAATCAGTATTGACAGACTTTAAAAGTTCACAAGTCTTCTGAGTGCATGTTGTTTTTCTTTTGTAGAATATAAATTTGCTAAAAAGACTTAAGAACTAGAATATTGTTTTACTCCTCTCCTGAGACTTCACTTTTTTTTTTTTTTAACTTGCTTGTAGGCCCAGTAATTTACCTGTATTTTTAGCTTTCCAGAGTCTGCAGTTAGAGACCTTGAAAAAAGAACTGTGTGTAGATAAAGCAGGGTGGTCAAAACATTGTTATATTAGTGTGCCATACTAGGCACTCAGCCTTCTGTGGCTTTGTCTGTAACCTCTTCCCTTTGTAATAATGGCTCTTCTGTCTGAACCTGTTGGGGTTCATAGATTGTAATTGTCCACTTGTTTTCTTTATGAAGTTGGTAACTCTGTTGTTTAGAACTTACTAAACAATTGTTAGTTAACATGAGTGGTTTTTTTGTATTAAAAATGTCTTGAAGAATAAATGCTACATAATGGTTGGCTTTTTAATGATGTGTTTAAAAAGCAGTAAAATTCTTGACTAAAATTATTTGATGTATCAATATTTACAGCAGACAGTTTCACAAAAAAAAAAAATTCCTCTATCATTTCCTTGCTCATAGCTTTCAGTAAGTACAATTGAAATGATTAATGGAAGAATGTCTCAAACTTGACATATTAAATCTTTTGCTACAAAAATAATGTTTGAAAATACAATAAGAGCCCAGTGATGAGTTGAGGAAAAGGGACAAACATTCAGTCTCAGTGATTGTCTCACAAGAGATTTGTTAAAAGGATTACAATATGTCAGTACCTTCAAGAGAACATAGCAAGGCCTTAAGTAACAAAGGTGTAATGTCCATCACTTTGAACATATTGTTGCTTGCCTTTTGTTTGTGTAGCAGAAACATTGCCTGTAGAGGAAAACAGCATTTCCAAAGAACACCGATTTTCTGAGGATTCTATGGATTCTGCACTTAATTCTGTAAATCCGTCAAAGCCGGCCTGTCGCAATTCCACGGAGTACCGCGCTTCGGGAAATGCTGCATATTACAGAAATTCCCATCAGCCAGCAACTGCTACCTCAAATTCAGCCCCAGTCCTGCGCAGGCTGTCCCTGAGCTCGGCTGGGAGCAGCGGCTACTATGAAGTCAGTAGGAATCGCATACAGAGGCGGATTGAAGGTATGCTGTTACACAAAACCTTCCAGAATATGTAACTGCTTCAATTAACATGCAAAGTTATGAATAAAGAAGGTCTTTGCCATTGGAGATTTTGCTTACGGAGTGAAATGTGCTGTTGCCAAGCGTGTCAGGCTTGCTAGTGTAACTGGAAATACAGAACTTAAGCCTGTTAGTGTTAATAGTGTAGTGCAAGCCAGGGAAGGTCTTTGCTGCTGCAGCTTCTTCTTGCTGCTGTGATGGACCCTGCAGCAAGCCAGAGCAGACACAGATAGCTATATGCAGCTCACTTCCTGAGCATCTTATCAAATATTGCCATGGTGCTGAAATACAGGGATAGGGTTTCCTACTGTCTCTCCCACTGTCTGCACAGCTTCACTTGCCTTTGCCTCATTCCCAGATAATAGCATCTTGGGACCTGGGAGCCAAGTAAAAGTAAAACTAATCCCTCTAGGTGTGTCACAGTGCTAATTTGTGCTGCTGTAATACTTGCAGTTATAGAAGTCATTTAATGACAAAAGGAACATTTCAGTATTATTAGAAGGAAAATAAAGCATATTTTCATTTTAATATATTGCAAACAATGCATAATAAATGCCATAAGGTAATATTAAAGTGTCTTATGTGAAATGAAATGTGTTATCCCTGTACAAACTAGTGACACTTCTTCCTTTCACAATATTTTTGTATTAAAAGCTGCAAGTTCCACAACTGGACCGGATTTGAATTCACTAAAAAGGGAACCTTCAAGAATATTGAATAAGGATCCTTCCACTTGGTCAATAGAGGAAGTAGTGCGTTTTGTGAAAGAAGCTGATCCACGGGCACTGGCTCCACATGCAGAACTCTTCAGGAGACATGTATGATGCTTGTCCATTCTGTTCTAGTAGATTGTATCATATTAATCTCTTAAAATACAACTTTCATGTCTATCAGTCTGTTCACAGCCGGAGATGGAGCAGACTCTCCTGATACATTAGAGAGAGGTAGAAAGTTACTTTTCTACCTGACACCCCTCCTGCAGTATATTTTTTCTGTCTTTCAGTCTTGCTAGACTAACATAAATAGCCACCTCTTTCCATTGTATGTGGAATAATGCCAGCCTGGAAGTGCACAAGTTCTAATGGCCAACATCCACGATACCCCTGTCCTCCCTGGTGCTTTAGAGACAATGGCATTCTCAGGTACAGTGTGGAGCATTCGGTCCCCCTGTTTTGGAGATTTAATCTTCTAGAGCAGAGATGATGTCACCCATCATTAGCTAGGCACTTGGTCATTGATACTAAAATTCAGAGAACTGAAATATTTAATTAATCTGTTTGAGAAAACAATGTCTAGAGTTTTATAGGTCTGACTAGATGTTATCTTTAGAGACAGGAGCTGTATCAGTTTGTGGTAGGTTTGATCTCCCCTATTTCTTCTTGCTGTACCTTTCTATGGTAGGTTGCTCAGTAAAGAGCTGCTTTCTTATTTTATTGCATATATGACCCTCCAAAAAGGGATTGGCTTTCTCTTTAGTAGTATTTCACCCATGTTCTACTCCAGCTCCTCCTAACAGTTTAATCTCTGAGTAAGCTGGATTGGAAGGAAAAATCAAAATAACTTCCAGTACAGATTCTCGTCTTATATTTTATTCTTAGTTGTATAACAACAGTAAGTGTCACTTGTTTTGTCAGGTTTCTGTTTAAAAAGGTAAGAGAGAGTGTTTCTCTTTATGGTGCTTTATGGAACTAATTGCCTGTCTGTGGTATGTAATGATACTAAGAGCTTAGGACTGTCATATTTCAGCAGCTTCTCAGTCAGACAGTTGAAATCTGACTAGGTTGTCCTTGGTCTTGATCCTGACAGTCTCCTTGGTTCAACATGGAAGTAGATCTGTCTCATTTCCCATATTTAGATGGTCTCTAGCCCTTTCCTCCATATGACCATTTGCACATGCATGCCAAAATCCTCCCACAGCTGTTTTCAAGGTTCAGTGCAAGGCCTCAGTGCTTGGATCATTTAATCTCTAACTGCACAGACCTTCCTTTGCAACTTCTTTTTATTTTTTCCCTTGACCCATTCACTTTTTTTCCTGGTTGGAAACCCGAATTCTGAGGGCTCTTTGGTCAGTTTCTTTTATTTACTACAATTTTCTTTCTTTAACATCTCAAATACTTAATCACACATTTAAAAATACTAAAACAAATTAAATTTCAGTGGTCTGTAAATTCAAACTTACAGTTACTGTTTTATATATAGTAGATATATTTTTACTACAGTATAAACAACTGTAGTGTACTTTTCCATTTTACCATGCAGCTTATTAAAGTAGTTGTCTGTTGTCTTTATTCTCTTCCTTCTGCAGGAAATTGATGGGAAGGCACTACTTTTACTGAGGAGTGATATGATAATGAAATATATGGGACTGAAGCTGGGGCCTGCCCTAAAGTTGTGCTACCACATTGAACGACTTAAACAAGGAAAGTTCTAGCCAGTGAGGATACCACAAACACGAGTTGGGATCACACCAAGCTCTCAGGTTCACAGCCATCGCCTGGATTCGAAACGCTTCTGCTGATAGAAACCTTTATTTTTTGAAAGTGGCCTTGAATTGTAAAAGAGACATTCAGGATAAGGGGGGGGAGGGATGTGTATTACATTCTAGTATTTTTGCAAACTCTTTCACAGCAAGTTGGCAGGGAAGGACAATTGATCATACTGGGTGTGGGCAGGTCTGGTAACAATGCTCTTCAAATCCTGGAACCTGTGTTCTGTGTTACAGGCTTCAGCCAACGTGTTCATATCCAGAACCAAAACAGCTGAATCCCAAAGGGAAATAAGAAATTAAACCAGCATCAGGTGTTACTAATTTTTACAGGAGCAGCTGTAAACTTTTATATTGCAAGAAAATCTTAAAATAGAAGATTTCCTCTCTCTAGTGAATATTCTGGTCTTTCAGAAGAGAGGAAGGGTAACGGAAGAGAGGGCTTAATACAAATATAAGCTTTTATAAAGTGTGATTATCAGTCCTTTGGGAAGTTATGAGGACAAATGTATCATATATTGTCAGTTTAGGCAGGCAGTAAATATTTCTGTTTCATGGAAGGTCATATTGGCTGTATAAACAGCCATTTCTGAGACAGACTGATTTCACTGGAACAATGCACCCACATATTAAACATTCCATCTTTTTGCTAAGTTTGGCATGGATGTGTTCATGCTTTTTATATGTACACGTGTATGTGTCAGGGAAATACATACTATATAAAAATATACATACACACTGTACATATATTTTCAGTTTTTTAATGTGTACTTTGCACTGTGCCAGAGAGAACTGTACAATTTCTTGTTGTTTTTTTTACCATTAAATTTGGTTGTGTATTACTTTCATTAGCACCTGTTTAATTTGTTCTTGGAGTCAGAAGGTGACAAACAATCAAAAGGTGTTTTTATTCATACAGGCAAGATCCCTGTACTATGCAATACTCCTGGTTACTCATCCCTTAACTCTGAGCCATATATTCTGTTATATATTTGGAAAGACACATTTGGTTCCAATGTTTTGGGTTTATATTTCCTGTGAGGAAGTGCTACTATGTAACTGATAAACCTTTTTTTGGGTAAAATTGGTGCTGTTTGTATAAGCTGCAAGAATGAGTGGTGATAATAAAACAGTTTGTTGTCACTGCCAGTTGTAAAATACATCAGGGACAAGAAAATATACTTTCTGTTTAGGAAACTGAATGTACTGTATGTAATAGTCAAGTGATAAAACTGTTTGTTAGGGAAGGTGTAGTCCTAAAATGGTAGGATTTATTATATTTCTTAATGCCTTTTTATATGAAAGCATATAGTATAAATGTATTTTTTACAAATTCCTTTTTTGAAAATGGCTTTCTTTACCCATAGACTGATACTCATCAAATTTCAGCAGAGGTACTGCTAGAGAACAGTGAATTTTGTGACTCACAAGTCCAAGTATTTTGTTATTTTAAGTGACGGCAATGCAATTTCAATTCAGAAAGTCATTTGGGCCCTGAGAATTGTTTTTGTTATTACATCATTAGACATTTGACACTAAAGTTTATCTGTATCAATTTGTTTTGCATATCTTTTGTGGTGCATGTATGCTTAGATGATACAATACAGGCATGCTCTTTATAGTGAGAAAATGTCAGAGCATTGATCGAAGAAACAGAGAATTTTCTCTTGGTGTTAGAAAAATACTGGCTTCACTTTCATATGGTTACACCAGAAATTATATAGTAATGAAAACATCATGCCCCATGTGTTTAGTATATTGTTTATACATATATATAATTGTATACTACTTCTTCTGTGCTTTATTATGCTGAATTTGGGTTCTTCAGCATAAAAAGATCCCATACAATTTAAATGGAAGTAATTAACTGAAAGCAGTTTTTATTTTTTACATTGCCCTTGGCATAAGAAAAACAAAGGTGTTTGAATTTTATGTTTGGTCTTTTGTACATGGCACTATTATGGGTATAAATATTTGTTCAAGGCTTTCTGTGTACCCATGTGCACAAAGATAACTGTGATGTTGTTGTACCAGAATTTCTTCGTGTGCTGTTGCGTGAGTTTCAAGCATTCAGAGTCTTACAACAGAATATATTTTTTATTCTTTATTTTCAGTGGGATGTTCTTACCTAGCAAGAAAAATAAAATAGTTTGTTCATTGTTGTAGCTGTCTGTTCTGTTTGATGCTGTGTGGATGTGAGTGCTCTCTGCATAGGCAAGGGTGGCTGTCTGATCTGGCATTTGGCAGTTTTTGACAGTTTGTGGAAACATCTGATATAAGGAGGTTTTAATGAAAAGGGTAAGATCATTACAACCTTGTTCATCTGAAGCAATTAATGTTTGAATTTGGGTTGTTCTGTGCTTTCAAAGTAAGAACTTATCTAGTTATTTAACTATTTTGTTTTGTATATCTCATTTTGCAACTTAGAGCTTATAGAACTCTCATATAACCAAAGAGGAAAAGAGGCTGATAAAAACTGTTTGTGCTGTGTTCAGATAAAGATATGAAGTATGCAAGCAGTTAATGGCAGTAAGTTTGAACTTCGCAGACTTCAAGCTTTCTTATTTCTGTGATACAGAAGTCTCTTGTTCCAGCAATCTGTTACCAGCAATCAGCCAGTGCCTGAGAAGGAGCTTGGATTGGGTTAATGGTAACCTCACAACTGTCACTGGCAGCTGATGAGCATTGGAAGTTGGCAGTGCCAGTAGTCCAGAGGCATTTTGCGTCTGATCTCTCTCAGAACATACTTAGTATCTTTTTGGTGTTTATTTGATATACAAGACAATATGATTTAGTCTCTTTGTTTCTCCAAGTTGCTTTTCTATCAACATGGATTCATCTGTTTATCTGGTTCTGTAACTTTTGGTCATCTTGGAAGACAGTGCCATAACTCCTCAGTGCATCGTGGGACTCTTGGAAGTTAAAATACTGCTGCCTGGGAGGACTAGCAGCTCTAAAAATTATTTTTGCAGAACACCTATGCAGCAGTGGAATTGAAGAAGTCTGTAGGGTAGGGTGTGGCAGTATAGATACTGTAGAACTTTTCCACACATAGGTAGGAATGACAGTGAAAGACAACAATATCATGTTGTCAATGTTGGCTTGAAGGATGGAGCATTTTCCCTTTTTTTGTTGCTTTGGATAAAGACACACCATTTTTTATTTCAGGTGGTAGACACAGGCACAATGATGTTAATCTTATTACTCATTATATTGGTAGAAACTCTTCTTCCTCTGCAGTCAGGGATAGAATTTGCAAAAAGTGGTGTTAACCTTCTCTGTAACTCTGACAGTTTTATGTGAGTCTTTGGATGTGATTATGTAAGCCCTGAACATGATACAAAAATTCTAAATTTGAGTATCTCAAGTATTTTTGTAGGGGAAAAATGAGCCCTGGGTGGGGACGACTAAAATCTTGAACTTTTAACCTGATCAGATAAAAGTTTCTTTGTGCTTGTCTTTAATTTAAATTAAGCTGAAATTCAGAGAATTGAAATATGGGTACACTGAGGCAAAGCTGGTATTCAGTAATTCAGCCTTTTTCATGTTCTATGTAATGAGGTCCCCCACCTCATTCAGCAGCGGGCCCAAGTTTTCCCCAGTCTTCTTTTGTTAGCTATAGAATGTTGTCTATTTTAATGCAGGATCATGGAGAGAAACACATTTTAAAAGGGAATGATAGCAGTATTTTTTCTTTGATTGGCCAGCTAGTTACATAATAGAGTAAAATGAATGAAGAGGTGTGAACCTCTTCTAAGCAATGAGCTTCTTCATCTTTTTGTCGCTCTTTCTGCCGAGTTGAGGCTGTGTAGAGTTACACTGGCTTGGCTTGAAGAGGAAAAAAGAAAAAAAAGAGAGACCTCCTTGAGATCCATTTCAAAGGTCATATATTCCTCCTCTCTACCTTTATTACATGTAAAACCGTGGGAGTGAGTAAAAAGTGCTCATTTGGAGCTGCCTAAGAGTAATGCAGGGAGGCAAAAGCTGATTTCATGTCCATTTTAGTGGTGAAGTGATTGCTGGTTTTTTTTTCAAGCCTTGATTATAATCTTTCACTCTGTAAAACTTACTAACTAGCCCATAATCCTGGGATTGTGTTCCCCAACTGTCAGTGTTCCTGTTATTTCAAAGGTCATGCAGAGCCATTTTGAGACTTGTTAAAATCTGAAGAGTCTGTTGTAAACTCTGAGTCTGCAACTGTATACATAACATTTTATATATATTTTTAGTTTTTTTAGTGTGAAAACTGCAGAGATAGAGTTGAGGGGTTATTTAATGGTGAAGTATTTTGCTACTTTGTTCTCTGATGGTTTGTTCTAAATAAATCCTCATTATTGTGGCTGTGGTAGATGATGAGAGTCCTATGAGTACTTAAAATATGCCATTACAGTGATCCAGCGGGCTTTTAAATTCCTCACTTACATAATCATCCATCCCTGTCCTAGCAGATAATTTTGATTAGCTGTAATTTGTCCCATTTGAATCAGAATTAGCTTCTATCAGCTCTAGAATATCCCAGTCCTGCTGTACATGCTGAGGAGTACCACAAGCTGCTTCTCCTCATAGCTTTATGGACCACTGCTAGTTTTATTTCAGCTTTCATTAACTGCAGGGGAATTGTTTAGTGCTAATAGCGAAGGCTGCACACCTCTACTTCTTTTCTTTATAAAATACACGAAGGCATTTTCATCCACAGAGATTCAATTTCCAGCTTCTGAAATCTAAGGCCTTTGAGGACAAACAGCACAAGCAAACAGATGCCAGCACAAGGGGAAGGGGAGATTGCATCCCGTGTTGTCTGAACAGACAAGCGTGAACAGATGTACAGCTTGAAGCTGGCAGAAACCCTCTCTGCCAATGCTTCCTTTCTAGTTGTGACAGCTGGATGAATATGCCACAAAACTACCATGACAATTGCCATTACCCAGTGTTGCCTGTCCCAGCTCTGAGATCCAGATCTGGAAAGACAGACTCATCTACCCTTCCACGCAGATTCTGAGGGAATTGGCAGTGGGAAAAAAACGTAATGAATGGTTGTACACCTTAGAAACTCTGGTGTTCAAATGCAAGAGGTCATGATTTTACTGAATATTTTCCCTTTCTCATATTTAGTTTTTTTTAATAGTTATGGAGGCACTGTTTCCCTAAGCAACTGGGCTAATGCTGTCTAGATTTCCAAGAGTGAGGTTTTCAAACAGGTCTGAACTCTTCCACAACTTCCATCTCTCCAAATTAGTGCTGCAGAACACGTTTCCTCTTATTGAAAACCCTTTTGAAGGAAGGCTCTTCCCATGTGCTTTTTAATCCTGCATGTTATGAAAAGTAAGGGAAGGAGTCTGCAGCTTTTTCTTGCTTTATCTCTGATAAAGCAGTGATTGCTACTGATTTCAGCCCTTGCCTGGGGATGTACATGATACTCTGTTATGAACAGATGCCTCTCACCTGCACAATGTTATTCAAGGTGTGGTCTACAAAGTGTTTTTCTATTTAAGTCCCTGTGCTTATATGAGCAAAATTGTGGGGTGGGAGAAATTAATAAATAAATGCTCAGTTTTAGTCTACCCTTGGTTTATGCTTGTACTTTAGGGGTGAGGTGGAATATAATTGCTAATAATTGTTATATTGGAACATAATTTCTTATTAGGTTGAGTGGGTAATGGGACAGGGGGCAGGTTTTGTTGGTTGGTTGGTTTTAGTTTGGGGGCTTTTTTTTTTTTTTTTTTTTTTTTTTTTTTTTTTTTTTTTTTTTTTTAACCTGACTGCTATCAGCTGTTCATTTGTTTTCAAGAAGACAGCTCAGCAAAAGGAAGCATATTACTTTCATACATCTTTGTATTCACTGTAATATATTAATTGTAATTGTCTGGGTGGTGTTTGGCTACAGGAAATGAACAGGTTGGGGAAAGTTTAAATGTTTTGAAAGAAAACAGAAATGCAAGGCTGGGATGACTGATAGGGTTTGCTTGCACTAAACATGGGAAGGAAAATACATGAAGAATGAAGTAATGGAAAATTAGGAAGGAGAAAACCAGGTGGATATGTCAAGATAAACTGTTTCAGATTCACAGATGACTCGTGTCTTTGACCGTTCATGTTAAGCTGGGATTTTTAATGGGAAAGTTAAGAATAAACATTTTGAACCATATCAGGGATGTGAAATCTTATCTTGACATACTTTTATCTGAAAACAAGGGATAAATCCTTGTAATTCCCAACCCAGTTTTTGGGACATGCACTCTCTCTCCTTAAACTGTTTCTTAGATGCTGCTAACAACTCGCTCTTCGTATGACTTCTTTTAAAGCCAGACCAGTTGAGGAGCCAAAACCTGGGAAACATAGGCTTGGGTTTCACTTAATGTAACTTCATTTCTTGGTATCATAGTTGTCCAGACTCTTCCTGAATTTAGTCCATGGGAGTTTGAGGGTATGAGTGATCTGACAAAATACCAACGTCTGCTTTACAGAGACTTCTTGACTCTACTGGTTTTATTAGCCAGTTTCTATCATGGGAGACTCAATACTCATTTCAACTTCAGCACATGACCTAATTCCCCACCTAAAGTGCTCTTCATTGCAAGTAAGCTGGAACAACCCTCTTACTTGAGTCCTTCATTGGAAGACCTAGTTGGCATTGAGAAGCAAATGTTCAGGTGCACATTACAGTGACCAAGCAATGTTGGCCAGGTGCCATGTTCTACCACACAAGAGGTCTGGCTTTAAAGTCCAGTTGTTCAAAATACCTAGCCAAACTTCTATCCATAGAGAATATTTGTGCTTTCTTAGATCTTTGTTGTTGCACAGAATGCTGTGACAAAAAGCAGACAGCGAGCACTGAAATATTCTGTTGGTGTCTTTTAACCCCACTCTGACCCCTGTGTACACAAATGCAGGTGGTTCTAGGTGAGTGTGGCATATGCATCATTGGGCTGTAAGATTGAGTGTGGTGGCTTTGTGCCATCATGGCTGAGCTGTGGAGGGTCTCTGAAGGGTAGGTACATGCTGTCTTACACTGGATTGTGCTCTGTGAGCCAAGCTTTCAAAATACTTATTTTGAAACATTTGTTTAAAAAAAAAAATCTGATTGTTACCTTTATAACTTTGAATGCAGGTAAGGTTGGGTTTGGGGTTTTTTTCCTCCACAAGTGAGAAATTACTTGTGTATCAGACACCTCAAAAATCAATAGCTTTCCCATGCTTACTGGTGGTACTTCTAGGGGTTTTCTTTGGGTACATAAACTCCACAAAGAAGCACCTCCTTGTTTTGTGTCCAGTGGCCTGCCCTTGCTCTGTGAGATGCCAGTCTGGGACAAATAATTGCCTAACTTCGTTCCTAAGCGAAGAAAGATGGGAACTGTTGATGAGGATGTGGTGGGAAGGATGATATTGAAACAATGCAAAAAATGTGACCGTTTTGAAACAGCTGTAGCCTAAGGAACATTAGTAATCCCAGGAGCAAGCGGGGGGGACACAGGGTGATGCAGGGATGCAGTGTGTCTGTAACCAGCGTTTCACTGGAAACACACTTCCAAACAGTGAAAAAATGATGCTCCACTTGGAAAAAAAGTAGAAATAGTCCTTCCTTCCAGATATTTGATTAGATTGTACTCTGCTGTTTGCTCTTTTAATTTTCATATCTTAGTTTGGAAGAATCCTAACAATTTCAGTACTGGGATATTATAGTATTATTCTAAGAGAGCTTGGGGTAAATGGGCACAAAGCAGTACTAAATATTTTAGCGATTAGTAATATTTCTACTCAAACATGAAGAAATGTTTCAGATGGTTCAACAACAAAACAGATTTTCCTAACAGGATTGCAATACCATGATTTTAACAACTGTGGAAAATAGGTTTTCCACACTAAAATTAGGGGATTTGCTTGTGTGTGTCAGACTGCCCCAGAGTACTCTGAATTGAAAACTTCAGCATTAGGGGTATGTAGTGCAGTCTAAGAGAAATGCAACTTTAAATAGGAGGAGGAGGAAGCATTGGGAAAAAAAGTGAAAGGTGACTGAAAAAAGGAAAGTGTACAAATTAACATTATTAATGTCACTGTGTCAGGCTGTCTGCCTTTGGGAAGGCAGGAACAGACCCCAGAGGAAAACAAGGTCCTTGACTGAGCCCTTCAACATGTTTTTATAAACTTGAACACAAAAACAAACTAAAACATCTGGCACCAGGATATTATGCAATGTTGTTTTTTGCTGCTTTCATTGTTTTAATATTCTTCATGAGAACTGTTAACAAGTCACTTACTGTTGTCGGATCACAGTCCCAAGTTGCCTCTGTGCAAGTGAAGGGGCACAGACTTCTCTGATTCATTCCCTTCCATGCTCAGTGGCCATTTCTCTGCCAAACGGTTTCCCCTGAAACCTTTCATGTGCATGTGTGTGAAGCTGATTCTTGAGCCCCTATGGGTCAAACCTCTGCAGGGATGTGCAAGGTAATGTAATCATCCCAGAGCTCTGGGAGGCCTGAGCAGAAAATGGGTAGAAGTGGTTAAAAAAGTGAGCACTGATCGTGAGACATCGTGGCATATCAATTTTATAGCAGATAGGAATGTGGGTGGTAGGAGAATATAGGTCACATATGTTCCCTCAGGCATGGGAAAGGCAAAACCAGCTACCTTTGCTCTTCTGCTTCCCTTTGCATTTCCGCTGGGATGGTTTCTGCCCCTTGTCCCCTGCTGTCAGGGCAGGAGGAGCAGGAGGTTGCACTGCTTGGTGTGCTCTGCATGTGTTGTTTGATATATGGTCTCCCCCAGCCCTCACTTTTTGGCTGCCTTCAGCCCAAGAAAGCATCGCCCTCTCTGGGCTCGGTGCCTGCCTTTCTCCCTGCTCTCACCCAGTGGCCTGAGCTGTGTCTTTGAAGCTGATGCCCTTCTTTTCTCTCTGTCAGCAGCTCACAGCCAAAGGCTTTTGCTTCTCCATTTCATTCTCTGTCTGACTGCTTGATAACTTCAATAAAGGTACAGTACAGGCTTGGATGTTGTCTCAGCTTCCATTGCCTGCTTTCCTGCCCCTGTTCTCCACCTTTTCCTTGCACTTATGGCTGTCTGTGCCTTACCTGTTTGGTGTCCTCCCAACCTAGAAGCTGCCCAGTCCAGGTAAGTTTTCTGTCTGAGAGGCTGCTCATTCTTCTTTTGGATTAATTTATTTTGCTAACAGCTAACTCCATGTGTGGAAGCCTTAGGTGTCCACCCCTGGTCCTGCAGCCGTGCTTTGGGCAGCACTGGAGAAAGGCTTTCCCTGTGTAGGAAAGTTGGTACATCTGAGCACTCCTGCCCCCGAGGCTGCTCTGTCCCATGGCCTTCATCTGAGATGTGCAGCCCTTCTGCCTGCCTTGGATTTAGTTTCTGGATTCCTGTAAAGCCCCTGCCTGACAAAGGGAAGAGAGCAGAGGGAAAGGTAACATGACCCCACAACCTTCTACCCTCTCACTCACTCCCTAAGACCCCACACCCAAAGTCCAAGTCACATGGAGACTGGAGCTAACAAGGCATGCCCCTGAGGGCAGGGCTTCTCTCTCCCTCCTTTACATCTTCCATATGCTCATCATTGTAACATTGTCTTCCTCCTACCATTACAGCTTAATGACTTTCCCTTCAACTTCACTAGAGGTATTAATGTCTCCATTAACAGCCACCAGAAATGGAAGCTCCATATATCATGAGTGCAGCTCCACATCCTTCTCTTCATACAGAAGTTTCAGAAGCAGTTAAAATGTAGCCCTGTAGAAAATTAATGGGCCAATACACAAAATCTGTAATTGCTGCTAGAGGCGAGGAGGAGGAGGTGAAAGTGCTCAATCTTGGTGTAATTAAGTACTTTGTCCTACGGCTGCTTCTCCCCTGTGCTGATGGGATGTAGGACTTGTGCTTCACACACGAGGGTGGTGGGAGGAAAGTGGTCCCTACTTAGCATCATTTGCCCAACGAGCTCAGCAGCAGGAGAGGTGCCAGTGTGTGGCTCCTCTTCCCATGGCACAGCCTTGAAGCTTGGGGTTGCATGAAATGGCAGCAGGGTAAGGGAGTGCTAGCTGTCCTAAGCCTTCCTGGGCTGTTGAGAATATTCCCCCTGCTCCTGCAGTTTAAGCAATGGAAAAAGCCAGGCAGTGAGCTGGCTCTGCTCTGCTCTGCTTACCCATTTCTAGGGGAGTGGCTCCAGCCTGTGTCACAGGCTCTGGGGATGTTGGTGGCAACTGGCAGTGCCAGGGAGCCTGCCCATCCTGGCCCTGTAAAGTCAGGCAGGCTGTCCTGAAGTGGCAGAGGGATGCTGGGATAATTGGAGCCTGCCCTGGTTTTCCTCCACCCTGCTTCAGAAGGAGGAGGTTGCAGTTACTCCTCCAAGCGGCAAGATTTAGCCACATGGCTGCTGGTCTGGTCTACTGTTACACCCAGCACCAGCTGGCTTTAAACTCAATTTGTTGTCCTCAGGCATTGGGTGTTTTGACAGTGCTTGTATGGGTTTATAATGTCATAAAGCTGATTTAGCCTAATTTGTTGTCAGGGTTTCTGGAGCCTGTGGTCTAAATTCAGTTAAACCAGACCTCTCTGTGTGCAGAGTGGGCTGGGAGGTACCCTCAGCATTGATGCTCCCTGTAAATGCCTCTGAAGGAGAGGAGGGAAAAGCTGAGCACCTGCAGCCAGTGGAACCAACAAGCTCTGCCCATCCCAGCTATCCTGTGGCCAGCAGGAGGGGCAGCAGTGGATGGATGCCATCTCTGCCTGCTGAGGATGCTGCAGGGAATGACTCAAACAAGGACAGCAAGGATTGGGGCAGTTGGTGCAGCAGATGCCACCACCAGTGTGAAACACTTCTTTAAAAAAAAGAAATTAAACTTCTTTTGAACTTGCTTCTGTCAACTGCAAAATAAAAATGACAGTAGCCAATTCAGTGACCGCCTTATTTTACTGTGGTATAGCCCTGGGGAAAATTCACATTACCAGAAGGTTTTTTGACACTCCAGAATGGGCAAGCTGAAATAGAAGCGGACAGTGACAACTGGGATGGCCATCCCAAGGGATGTTGAAATCCTCAGCCTCTGCACTGCAATAAACAGATGGCATATTTCATTAGCAGTTTCTTGGAAGGAGAAAAACGAAGTAGCTGAGTATTTTCAATTAGAAAAAAAGATATTTAAAAAAAATACAGTCAGATGACTAAACATTAATGAATCCATCAACACTTTACACTCTTCTGAACATTGTCAGTTCTGCCACCCCAGGGAAAAATAAAGGCTTTAAAATACTTAAGAAGCAAGTGTTTGACAGAACTGATGCTATGCCCATGTGAAAGTCTTCCATTTTTGCATTAAGCAAGAAGGCAGTGATCCTTCAGCCAAGGAAAAGAGAAACATAATGCCTTTCCTAACCTCATAGTGCAGATTCATTTTCCAAATAATGAACTGGTGTCTGCTGCTATCAAAACTTGCAGCAGATTTTGGCATGACACTGGTGCCTATGGGTGTGAGTAGACTTGAGACACTGAAACTGCTCCTTTGAACAACTTCTCATTGTATGAACAACTGCAAAAACCTTCTCAAAGCTGTCCAAGGGGAGTTTTAGAAATAGGCTGGTGGCAGCTAGGCAAAGGCAGGCACAGTTAGCGTGTGACGGCATCCAGCTGATGGCTTTATAATGGCTTTTTTTACTTAGGTAGTCCTGGTGCCCTGCCAGGAACGTGTCATATGAAATTGCAACAAAAGTTTTCTACAGGTATAGCCACAAAAAACGCAGCGCCCTCCAAAATCTGTCCTCCTGCTCTCGCATTTGTCCTTCTGTCAGGATCTGTATTCACCAGTGAGCTGTGTGAACTTCGAAGCCAACAGACAGTAATTCACCTCCAGCTCATTTCCACAGACAAGTGCAAAACTGTAACCTAGCAGAACTTTATTTTAATTGTAAATTCACATTTCTCCATTGATGTGAGTGGCTTTGTACACTGCTGAGTGATAAAAGTTACACATCTCTGCTCTTTTATGTGCATTGATTTCAGCCATCAAAGAAACGCAGAAAACTAACAACAACTTTTCCGTATAGCTGTAGTCAGGCTGGGAAAAATTATGCGATTCTTTTTTTCCCCTCCTGCCCCCTGGCAACTGAATTCCCTTGACTTTTAGGCTTTTCTATTTTAAATGACTGATAGCATTACTGAAGATGGTTTGCTACGGGTGTCTCACAGTGAACCTGTCTTAGGGGTGCATTAGGCTGTAGCGCTCACTCTCACTCCTCTGGTAGCTCACTGGGTGCACTGTTAGCAGCTGCTGTGACATGCTCCTCGACACTGCTGCGGGACAAGATAATTTTTCTTAGCCTGCTATTCTTTTAAACATTTTATGCTCATCACAAGTCAGTTGCAGCGCTTTACAACTTACAGATATTTTGCACGACCTCCTCTGTAGACTGAAAGCGATTCGGAAATGAGAAAAGAATGCTGCAACCAATTAGCACGTACAAACATTTATTTTGAAATTTCCATTCCAACTGTTATGAAGAGTTACATCATCAAAGCACTTTATGGCAGTGAAAATAGCTCTTACCCCTCTGACTCATCCATTACTCCATTAAAGCTGCAAAATGTGCAATCTGCTTGAAAAATAGGTTGCTTTTTATTCAGTTTCCCATGAAAAGTCAAAATTTGGTAACAAAAAAAAAAAAACCCAAAAAACAAAAACAAAAGAAAAAACCAAACCAACCCAGCTTATAGGACCTCTACATCCAATCCTCTCCCTCTTCCCCCAAAAATAACTTACAAAGATAGTTTAAAGTTTTAAATGAGTTTAAAACCGAGTGCATCTTTTTTTTTTTTTAATTATTTCTTCTTCTTCTTCTCATAATAATCTTAAAATTCTAAAAACCCATAATTTACTTTCTTGGAAAAAAGGCAGCCAGCCGTTGCTTCTTGATTGGAAGAATATGTATCTCCGGCGAGTTCATTTTCTTTAGCTTTACGCTCCTGTTTTTGACGGGTTTCCTGAGGGCCTCGGCGCTGTCCCGGGGCTCGGGCGGGCTCTTCACATCGTAGCACTGCAGCACCGAGTCCTGGGGCAGGTCCCTTTTGAAGGAAAAGTTTTTGGTGGAGACCCCCGACAAGCCCTTGATCTTGCCGCAGAAGATGGTGGGCACGGCGTCCTTGACGGAGACGATGACTTTGGCTGTCTGCGAGGTGCTGACGATCTCGATGTTGTTGCCGGCCTTGGGCTCGCAGCCCGCCCTGCCCGCCTGTTCCACCAGCCACTTCTGCGGCTGCCGCAGCAGCTCGGCCGCGCCGCCGCCCGCGCCCCTGCCCTCCGCCTTGCCCGCCGCCTCCGGGGGCTTGCAGGGGCCGAAGGGGGCGGCTGGCCCGGGGAGCTTGTCCGGTGCGGGGTGGGCACCGACCTCGGCGGTGGTGGCAGGGCCAGAAGCGGCCGCCTCCCCGTGCGGCACCCCCGGCTTGCGACAGGAGGCGAGGGACAGGTCCAGCGCCCCGTCCTCGGGCGGCGGCGGCGGAGGCGGCACCGCCTCGCTGGCGCGAAGCGCGGGCGGCCCTTTCATGGAGAGGTCCAACGCCTCGTTCTCACCGCCCATCTTGATGACAGTGTGACGGCTCAGCTGGGGAAATTCCCGTGGGTGAAGGAGCTCGAAGGGCTTCGTCTCCTCCTTCTCCAGGGGTGTCTGGGTGCCCTTGCAGGAGTGGGGGGTGAAGAGCGGCGGCTTGGGTGGGTCAGGGGCCGCCTTGGCCTCGGCGCCGTGGGGCACAGGGATGGGGACAGGGATGGGGATAGGGATGGGCACGGGAAGGGGCACGATGACGGGGTAGGGCACCAGCAGCGTAGCAGGGGGCACCAGCGGGGACAGGGGCGAGCTGAAGGCCTGCGGTGGGAGGGTGGCGTAGTCCGGGGGCGGCTGACAGGGGGCTGAGCCCAGGGCGCCCTGTGAGGGAAACAGGTCCTGAAGGACGGCGGCGAATCCCGGCGTCTGAAAGACCGGGGGCAGGACGGGCTCCTGCGCCTGGCCGGAGGGCTTGGGGTCCAGGAGCTGGGGCTGCCCAACGGGGGTGGCGGTGCCGGGGAAGAGGCCGGCGTGCAGGGGGCTGGCGGGGCAGGCAGCCCCCGGGGGCAGCACCAGGGGCGAGTTCAGGTGCTGGAAGACATGCTGCTCCAGGAGGACGGGCAGCGGGACGGGGCCCTGGGTTGTCATCACGTAGGGGGTGGCAGCATTGGTGGCTGGCATCTGTGGGGCTGCGCTGCCGGCGACCTGCAGGTGGATGGGCAGGACCACGGGGCTGTCCCCCAGGCAGATGGGCTGCAGCACGGTGGCCGCCACCTTCAGGGCCACCCCGCTCTGCGACTCGGCCGGTGGCGTCAGGATGGAGGGTGCAGGGACTGTCACCAGCGGGGAAAGGGCTTTCTTCATCAGGTCGGCCGAGTTGATGTTCCAAGCCTCTGCTGTGATCAGCTGAGCCACCCCATTTTCCAGCTTGTTGTTGGCCATCGCCGAGGGTGAGTTGGTGACATCCATAGGCAGGTTGGGGGCATCCTTGTACAGCTCCTCCATGTCGCAGGGCTTCTTGGGCTCTGCCAGCACCACCTCTACATCGCTGTCAGTGGGACCCGCGGCGGCTCCACGCTGCCAGGAGCATCAGCACCGACATAATTTAGCCTGCAAGCCAGAAGCATATTTTAGGCACCACATAAATCTCTTCCCTAAAATAATATTTGCAACTGCCTTTAAAGAACCCGTCACCAAAGAAAGGCTGTTAAACGTTTCCACACTTCAAGCTAACAGCTCCATAATACAGCGTACGGTATATACAGAGATGCAGGATATACATACAGCCCTGAGTGTTGTGCAAAACATTTTGGGGAACTTATATTTAGCCATAAACATGGCCTTAAGGACTGCCTGCAGCCAAAAAACCCTCTCAGTACACAGCCTGAAACAAGGACTCAGGATGCCCTTTCCACATTTGTAAACACAGCTTCACATAATGACAATGCACATCAGAGCTGAGTGACAGCATGTTGTTTTAACTCAACAGAACCCCCAAAACAAACATTTCTAAAAATATTGCAGCCAAGAAATATTCAGCCACTCATGAAGTGTACTTCATTCCCCTTCAATACTTGTTCCATTTTCCTCCCACAACTGCTGTGTGCAGGATCAGAAAGGAGCACGGCCATGCAATGGCAAAGCAAAACCAACCAAAACTCCCACATTCACCCTGCCACAGTGCTAGACAGAGACAGTAATGTGAACCAGGCACCTGATTCATTAAAGACTTGGAAGGAAAAAAAATGAAAACAACTTAAAATCCAGTTTGACAGCCCAACTCTTTATATCAACCAAGGAAATAGCAATTAAAAAAGGGCAGGGATGGTTTCTGTTCATGATTGTGGTGAAATATGCAGCCTGTTTCCCCTAAATATCAACACTTCCCTCCCTTTGAGGGGGTGGGGGGGAAGCAGCAAATTAATGGCACTATGCATCCATTTATTTAGAAGGAAAAACATTTCTGCCCCGTGAGCTGCTGCCAGGCTTCTTTGCCTGGTGCTGCCCATGCCTCTCCCGAAGTGTGAAGAGAATCCTGCTGTAGTAATAATCACCATGGAAACTTGTCCAGTTTCAACTCTGTTACCATGGGGAAGCACCAGCACACCCCAAATGTACATTTTTCACCAGCACACAGCTGAATACTGCTCCCTATGAGCAAAGATGTGCCAACACCACTGCCCAGTACCCAGGCCCATGGGAGCAAGGCACTTGCCCACGTTCTGCAGGCACACTGGTACTGGGATGCCAGGAGATGACAGGGAGGGCAGCAGCATCTGGAATTGAAACTGTCTGGGTGAAGGGTCCCAACTTGGGGATGTGCCTAAAAGCACGTAAAGAACTCCTTGGTTCTGGTGCTTACAGAAATCATTTGCTGGCACAGATGTTTTGTAAGGCCAACAAACCTGCAGAGGTCAAGGAAAAGGGGAAAAAAACAAAAACCCACAAACAGAGGATAAAAAATGTCCAAGGCAAGGAAGTGGGAAATCTACTAAATCTCTCCTGACACCTATGAGTCCTTGGATTTGGCAGTGAGATACTACAGTGAGCACAGGACTACCTACAGAAATGCCAGGAAATGATAGCTGAAGCTGGTTGGGGGAAATGCTAATAATTGATCAGGCACATCTGAGTGCTTAAAAAGGATTTTTAAAAGTAAACACACGAGTCATTTATTTCCCCCTCCTGCTGCTGGCTTAAGGAGAATAATTATGGATTTTTTCCCATCTCATGAAATGTTCTGCAGAAAAGATTCACAAATATAGGGCTGGGGGGGGGTTTGTTTGTTTGTTTGTTTCCATTTTTCCAGCTTTGGCTGAGACAGATTACAGGAAGGCAGAGACAGCCAAGCGCTGAAAACAGGAGCAAAAATCAAATTTCTTATTCAGAAAGTGACAAATATCAGTAAGAAAACCATTGGGCCAGTATTGTTTTGAAAAAAAAAAAGAAAAAAAGAAAAGTAATTGTTTATAAAAATAAAGACTATGAGGAGACAGCTCAGCAGATTAAGCTGAAAAAACTAGACATCTTCATTTCTGTTACAGAATTAAAAAGCCATTTTCTACTGCTCTTACATAATCTCTCCCTCCCTGTCTTTAGAATGACCATTTTGGTGTCTGCAGTGCACACCAGCATCTTTGCTCCTCCAGCTGCTGCTGCACAGCTGAGTGTTCTGCACATGACATTGCCTCTTCCCAATGTTTCTGTTTGTTTGAGAAGTGTGGGATGCAGTGCTTTCATAGAGAATTAATGATCTGGTGGGGACAGGAAATGACCCCCTGTTCCCCTGGCAAACCCATTAAACACTGAGAAACAGAAAAATTAAGATGAAAATTATGCTGTGTAAGAGACGTGAGGGATTAGCATGCTGTAGGGACCCATGGAGAAAGAGACAGATCACCGCTGAAGATGAAAGTATAAAACATAATAAAATTCCCCCATTGCTGCTTTAAAAGGCGACAGGGCTGGAGGCAGAGGAAATACCGAGATGAGGGGAAGAAGAGCTCATCTATCACCCTCAGAAACCATGGAGAAAAGCCTGTAAGCTTGGCTGTTTTTTTTCAAAACACAGTCAAATATTGTTTTCCACACGGAATCCTGTATGTGCCTGGGATCTGTAAACATACATTGTTGGAAGCCAGGCCACTACCTCTGGGAGGGCTCCACTCTGTGAGGGGAAGGACACAAGAGAGGTGAGGTGCAGCCCTTGACCCAGATTTATGGGTTTGGGGTGGGTTCCCCCCCCTTACTTTTCCTATGTAGAAGTGTACCTTTCTGTACTTTCAGTACACCTGCTTCTTGAGCATGTCATCACTACAGAAAAAAATTAACATATATAAAAATATATATACATACTTAAAAATATTTCCTGATCCTGCCCACAGCCTGCAATTCAGCAGTAGCTGGCTGCCAGGTACAGTGCAGTCCAGCACAACTTGATCCTGCTCCCTGTAAAGCTATTTTTAGTTTCATTTGGGAGGGAATCCCA
This sequence comes from Onychostruthus taczanowskii, assembly GCF_017590055.1. NCBI lineage: Eukaryota > Metazoa > Chordata > Aves > Passeriformes > Passeridae > Onychostruthus > Onychostruthus taczanowskii. The sequence goes on along the minus strand of NW_024498906.1, from coordinate 828,009 downwards.
GGGCTGCTAAACACGTGTTAGACTAAAAATCTTTTATCAAGGTCAGTAACCAGGCAGAGAGAAAAGGATCCAAGTCCCCAAGCCTCAAATGAGGAAACTTTGAAGATTTGAGATCAAGAGACAGACTGATGTTGTCCAACTCCTTTTTTATATACTATGCACATAGCGTACACCATACAAACCCCTAAATTCTCATGGAAGTGACTGAAACAAAAGTAAAATTTTCAGTATTGGTACCAACAGTGATAGCTATATTACATTTCTGTAATAAAAAATCAACCTGAAGCATGTGCTGGGGTTTGGGGGGTTTTTGGGTTTTTTAAATTGTTGCTTCACTACACGTAAATCATTCAGTTAGTTTTTAAAATTAGTTTCATGTATCTATACATAAAAGAAGGTAATGTAATCTAGAGGAAGTGCCTTAAATTTCCTCTGCCTATCACACCTCAGTCCTGGACAATCAATTTCACTTTCCCTACTTATCTATTTTATATTTAATTTGCTGTTTAACTGAAAAGAAGCTTGGAACACTGGAACAAGCCCTACTGTAAATAACCCGAGCTTTCCCATCAGGGTGCTGATAAGAGCCAAGTTCATGGCACTGTGCAATGATGTGTGTGACTGTACAGGAAATGATATCTTAGCTATACACAAATGCTTTGGAAGGGTAGTGATAACTCCAGCTTATTTTTTTTTATCTCCTGCTGATGGCTGTGCAAGACTTTTCTCAGGGCTGCCGTGTGCCTTCCTGTGGGCTGCAGCACAGCTCTCCCTGCGCTCTGCCTGCTCATCTGTACCATGGCTTGTACCTCATGTCCACACAGAACTCAAATTATACTGTGCACACCATGGGAAAGGATTAGATGCTCCCTTTGTGGGATGCCTGGCTCAGTATCTCCTGGAAAAATAGGCCTTCCCTTGAGTATAAACACAGTAACAAACAGAAAATTAAAAATCTTGACTTAATGGAGCTGCTTGGGGACAAAATTATGGCTGGATATGGACTTCAGTGTTTTCCCAAAACTCGCTGCTTGATGTCACTGATCCAACCAACTACAAATCATCTTCCATGCTACAAATTTTGGTCTCTATAGTTTTAGCCATACACAAAGGCTTTACCATATTATTACTGGTGTTTTGTTGCTGGAATAGAATAAACGTATTTGAATAAAGTGAGCTTCCATATACCAAATACATGGAACTATTACTACACAAATAACACACAGGTGGGCTCTCCCACATGTGGAACCCATAAATGATTTCAGCAGTGTTTGCCTCTCACATTTCCCTCTGATTCACCTATTCATCCAGGCACCTGGGACTGAGAATCCTGGCTACCCTGTGTATTTTAGTAGTGTAATCCTCCAGCATCAAAGGGCAAAGGAGTGATCAAGTCACAGCTAGTAGGGAGCTTGTCTTCCCCTCTGTGCTGCACCATTTGTGATGTTGTTTTTGATACACCACACATATCAGTTGGGTGCAGAGGCACCATGAGGGCCAGTGGGTCCTGTTCCCCTTCTGCTTTCAGGTGGGCTGATGGTGAATGCCTCCAAGGTATGGGGCAGGCAGAGCAGAGGAGACCCACAAGATATTTCTTAAGGCGAGCTGGCCTTCATCCTCTTGCCAGCTCACAGCTGGACCCCTGACACGGTCCCACTGCCTCTGAAAAAGGGGCTCAGTGACCACTGCTTGGTCATCACAAAAAGGGAGTCAGTGGGCATGCACTTCCCCGTCTCCTCTAAGGGGCATCAAGGGAACATCCCAGTTTAGCTCTGCTCCCTTCTGCCTCAGTCCCTTGACTCAAGCACCCAGCAACTAACTCCCTGGTAGGATTTAGGAGGTACCATTCAAAATCAATTGAGGGCAAGGAGAGAAAGGCATTGGAAAGATGGGCAGGATTCACTCTGACACCAGCCTGACAGAGAAGGGAGGACTACACCAGGGTAGCACTGCCAGAATGGAAGTTACACCCACAGCCTTTGCTGCCCATCCCTCTGCACATCTCCTGCTCACCATGCACGTATGCACTGCCTCATGGTACTCATGGTACTTCTTACTCTGTGGAAGTTACACCGTGGAGGATAAGCTGAATGCTGCCAAGGAGCGGTTAAAATAAGCACCTCATCAGACAACTTCAAAAGATACTAGAGAAATAACACTCCAATGCAAAGCATGCAACAGGTTTACTTTGCACTGCTGCATTTGTGGAGCCTTTCAAGAAGCAAAGCTATTTGTGTCAAGGTTCCCATCCAAGCTGTTAAGCCCTGGGGAAACAAGAGAGAAACGAAATCATTGCAGCAGTGCAAAATGGCACGTTATAGATGGGACATGGACAATATGTATACACTGCTTCAGCACACAGCATGATCATTTTCAAATGCAGCAGCCTGACTAGCTGATGGTACTCTGGTCTTTTAAATAGTTCAGTTGAAAAAATACCATGGCTGTCTGCCTATTGCACAGGCTAATCGCCTGCAAAGAGCACGTTAGAGTCATAGATTTGCTAACTATATTGCTGTTGTCAACAATTTGTAGTTAGCAATCCATTCCGGGGAGAAGAGCTCACTTTTTCCTCGTTTAAAAACAAATCAGAGCAATTGAAAAAAACATCCTATCATGGGCCTGAAACCAGTGCCTTCACTCCCAAGGGCAATATATACAAGACAGACAATAAACACTGTGAAAGGAACAGAACATTTTCCTCACAAATTTCAACCTGTACTGAATTTTTATACCCAATTTGAAAGCCTCACAAAACCCCCTACATTTGCAGTGGAAACTGTGACATACCCTAAGCATAAGGGAGATGGCACTTGCTGCTGTACTCCTGGATGCCTTTTCCCTTTTTTTTTTTTCACTCCATTCACAAACTATTTCACTGACTGGTTGTAACACTTAACTGATGGGCTCTGCTTCCAAAAGAACCACTGCTTACCCCATATACACTATTACATGTAAGCCAGCACTATAAAAACAGGGCTACCTTGAAATTATTTCAGATTGATCTTGCTATTCCCAAATCCTCAGTATTTCTCATATCTGCAGCATAGGCCTGTTCCTGGGGTCTCTAAACATCATGCTTGGAGGAACCTTTCACCAGTTTCTGAAAATAAAACCTTTACAGTTGTAGTTTATTTTTTATCCTTGGTATTGTGCACAGCATCAACTAGCTTAGATTCCAGTGAGTGGAACACACAGTCTGAGGTGGAGACAGTACAGGGAAATCTGATGTATGAAATCTGACATGTGGAGGACAAACATAAATTTGCCAGCCATAATTACTGCTGAGTCACATGTTAAGTGATGTCCCTTCAATCCAGCTGGGGCTTCTGACTCCGTGCAGCTTTTGTGCTCCCAATGTCTGTTCAAACTGGCAAGACAAGTTACTGTTTTTGTGACTGTAGAAGTACTGTTTAAATCAGCTTTCCCCCTACACAGCTGGCTGTGTGCAAATGTCTCCTTCAAAGCATGAGGCAGTCCCTTGGGATGGGGACATCAGCAGCTTCAGCGCTGTGCTGGGACAGATGCGTCAGTGCGCAGCTCTGAGCACCTACCATGGGAAGGTGCTGCCTGCACAGCCCTGGGGGGCTCACCAGCACCTTCCCAAAAACCAAACTTCCTCCAGCAGAGATGCTCTAGCCCATCATTTTTGTGGCTCGTGGTAAACTTGGTGTCTACCAGGACATCCAGGTCCTTTCTTGCTGAGCTTTTTTACAGGTGTGTGGCCCCTGGCATGTACTGATGCTTTTCCCCAGGTGCAGAGCTTTGCACTTCTCTTTGGCAAACTTCACGAGGCTCCTGTGAGCCCAATTCTCCCACCTGTTGATGTCCCTCTGGATGGCAGACAAACCTCTGACGTATCAGCCACTCCTGCCAGTTTTGTGTAATCTGCAAACTTCTGCAGGTACACTGTGCCCATCATCCAGATCATTAATGAGGAGGCTGAGCAGGGAGGGACCCAGCCCTGACCTCTGGAGTACAGCCCCAGTCCCCCAACCCAACTGGGCTTTGCGCTGCTGGGCCTGTTCCACCAGTTTCCAATCCACTGCCTGCTCATCCAGCCCCCGCATCAGCTGTGAGGATCTTATGGGACATGGTGACAAAGGCCTTCCTCAATATCAACCCTCTGCTCTCATCTACCAGGCTTTCTTCTCATACAGTAGGTCAGCTTCCCACAGGGAAGGAAAACTGACAGTGGACTGCAAGTCTAAGAATGTCTAAATTAAAACTATATGAGGGAAAAACTGAACTTACTCGAGGGATCTGTCTTGCATCAGAGTTCCTGAGATTTACTATACCTTAACCTCCATGGTTTTCACACATGCTGTGCACCCATGTATTTACTTTTGTAGTAGGATCATAGGAAGAATGCAGATCCATGCTAGCATTTTTAGGCTAAAGAAGTGAAGTGCATGATTTTCCTATGGGAAAAAAAATATTTTGAAGAATTTTTCTTGTCATTAAATATCCCATTTAACTGATTATCTAGTATCATTTTCAATCAAAACATTATATTCGCCAGCAAAGCAAAGAAAAATGAGCTGGTTTGAGTACACAGAGCTAAACAAAACAAACAAGAGAGCCCTTACTTTACAGTAAATTTTAAAACCCACGCATTTTGTTTTCCCAGCAATCAATACACCAATGATAACAAGAGGAAAAGGATACCAATTAAACATAATTGCCAGCCCTGCTTCCCCCAAAACCTGAAACTAAAAGCACTCAGTGTCAGCCTAATAAAATATTTGTTCCTTTCCCAGTCAAGTGCTTTATTAAACAGCCCATAAAGCATCTCAGCTCTTACAAAGGATTTCCAAGTTTGATATCAGCTTCAAAGCCTCATTGGTTCCTCAGTGGAGGTTTGTTCACTGCTCTGAGACACTCAGCTCCCTATTTTGTCCTGACTCTCTCCACTAACCCCAGGCACAGATATTTTTACCACATTCACTTGATCTTCTCCAGCATCGGATGAGCAACAGTGTGGCAAAGGCTGCCATCCACTGCTCATCTCTTCTTGCTGATGTGACTGTCTTGCTCCTGGTAAGAAGGATAGGGACCCCACCATGGATGTGTTAGCAGGTCTCAGCCAACAGGTTAGTGAGGTAAAGTTGGAATTAAGTTCTTAAATTGCTATGCAACTTTTGCAGGCAGAGTATCTGACTTTTCTCTGTTATACAGACATGGTTTTGACCCCTTTGTCTGTCTCTCAGCTAGCCACAAAAGTGAAGCTCACCAGACTAACCCCTCGAGGAGTAAACAAGCTTCACCAGCTCAAACCCAGGAAATTATCTGAGGTGCCACTAGCACCACACCTGCCCTGAGAGACCCAGCCCTTTAGACTCACTGCAAACCCTTTCCCATCCACTCCTTACAGCACGCCAGCTCCAGCTAAAAACCACTTTTTCTTGGTGCAGATACGGCCGGAATAGGGTTAACCTCAGCTTTATTATAGAGCCATGGGTTAGAATAGCAAATTCCAACACTTCTGTAACCCATCTTAAATCAACTGAAAGCCACATTTTCACACAGCCTCTCATCGTCCTTATATAGCCTGGCTTAAAAAAATAAATAATGAGAAGAAAAGCAAAACCAAGTGAAAAACGGAACCTTCCAGCTCACAGATCCTTTCTGGTGACATACGAACGCTCTTGCCTAAGAACACAGGCAAGGACACGCAGGTGATTACCCACACACGTGTGTGCCACCCAGCTTGCCACCATGGGCTGAAAGAGATAAACACTTTCTGCTGCCCATAGCTCTGGTGGCTCTTATGACACAGATGTAGTCCCAAATGAGAAGATGTAGAGATGACAAGCTGGCAATAAACAACAGACTTATCAGCTTATCTTCTCTTGTGGGACAGGGTCTCACTTGGGAGCACAGGCAGATAAAAGGTCCAGGAGTATTAGACTGCTGCCTGGGGAGCCAAAGGATAGAGGAATCTTCCATCCCTCTGTGCAAAATATGGTTATTTAATGCTTTGTCCTTCCCCACTAGCATGAGTAACCAAATTCTCTATCAGCTTGCCACTTCAAAATCAAGTTTACGCTCATAGTTTCAGATTTATTAGACTGACTCTCCTTCTCTGCCTCCCCATCACTTTTATAAGCCAAGCTTAACATTTCATCAGCTACACAATGGCACTAATCCTCAGCAGAAAGTATGCACACAGCAGATTTCAAGCACTCATGCACCACCCTATCTTGTAATGTATGGATGAAAAAAACTTTCAAGAAAAAAAAGCCCCTTATTTTCATCCTTGCAAAACTTTTAACCACTGCAAGAATTTTGTTTATAAGAGACAGAAAAATATAAGACTCCTGTGATGTGATTAAAAAATGCCGCATTTTTTCTTTGAATCTCACATAATTTTACACATGGTTTCCTCACAGCATTTGTACCAGGTGTTTCCTGGTTTGACTTTGAGGGGAAGAGAATTGACCTCTTCTCTCCATCATGCTATGATGCACGAGATGTCAGATGAATTCTGACTGAATTTGAAATAACACCAGCATGAGATGCAGCTGATGGATGTAACAAGAAAACCTCAAAACCTCTCAACAATGACCAGTTTCGTCCTCCTAGAAGCCTCTAGACTGAACTGGGAAATATGCCTCTGACAGACAGATCTGACCACAAGTAGTATGCAAATAATAGAAAATACTGAAAATATGTCACGTTGCATCTCAGTGACACTGTTCAATCAACCAGTCCAGGTTATCACAGAATCATAAAATATACTGAGCTCAAGAGGGCCCATTAGGATCATTGGGTCCAGCTCCCAGCCCTGCACAGAACACCCTAAGAGCCACACCATGTGCCTGAGAGCATTGTCCAGATGCTTCTTGAACACACCCCAATAATGCCCTCCCTTACCCAGCTGGCCATGCTGTGCTTGATGCCCCCCAAGACACAGCTGACCCTCTTAGCTGCCAGGGCACTGCTGGCTCATGTTCAACTTGGCATCAACCAGGATCCCCAGGGCCCTTTCCATGGCACTGCTCTCCAGCCTCTTGTTCCCCAGTCTATGCACAGAGCCAGGGTTGCCCTGTTCCAGCTGCAGAATCTGGCACCTGCTCTTGTTAAACTTCATATGGTTGGTGATTGCCAATCTCTCTTAATTTCTTGAGGTCTCTCTGCAATTACAGATTGCAATAAATTGCATTACCTGTAGTGCCTACAAATGTCCCACATACACACACATACAAGCAAGCACTTCTGTCATGCCTTTTTCCCTCATCCACTTGACTGAGGTCTCATGGGCAGCAGTCATTTTGGCACATGATTAGCACAAAGCACAGACCTCAGCTTGGATTCCAGTTACCACTGCAATCACTCAAGAGGATGAGTGGACACACATCCATGCACATCTCACTAAGGTGGCACAGGCTGCCTTCCCTTTCAGAATAGCTGCTGGCCACTCCTTGGGGGTGCATTCCTCCAGTGTGCCTTCTCCTCTCTCTTCATCATGTTTCTCTGCTGCCAGAGCACTTCTAGCCAGCCTAATGTTGTCTGAATTTTACTAATTTGATGCTCTATGAACAAAGATCTTGTAGCAGTTCAACATGGTTTTCTCTAGCTGTTTTGGTATTGGAGCTCAAACCTACACACTGCTCTCAATGCATGGAGGTGAGACTATTCCAAACTATGCCAAGACCACAAAAGAAAAGTAATAATGCTCTTTGTCATCAGGGGTCCAGACTCAGAATACTCAGAGAAAAAGGGCTGTACTTCAGGAAATGCAGGCAGGGCAACCAATGCTGTAAAACAGCACTGCTATTGCAATAAATAGCATTTTCCTGATTCTGTGAACAAGTCAACATGAACATATTTTGCAGATTCTTATTTCAAGAGGAAACAAGGTCAGTCCTGCCCATACTTTTCCATCAAACCTTTGGAGAGAACATACATCATGATGAGTGCACTATACCAAATTTTGTTATTATCATCTCCCCCACCTTAATGACAGCTGCATGGTTCCAGAAGAGAAGCACACTGCCGTAGGATATAGAGCCCCTGACATATTTACTGCAGCATTTTTCACCAGTAATTTCCACTGCAATGTGTGCTATTACATGTTCAGAAAAACTTAGGGAAACTGCAGGATGCATAACGACAATTACATCTTTCCCAGATGAGACTACCACATTAATGGATCGGCGTCATCCATCACCATAGATCCTGAGTCCTCTGGGGAACGTCACTAGACCACTCTAATAAATCTGACTGGGAGATTTCATATTTGGCTGTTCAGCTCAGCCTCAGGAAGCAGCCTAGCACAGCAGTCCACAGTATGACTGTGCCTCAGCTCTCCTGGTGAGGTGATGTTACTCTATGGCAATGAAGCTCTGGATGTAAGAGGTCCTGCACTCCAGCAGGTAAGGGCACACAGGGCTGCAGCCTGGCAATAATTCCTCACACAGTCAGTTCTTCTAAGAACTGAATTTTCGTATACATGGATTTTAGATGGTGGAGGAAGAAAGTTGACTGCGTAGCTTCATTCCTTTAGCACCAACAACAAAGAAAATGAAACAAAAAATAAAGAAGAATAAAGCTAACAGTGAAAAAACCCCAAACAGACCTGCCAGAAGGCTAGTGCAGTTCTGAAGTAATTTTTCTTTTGCTGTCAATCTCCTTGATTCGTCAAGCCATCTCAGCAGACAGAGCAGACTGTCTGCCATGAAAATGTAAGGTGATGCTCTATTAGGGAAGAACATGCTACTCACAGGCTCTCCCTTTAGGAAAGTCAAACAAATAACACACAAATAAAAACCTCCATGGCTGTACCATGTCCTACCTTATCCTTGTAATAACAGGAGGACAGGGCCTGAGACTGCTTCCCCTTGTCTCCTGCACTAATGCAAATACAGCCCCAGTGTAGGAGCAGGCTGGGGGGAAGGTCAGCCCCACAGAAGCCCTTTTGAGAAGCAGCTCTGAGCAAAGGGTCTGAGGGCACTTTTGTCTCTCATGTTTTGTGTATATTCTGTTTCAGGCAGTGATACATTTTCCTGATACATTTTTCATGTAGCTGGAGCTAAGAGTTTTCTTGTGCTGTAATGGCTTAACCATTTTGGGTCCTCTCTTCCCCAAGGCACCAGCTTTTCCCACTGACCCCACCCCACACTGGATCAATGTCACAGGTCCTTCTTCCTCAGCCTGGGTATACAATGAGGTGGAGCCAATGCCAACGTCTATTCCCACTAGGATTGGGCCACCACCAAATATACCCTTGAAAATGGGGACAGCCTTGGGGTGCCACCTGTGCCTGTCGGGCCCTCCCTGTCCCCAGGTGACCCCCTCCCCTGTCTCTGTGGGTGCACTGGGTATGGCCAAGGGAACAGGGATGGACACTGAGGGCTTGAGCTACTGCAGCTCCAAGTACCTGACAGAAGCACAACAGAGCCTGGGAGATTAGCAAACAAGGATTCAGCAGCTTAAATATATAGTAACTTCAGGGAATAAAAACTGCCTATAGCCTGTGTAAGTTGTGAGAAATGGCACATGCTTCTCTTGCCTCAGGCAAATGCTTATGTTGGTAGCAAGCTTGGCTATGAATATGACACCCTTGCAGATAGAAACAACAAGAGCACCAATAAGTACAAAATATTCTCTATTTTCTTCATGGGGTGTTAAAGAAAACAACTATGTTCATTGAAGAGCCTGCTTTTGGCAAAGGGGCTGGGCACATACCACCTTCAAAAGCTCTCCCTCATCCCTTTCAGTGGGACAGTCAGCATCTGGTCTCTGCACTTGCCCCATGCTCAAGGGGTGAGGCCATTGCTGACCAGAAGGGCTGCTGCACCTTTCAGCTCCTCTGCACGGAAAATGTGGGTCTGCCCCACACCACCCCAACACACTCTATGGCTCCAGCTGGGCACCCCACATGCAGGGATGGGGGGTCTGTGAGCTACTGAAGCAGTGTGTGCCAGGCCACTGCGCTCCCAGGGGCTGCTGCTGGCCTGTCTTTGCCCAGGATGGTGGCTGAGGAAACCAGAGGCGTCTGCAATATGAGATGCACAGCAGGAACAAGCTGCACCAGTAGAGGGGTTGAAAGAGAAGCCCCGAGAGCCAAGGCGGCACCAAGAAAAACCACCGTTTTTACTGCCTGTCAGTGGACATGCTCACGCGCCAAACCGTCGGTCGAGCTGCGTAAACATCAGCAGCACAAACCAGAGGAGACAGCTGTCCCCTGGTGAGCACAAACCCGTTATGACCTCAACTGAATCCTCCTTGAAAATGTGTCATCATGGTCCATAGCTCGAGAAGCCAAGCAGACAGCTGCTGGCCATGGCTGCGCAGGGGAGGGCGGCCACCAGGACACGTACAGCGACCATAAACTCTGCCAAGATGTGCTCCACAACAGGAAGGCACCAGAGCTACCCTGAACTCTGCATCCACAGTTCTCTCCATGGGGAGGACAGTCAGGCTGCAACAACCAACTTGCATTTCCATGGCTGATGCAACTGGAAGGGCCATCTTTCCCAGAACACACGTTGTGCAGGCTAACTCCAGTGATCTCGAGGGATGGCAGCCCTTGGATGGACCTCACTGCTGAGGTCAGTGCCAGCACCCTTCGCTTCACATGGAAGGCAGACATGGTGAATGCATCCCTGTGCACACTCATCTTGCCACCCCCCAGGCATCCTCCATGTCCAGTGGAAAGGCTCGCCCAGAATGCTGCAAAAGCATGAAGAATCAATAAAATACATTGACTTTTTATCTGACAATAGCAATTTTACAGCTCAATGCTAACCAGAGTAAGCAGGAGAGCACACTGCTACCAAAAATAAATTAAAGGAGAGATGTGGGTCTTTGAAGATCCCAAAATATCCAGTAAAATTGACACCCAGTAAACCCTGCCCAGTCCTTACAGTGATTAAGGACAATTCAGCCCCTGCTCTGAGTGAGGGTTTCTCCAGGACCCAGCCTCCAGCACGTGTTTGGGTTTAGCTGTCTAAACAGACACTGAGGGATTAGGTCTCTGTGTGTCTTCAATGCTAATTAAAGGTTATTTATAATCCAATTTTTCCTGATAGTGTATATTTCTTCTTTGTGTAAACACAACCAACGCCAATGTCTAAAAAAACCCACAAAACCAAAAGTGGTGGAAAGGTCTGCATTTTACCAAGTTAAGGGGTGTGAGGACACCCCACAGGCTGCCCCGCTGGCGCCTGGCTCTCCCTGTCCAGCAGCCACAGGCACGGGTGCTTGCCACCACACAGAGCTGAGTCTGAACACTCCTGAGTTCCATCAGCTTCTTCCGTGCTGCTCATGGCTTGGGCAGTAGTTTCCAGGAGAAGTTCTGGTCACATTTGCTCCTGGAGAAGCAGTGTTTACAATCAATCAGATCTGAACAAGATATCTGGAGCACACTCCTACAGCAGTGTGAAGTTGGTACCAGAGCATCCTGGACAGCATTTGCCACAGACTGATACACAGAATGTGCATCTGGAACAAGGAGCAGCATCCCCTTATTTCATCAACCAATTTTTAGGACTCTAAAAAGGGCTTACCCATATAACATTAAACAAAGCCCTTTGGCAACATCCTTGATACAGCCAGTGAAGTACAGCTGTCTTCTCCAGACATTGGCTTTACACGGCTGGTGGGCACGGGGTGGGTTTGGCTGGAGCTAGAGCTTTACATCAAAAAGCCACTGAAGCTGCAGACTCAGGCACTGAGGAAAACAGAAATGCAACCTTATCCTGGTTGCCTATATGGTCCTGACAGTGTGGCTGCATTATGATACATTCTTAAACAGTTATCTCCTCTTTTTTCAAAAGGCCTTGTCATCATGCAAAAGGTCATCCACAAATGGAAAAAACAATTTTTTTCATAGGCCTCCTTGTGACTTTTAAGTTTCTGACTCCAAAATAAGCAACTCTTATTTCACACAGATTTGTAGAAGTAATATGAAAAATTTAAACTGGTCTATGAATCTGCTATTAAAGATATAATGCTACTTGTTACCCTTGTAACTATAGAACTATTTTAATCTTTCTCTTGCTTCAAATTACAAAGGCAACATACTGTAGTTTCAGTAGTTGCATTTTTAAATGTGTTTATCTGGGTCACTGCTACTTACAGCATAAGAAGATTTAGTGAAGCCAGTTTAGAATTAGTCTAGTGCAAAGGAAAAAAAATCTTTAATTAAAACTGAAAGAATTATATTGTTTGGAGGGTAAAGATCTCAGCATTATCAAATTAAAGTCTTTGCACTGATTCAAGAAGAAAATAGACCCATAGGCAATTTCATTCAAAAGGTGCTTAGGCTTTTGGAGGTTTCTGGACTCATCACAAATTATTTCATGTAACCGGCAATTTCAAGTAGAGAAAAGAAAACCCACAGCATTACAACATTAGGATTTTCTTTAATTGTATGATGTAAATTCAAGAATAACAAAGTGATTCCTGATTTGTGGCGGTCTGTCTGGCTCACTTGGAGCACTGCTGGTGTGTGTGCCAGCTCGCCCCGAGAGGCCACACTTCTGTCTGCACTGGCTGTCACAGAAGACGGGAGAGAAGACAACCTGTCTTGAAGGCATTGCTCCCAGATCCTTCTACTAAGACAAATAATCTGCAAAGAGAGAAAGCAGGGAGGGACGTTCAGAGGCCAGAAGTGGCACCAAGCACTTCCAATGGTCCTAGCTTTCCACTGTGTTGGAAAATACCCTAAGGAAGATGTTGGTCAGGAAAGGCAAAGCTGCCGCTCACGTAGGAAATGAAGCGGGAGGCTGAACGGCCTGAATGGCTGAGCACATCTGTGCGATGCAAGGCAACATCCCTCAGCATCACACCGCCCGTCAGTGACATGGAAGTGACTCAGAAGACAAGAGCACTTCAAAGGTTCATGGAATACTGGTTTATTTTAGCTGAAACCCATCTGACACAGAACAAGGAGGACTGCAAGCAGAAAGCATCCACCCCGCATCCTGTGGCTGCTGCTGGAGTGGTTCATCCTGCAGGAACAAAAGCCTTCCCCCTCTTTTCTATTTCTTCTGGTCAAGGGAGGAGGGCAGGCTGGGAGATAGCCATCACTGCTGCTGCTGAACCGCAGCCAGAGGATGCCTGACACTGCACCAGAGTGGGATGAGAAGTTCAGCAACAGCTTAACCTGCCCCATGGTCTCCACAAGAGAAAGCTGAACAAGCGCCCATCCATCAGTAGGGTACTGGTGTGACAGAAACATCATGTCACAGCAGCTGCATCACTCTGATCCTCAGTTAATTATTGCCCATATCCTAACAGCAGCAACACAGCGAGGAAAGGAACGAGCATGTAGTCAGCAGTTTGATCCTGTTATTGATAGGATGCTAACAGAGGGAAATAACTAAGTATAAAATATTTCTTGTGTCAGAAGCTGGTAGGAAGGGTGATGGATTTTCTTCAGATTATTGAAGGCAAAAAAAGGAAAGACATAAATTCTCAAAACCCCAAAGTTTTTATTTAGTTTTTTTCAAACAGGGCCAATTTTTACCAGGTTTCCGGGTGTTGCTTTTTGTTTGGTTTTTTTTTCAGTTCCTTCAATCTATTCCTTGTTGACAAGACAACACACCTGTTATTTACTGGATATGGTGATCTACAGCTTCAGTTTTTGGGGTTCCCATGTGACTGCAAGAGGGTTGTTTCTGGCACTTCAAGTCCTGCTGCAGCAGAAGCCATCTCACAGTCAGTAGGGCCAGCTACCGATCAAGATTCCAAAGGAGTAAAAAGCTTAATATCTAGCCCCCTAGTAAGAGAGGATTTATTTTATCATATTGTTTTTTAGAGATTTATCACTTCCTTTACCTTCCTCCATACGCACAGTGAAGAAAATCTGTTTTAAACATGTGAAGGCATGATTTCCATTAGAGGGTAAATTTGGGGGATAAATGAAGAAAAAAGGGAGCTATTATTAACCCAGAGACAATCACTGTGCTGATGAATGAGCACTAGCATCTGAATGTGTTTCTTATATTTAACAGATCAGGTTGCCACACCATTCTCCAGATGATCTCAGATCACTGGAACCCCTTTCCTTAAAAACAGGGCTATAAGAAGTAATTAAAAGTTGTCTGGGTTTGTACAAGTAGGCATAACCACTTTGTCCACAAGTGTCTTGGAAGTCAGCTGCTGGTCCTTATGGAACAATACATTTGGCTCTAACATCAGGTCCTGTGAAGCCCTACATTCAGCTCAGTGGAATTTTGGTGCAGCAGCTTCAGAGAGCTGTACTGGATCAACCCCAGAGATGCATATACCTTTGAAAGCATGTCAGACACCAATCCTGTGGAGACCAGAGCATGCCCCAAAAACCTGAAGCAAGGAGCAAAAAGAGAAGGAAGGATGCAGAGTTCTGACATCTGTACCACAGAACTGTGGGGACCTCTGAGTTGTCTCCAGATCAAAGGACCACTTGATAGCAGTCACCAAACGCCTTCTAGCAGAACACCACCACTCATCTCAAACTTCACTCATCCTCCCAGGAAAGGCCACTATGCTGACACAGTGGCCTTCATGATTTATTCCTAGGACTAGCTGCAATGGAAGGAAGTGGTAGCACACGGAAATGTGGCATCAGCAGAGAGTTTGGGGAATGCAATTCTGAGGATGCACATGATGCTGCTGTGAAAAGTGGAGATGGTGCAGGGTACAAGACAGAATTCTGGGTATTAAAAACCCAACCAAATAGAAAACCCAAATGAACAACCCCTCTCCTGCCCCCCAGACAAAAATATGTAGGGAAGATGAAGAGGTGAATGGAAGAAGAAAACCTTGAGTTGCTGACCCAAGGGAAAAGATGAATGAAGCTGCAGAGAACACTAGAAGTAGAGGTGGTGGAAAACTGAATTTGCAGGGAAGATACAGAAAGCAGGGAAAAATAAAAAGTTGCTGGGCAGTGCCTTTATCTTGCAGAAATTAGACTCCTTGAGGGATGTCTACTGCATTTCTAAAACAGTTGACAAAGATGGATGAAAAATCCTTCTGAAAACAATGGAGGAAGTGATCTATTTTCATAATTCTGAAAGCTGGAAAATAGGCTTGTCTTGATCACACCACAGAAAGCCAGACCATGTAAACAGGTGTACTTGGGCAGACCATGCTCTTTTACAGGCCTCCAAGGGCTCTCCACAATCCAACTGTGAAGGTTTGATGTGGATCGAATGCTCACACGAAGTGACTGGCAAGCAGTGGAGTCCCAGGGCATCTCCACAGTGTGAGCTGCAAAAGTTTTCTTCGCTAAAATTGCAGGAGCTGCATTTGTGTGGAATGAAAATATATTGAAAACAATGTTTAGGCTTTTAAAAAATATTTTACTTTCTGCCTGCAGTCAATCCCATACACAAATCCCCTTGCAGTTTGCCTTCTAGAACGAAAGAATGTTACACTGAAGCTATTCCTAAGCAATAGCAGTTCTTGTGATGACCAAAAATCAACTTTAAATTTATGTTGTCTCTTATTAAGCCATCAAGAAATTTCTTGCCTTGAAGCCACAGATTCCTGTGGTCTGTTTGGACCCACTTTATGCTTCAAATTCTCAAATAGCCACAATAATGAAGACTATTAGAAAATGTGTGTTATGCTGCAGCCAGTAAACACCACAAAGAGCATCCTGAGATTTATGACACAACATTGTAAGATTTTACAGACAGCCTTCAACCTGAGAAATAAAGTAACAGGGAATAAAGCCTGAAAATCAAACAAAATATATTTCCAAGTCAAAGCACAAAAGAACATGAAAGACCCAAAGAAGAGTCAATACAGATTTTCAATTTAATCATTTTGATTTAATAAAGTTCTTTGGATAGTGTTGCTGGCTCAATACAAGCATAGAAATTGTAATGGCAAATACTGTACTGTGATTCATGGACTGAAAACTTGTCTGATTTCATTATGTTGGTAAATGTAACACTGCAGATGCCTTCTCTTGGAAAGCTATTTCTAAATTGCTACATCAATATTAAGATAATCAGAACTGATATTTACCTTTTACAGGAACAGCATGTGTCTATATGTCCACATGGGCACATACACACACACAAACTTATATTTTTTACACTTCTCCATTTTCTGGATCACAGGAGTACATGCTACAGGAACTGCTGATTTATCCCAAATCAACCTATGCAGCTGCAAGGTGCTCAGTCCAGGATGTTTTTACTGGTTGTACCCTTTTCTCCCACTGAAAGTAATTAAAACAGATGTACCCAGCAGAAGTTCAGCTGAATAATTTGTTATCCCAGACTTTGGAAGGTGTAACTTCACCTTCAGTTTACAATGACATAATTGATGGATAAATCACTGAAGCCCTAAGATACACAGTCCAACGCTTAGGTTAACTCTGTATTTTTCAGCTGGAATAGAGCATGGTAAATAATTTTTAACTAAACTTCGCGTTTCACTCATGGTTTTGCAGCAGAAGTACAAAGCAGTGCGTTAAGGCGGATTTCAGGCACCAGAGCCCACATGCCATTGTTGACAGTTTCTGTGGGACACGAGACTGACAAAGAAGCAAAGGATGTGAGACAGCACCAGTGAAGGAGAGAGAGGCAAAAGTGAGGAAGCAGTGTGGCCAGAGAGGGACAAGGAAGTCCCTCTACACAATGGAGCCTAGTGCCCTCGCTGATCCCTGCCTTGAATGCCTTGTGCCACACATCTCTCCTGGCTGTCCCCAGAGCGGAGCCTCTGCAGCACATTCTCCACAGCCAGCTCACACTGACCTTGGCTCACACCGCCCATGGCTCACACTGACCTTGGCTCACACAGCTCACACTGCCATGGCTCACACAGACCATGGCTCACACAGCTCACACTGCCATGGCTCACACAGCTCACACTGCCCATGGCTCACACAGCTCACACTGCCATGGCTCACACAGCTCACACTGCCATGGCTCACACAGCTCACACTGCCATGGCTCACACTGCCCATCGCTCACACAGCTCACACTGCCCATCGCTCACACAGCTCTCACTGCCCATGGCTCACACAGCTCACCCTGCCATGGCTCACACAGCCCACGGCTCAGAGCCCTCTGGCCAAGGCTCGCACTGCCCTCAGGGCAGCAACCCTTCAGAGGGGGCATCTGAAAAGAGACTCCAGAGGGAGAGGAACACGGGGACAGCAAATGAAGCTCCAAGGACACGGATCTGTCCTCCGCAGCAACAGAAGAGTGAGGGCACGTCCAGCCCTCATAAATAAATCAGGCCACATCCCCATTTCTGCTCACCATTGCAGGAGTCCACAGGGTGATCCTTTGCCTTGTCCCCCTCCATCACTGTCACAAGGAACAACTACTGGCACTTATCAGCAGAGACATCTCTGAGAAGGAGTGACTTCAGGACACAGTGTCCTTCCCCGGTCCCTTGAACCCTTGAGACAATTTACAATGCTGTCACTTGTACATATTCCCTCCTCATCTACACAGTTCTTGTCTCTAAATTTAACATTTTGATTTCTAAACAAAAGTCCATAAGCGTTCTCACAAGACCTTGATGATAAGCCCTTTTATTGATATTCCAGTTCACTTTTCAAAATATTTGCAGATTATAGGATAAATGATGTTTGGTTTTATCCCCATTTCAGGAGATAAAGGTTGGGTAACTTATGATATCCAGATGAAAATTTATTGGTTAGCACTGGGGAAAGCAAATCCTTCCCAAAATTAGCCTTTGACCCAGTTAGTCTTTCATAAACAAGCAATGATTTAAAAAATCCTCGTCAGATAAGATGTTTGCAGCCCCAGCATCAACTTGCATAAATGTTAGAAGGTGTAAGCATAACAAAGCTACATCAGCCATAATTTACAGCCCCAAGACTGAGGATGAAAAACTATGGAAAACTTCCCTAATGAAATGTCAAAGCCAACTAGCTTCACTGCAGCTAATCCGCAGATCTTGATGACAGCGCAGATTACCCAGCCTGCTAAACTGACAAGTGCCCAAGGAAGCTCATCTCCCAGGGATTACACCTCCATGTCTGTTTGCCTTCTTCTGAGTTGTGTGGAAGAGCCCCAGAGGAAACAAGTTTCAGCTCATCTATTTCCTTCTGAGGGCTTTCAGTACACTACCCAGTCTTGAAGCATCAAGCAACAACAGCACATATACACACACAGAGACAAGAGTCCCAAATATTGACATTACTGTGCAATAGGCCAGTCACCCGCAGATGCCAGGCAGAAAGCTGCTGACAGATGCTGCAGCATAAACCTCCCAAGAACCTTCAGGTTTGGCAACAAAATCCTCTGTTTCCCATTCACGTTGCCCTGATGCTTGGATCTAAACAATGCCCAATATGAGAGATTTATTTTTTTCTCACACTGGCTATCTATAGAAAATCCTTTTTTGTAAGTCTCTCTCGTGCAGCTTCTGAATGTCAGGCCCAGCAAATCAAAACATTTTATTGTAATTTCATATTGTTTACTTTTGCGAGGCAGGATCTTGGCAAAGACGAGTGTTTCCTCCAGGGACAAGGAGGATGGGGCTGGGAGGAGGGGAGGACAGACGGGTGGAAGGAAGCATTTCAATGCAGACTTCCTCACTGTCTGCTTTAATAGGGACCTGGCTGAAATACAAAGGAAGAGGTAAGTAAGAAGATCTTGGCTACAAATGTAGAGATGCCAGAGAGTGGGTGTGAGGATGTCCCAGGACCAGCCTACGCAGGCAGTGACAGCAGATCAGGGAAGCAGCGTGGCTCCAGGGAAACACTGCCAGCCCCAGCCCACCCACCACTGCCCCTCAGCAGGGCTGGGAGGATCCTGGGGTCCCCATGGCAGGTACAGTCCTGGGCTGTGGCTGAGAAGGAGCAGGGAGGGACAACCTTGCCCAGGCTGCTCCCACTGTGCTCCCACACATGCCGGCAAAGCCAGTGTGACCCCTTCTATCCACAGATACTCCTGCCTCCTTGCCCAGACCCTCCTCCTCCCTACACAGCCCCAAACTGTGGGCAGGTTTCCCTCCAGGAAAGATGGCACCACCCAAGTACATATTTCTCCATGAGGATCCTCCCTGTATTCCAGGATGGAGAAGAGGAGGAGGCTCCTTACACCCCTCTGTCCAGGGACACTGGAAAGCACCAGTGATTCCACCACAGACATCTGTGTTTTGCTGTGTGTTTCCAGGGAGATCTGACACACAACATTCAAAGGTTTGGGTAAGCAAAGTTGATGAGAGCTGATTTAAGTGTTTTACGTTTGTGGACGAACAAACAAGGCATTTGAAACACATCACATTATATGTGAGTCTCCTGCTGAAGGGATGCTCCTCCAAGAAACCTGCAGGAGACGTGGATGGTGCCAGGGCAGCAGTATAGTTGGAAGCAGTTTTATTGACTTTGAGCTGTCCCCAGCTGTCCAACTGAGAGACCTAGACCATCTCATCTTCTTTAATCCTGGATTCTTTGGGCTGCTCCACACCAGACAAAGTCCCAGGACACATGGAAGGAGCATGATGCCTTGAAGTCATGACTCACCCTGTCCCCGGGACCACCCGTGGCTGCAGGCAGACTGGCAGACACAGGCGACAGCTCCCTGCTCCTGCTGGGTGCCTGGCAAACCTCAGCAGAGCTGAACTGCTAGCTCTCTTCTTGGCATAACAAATCTCCCTGTCCTTCAGCATCGCCTCTCTCTCCTTCTGAAGCTTTGTTTTGGTAGAAAGCAGTTCACAAAGACCTTTACACAAACTCACCCAATGACAACTGCTTTACTACGTAAAATGATTCACTGGTGTTTAAAAATCCCACAAACAGGAGCCCTCACTGACTTTATGGCCGACTTCCCACGAAGGCACTGAGGCCAGCAATGGCTAATGCTCCATCTGGCATCGACTCCCTGTGAATATCTCTCAGCAATAACAACTGATAGCAGAGCTCGGAGCCTACACATCATCCTCCTGTTTGTACATAAATTCCCTTTAAAAGGATTTCAGCATCCTCACACTGCTTCTTCCCAAGCGTTCAGGCTCTTAAAGCCAAGTCAGCCAGACAGAATGGTGCCACGCAACTACAAACAATGCAGGACAATTTTTTATTACAATACACGGCAAGATTCTTTCTAAAAGCACTGCCAGTAATATGCAGTGTGTAAAAATACACATTCATCATAAAGAGGTTAGATACTAATTCCTGCAGCTTAATTTCTTCTTGAGGGCACCAGCCCATTTTTCAATTAAGGCAGGATAATATTATTAATCATAAAAAATTGCTGATGTGTAAAATTGTTTCCTTTCTGGCTAGCATTGGCTGAGAGACATCGGACATGCTGCCTCTGAATCAGTCTAACTTTGTGGCAGTGTGGAAGCTGGATCATCCTTTTTGGTGAGGATTCACGCTGCTCCCAGCCTCAGCCATGGGGAAAGGCTGTCCCCTGGGGAACGTGCAGACCCACGCCTGCACTGCATCAGGTGCAGGCGGTAGCAAGGAGCCTGTGGATATAGATTCCCATGGAAGATACACCACTGTCAACTGTGAGGCACAACAGCTGGCATCAACGGGCAGCTCCATGCCAAGAGGGTGCTTCAATGGTCTCTCTTGCCTGAGCATTTCCAGGGCACCGTGTTTCAACACCCCCTGAAGAGAAGGAGGTTTCTGCCCACTGCCTCAGTTTTCTGTGCTGAATTTGGTATTATGGGACTCTCTGGTGAAGTCATCAGTGCTTTCTGTTTAATGTTTTTTCTCCTTCCCTCTGCTGCTGAATGGGCCTGCCTAATTCTGACCAAAATAACTGCACACATTGTCTTCAGATGGGGCTACCAAAAGTAGAATGGAGGGAAGAGAATTAAGAAACAACCCAAATTCAATAAAATAGCAACCTATGAATAAAAAAACCTCTCCTTGCTATGTAGTCAGCAAGGAAGACTGCTGGACTGTGACTTGGCAGGATCCAAGAAGATGCTGCAGAGGTGTGGGCATGCCAGCATGCTGCAGAAGGATGGCAGCTCCCTGCAAAGGCACACCCTGCTACCTGGGCCCTCACCCTGCCAAACTCTCAGGGGGCCTCTCAGATCAGCCCTGCTGTGACTGCTCCACTCCACCAAGGCCAGATTATTTCAGGTGGACAGGAGGGGACGGGCACATGCCGTGGTCTTGCTCCTGTAGCAGCCAGCATGACCTCTAGGAGCCCTCCACGGGACACAGAAGCACCCAAGTGAGGAGCAGGGCTGTGCCAGGCCCCTCTGTGCTGGGGCCAGGAAATGAACCTCCAGCAGGTTTGCTCAGGATGATGGAGCTGGAAGGAGACAGCCTGGTTCCTGGTTCTGAGCTCCACAAGTCTTTGCCGTGTACTTTGGTGGCACAGATCCAGACAAAAAGCCTTCTTTCCAATCATGTGTCCAACCCTTTTTCCATCTATGGGCAGTTTCCCTTCCACACATCACTAAGTCATATATCCCCTGACTTCTGTTGAGACTTTGCATCCCCCTGCTCACAGGACCTCCCAGGAGCAGCTCATGGCAGTTATCTCCGTGGCAGCTCAACCCTTTGCCCACTGCCTGGAGAACTTTTGGCAACACTCCCAACTTGCGTGCCCCTGCCATTTATCTCTTTCCTCCCCATCTTGTTTCTCCCCTGTTCTGGAAGCTGCAGTCTCTGTATTTTTTTCTCTATAGTGACCAATCTTCTCCCAGCAGCAGAATTCCCCTCCTGTTTTTCCCACACACGATCAACTCCATAATACTATGCCAGTTATCTGCAGCCTTATGTCTTTCGTTTTCTGACATCACCAAATAGTTTCTTATCTGCGTCTGGTATTATTTATACACATATATATAAAAGGCCATCTTCCACCATCTTATCGACTGCTGACTGAGAATAAATCATGCAAGGAGAACAGGCCAGACTTTGGGACCACCTTGGGGAATATCCCAGCCCACAGTTGTTGCCTCTTGGCAAACACAAGCAAGAAGCACACATCCACTCTGAAGTCTGAGGAGGCAAATCACATATACAGAAATGGTGAGTTTCAGCCAAAAAATTTCCTTTCTGACAAGAGTCACTGCTACTCATGCGACTAGGCTCATTAAGAGTGAGAGCTGGAAAAAACTGCAGGATGGAGTCTGCGTGTGCCTCCTGGCTGAGATGTTCAGCTGTATTTTTCCTTGTGAAAGGAAAACTATCCCTGCACCATGAAAGCAATAAACATAGTGGGAATACTGGTCAGCAACTCAATGGATACTATTTCCAATAACCCCATAGTTAGTAAGTACTCAGATACAGTAATTGTTACAAATAACCAAACCACCAGAGAAAGATTTCCATGTTATCTCTACCCATACCTACATAAAATACCAGTTTGTACAAATCCAAAGAATGTGAGGTTAAAGCTAATGGGCAAGCTTTGTTGAGCATCTCAAAAATCAAATTAACTGCAATCAAATTCATGGCACAACTCAGGGTTCATTTCATTACTATCAGAAAATTCAATCTCTGAAATCTTACAATATTAAGCTAAAGTAATGATCTTTCTGTTAAAGTTCTCTCTTTTTTCATTTTAAGGTGAAAAAAAGCTGGCATGCCTGGGGAAGGTGAGGGTGATGATTCCCAGTAGATACTAGTGAAAGCTTGGCAAACGTTTAATCAATTATTGTTATATAAAGAAAAGGAGAAAAACCCCAAACATCCTTTCAAATACACACTCAAAGACATGTTGCATTACAAATTCTGCCTCTTGCATCTATTTCTACATCATGCTTTTTCCTGCACAAATGCATATATAAGCACAAACACACATGCATAGTAGGCATATACATATTTAAATTCAAAATATAAATCCATGAGGGAGCTAGTTACATCTGCTCATTGCTGCAATAACTAATCATATCTCTGTGCTGTACTGCAGGTGGGAAAAGTCAGAAGTTCATTACATTAAATTCAGGCATTTCCCTTTTTTAATGAAGCTGCATTTTTGGTTTATTTCACAATATGCACTCTTTAACCTTCCTGCAAGACCTAGCTGTAGAATACTCACTGCAATTTCAGACTCCTCTTTTATCCCTCCTCTTCAAGGTTTCCAACTAGGTTTCTCTGCGTGAGTCAAGTGCAGTTTTAATAAGGCAGACGAGGCAGGGCTTCTCAACTGCTTTTGATAGAGGTGAGGTGGTCAGCTCTTTATTGACTTTCTGCAGTACTGCAGCTACAGACCGTACAGACAATCTTGCTTTATGAGCATGCACCAGGCAGGAGGAAATTGGCCTGGAAATTTCCAGCCAGCAATGTTTGATGCACTGCTTGAAAAGCTGCACAATGTGCATATAAAGGAAACTAGGGACAGCCTTTTTCCTTGTTGTTGTTTCTAAACCATCAGGCTGCAGTTGCTACATGTACCTAGGAAAGCCTGCTCAGGAGCCATTTTAAGAATTAATATGTCTCAGGAAAAGGAAAGAAAACAACGCTGGTTATTTTGTGCACATTAGAGAGTGCTGCATATCAAAGATCCTTTTATAAAAACACTTGGAGAAATCACATGGGAGGTAATAACCCACTGAATTATTTTACTGTCCTTTGCTTGTGCAGGCAGCCACAGCACATCCACACCGTATGCAGTGCACAGCTGCACTGATATACACACATCCTCACAAGGGGATGTGGAAAAAAGGAAGCAATCACGGGCTGGTATCATGTACTATTAAGGTTTTATTGGTACCAGCATGGAGCAACTGCATCACTAATTAATGGATGCACACAGGCTACACACATCCTTCCAATCAAGTGGCAATAAACCCAGGTAGCCCTCTTCACTCTCATACATACATTACTTGAGCTATTTACCCTACTCCTTGTTTTTCTGGACTGCACATTCCCCTCTTCTCTCACTATCCCACATCTACACCAGCAAGGCACATCCTTGAATTCTGCTCTGATACAGGGGAGATGAAGGTCCATGGCCCCATTCATTAGCTTCCCACATGGTGCCACTGGACCAAGTTTGTAACAGCACACGGGGTTCAAACTACGCAGACAGGAGCTTTGGAACCCTCCCCCAGAGATGTGTTCACAGATGCCGACACAAAAATAACCATTAACATCAGGTTTGACATCTCTCTGTGCCTCTTCGACTCCCTGCCCAAGGGGGACAACATCCTCCTGCCCCAGGGGCGCACAGCAATGGTGAACAGATCAAAGACAGCAAGAAGGTTCGGACACTTTGGGGATGGCAGCCCTACAAAAGCCAGAACAGACTTTAGTCCCTACAAAAATGAACCCACATGGGGCTGCCCACCCCAGCTTGCACCCAGCTGCAGCAGCACCGCTCTGCCAAGGACTGAGGGAGCCAGGTCCCACCTCCTGCTGCAGCACCACACCTGAGCAGCCAGCACTGCTGCAAGGTACGCAGCACAGGTTCACTTCTTTCAGCTAATTGCAAAGCTCATGGGGATTCTGAAAATAAAGCTATACACACAGAGACTGAAAAACCTTACAACTACTGTGCTCCTATCAGAGAATATACCCTTACTGCAAGCAAGACTTAACTATGTGCTTAAATTCTACTGACTTCAGGGGACATAAGGATTTGCTTAACTTTCATTATACCAGCCATTTGTTTTACAGTTACCTGGATAATGCCTTGCCTTTTCATGTACAGCACAGAGCTCCTTCCACAGTAGGGTATTACTTCTTACACATAAATGGAATAGCAGGTAGAAATTGAGGCACTGTTAGCTAGCTACCTGAAAAACATGGACAATGACAGGCAGATGATTTTGCTGCACGCTGCAATGCTATCTGAGTGCTCCTGAATTTTCACCTGTGAGATAAGCATCAGTAAACAGCTACAACATAGTCCTTAAAGAAGGACAACAAAAGGACAGTAACCCACAGCAAAGAACATTTCCATACTGTGTTCTGCATTTTATTTTTAAAAATGCAGCTACAGGGAACAGACATCCTGTGAAATAACAGATGTTAGAATCTCACCGCTATAATTCAGATGACCTTGCTGAATTAGAAAGCTCAGCACAAGATAAATGTCCACTTTCTCTCCTCACTGCCTGCCTTGAGCAGGGAAGGGCTGTGCTGGTGTTTAGTTATCTGTTTCCTCCCAGTTCCCCATCTGCAGGTCCCCAAAGTCTGTTCTGACAGCACTTCAGCTAGTTTTTTCAAATCAGATGCTGCTGACATCATGAACCTTATGAATTTTCTTTGCTGACAGGGATTAGATACTGCTTCACTTTAACCCCCCAAACTGGCAGAAGCTGGAGACTGGCCTGGACCTGCTGCCAGTTTGTGCTCGGGCTCTACTCCCAGTAGGCAAGAGATGCTCAAGGCTTCTGGACAGTCATATGCAATACATTGATTTAATCAAAATTGCATGCCAGTCTCACTCTTTAAAGCAAAACACAAACAGCAAACAATTAATTATTGCTTTAATTCTTAAGATCTTTTCTTTAATTCTTAAGATCTTAAGATCTGCATGTGTTCAAAATACTCTAAGAGAAGAAACAGACCGGCATTGTCTTTCGGTCTTTTGCTGGTGGCAAAGCAGATTATTCCTATCATGTTCTGCAGGGGTGCTGTCAAATGCTGTTTCAGGCTATGGGCCAAAACCTACCCCCAGCCCATGTGCTCAGATCCCACTGGCATCAATGATATCTCCACCGTGGACTGACAGTAGTAAATGGGCAGAGATGTGCTGGCTGCTCAAATAGCACGATCTATGTGCTGAATAATTCATTTTAAACTGTTGCACAGATGTCAAAATGTTATTGCTGATTTCTAGCCAGCAGAATGGGCGTTTCTTCTCCTGATATGAGTGTGTCACTGCCTGTAATGCCAGAGAAGACTTGGGGGATGTCTCAGCCAGACAGCAAAGCCCATACATGGCATGCCTGTGAACATGCAATTAAAATGATCACTTAAGGCCACCTTTCACTCTCCTTATTAGGATTCTCCTGCAGATGCACCCCACCCATCGCCTTCAACAAGTTTCAAAAAAGCAGCTCAAAACATGGCACGGTCACATATGTTTGAGGGTACTCTCCATCAATCACTTCAGCCCTTTGGATTTTTGCTGAAGTCCCATGGAAAAACTCTAAGTACAAACAACTTAAGAGTCACGGATGAGTGTGGATAACAAAATTAATCCAGACAAACAAAAAATAAACCCTTTCCTCTGTAAAGGGGAACAAATAAATGTATCCTACAGAGTTTGCCAGCCTAGCCATGGAGAGAACTCTATGGTACAAGCCAAAAATCCTCCTCCTCTCCAAAATCAAGGAAGAAAAAATGAGTTTTTCTGTGTTTCTCCTTTCACTAAACCTAGAGCAGCCAATATGGTGCACTCCAACATTTTCTGGGCACTGGCTTCCCCAGCCAGGTGGGCTCAGCTGCTGATGGCCAGCAGCCACTTCCAGAGTGAGGTGGGAGTCCTGTGTGAAGGTGGGCTGGGGTGGCTTGGGTGATGGGAGAAGTGGAAGGGAAATGGGAGAGATCCGAGAGTCACGGGTTTTGAACTGAGGTCAGAGACCAGGGATCTCGGACACAAATCAAACAAGCACATGCACCCTAGGCCAGCCCAGGAGCATTGCTACTAGGGATGTGTCAGCTGAAAAGTGGGATTTTTCATGCTCCTAGATGGGCTTCTTCACGTCTGCTGGTCTGTGTGGAAACAGACCTAGGTTTAATGAGGTCTAATTTGTTTCAAATCCACAGGTTTCTTTTTAATAATTAACAATCCCCATCACTCAGCAAAGTCATTCCTTAGCCCTGACTACTTGCTATTAGGAACGAAATTTACTGTGAAATACTGTTAAAAGGTGGAAAGCAAGTGACATAATTCACATTTTAATTAAAAAATATATATATCACACGAAGCCGGAGCCATAGAAGGAATAATAACTGAATAAGCCTAAAAAACCCCCACTCCAACCCAACACCTACTCTTCCCTATTACCCACTTTATTCTTGTCATGCTATTTGAATTCCTCTAATTGACTTCTCTTACTGGATGCTCTATGCCCAAACCATATTTCTCGCTCTGCGATTCCAGGAACTAGAGAATGTGTCGGCATCATTACCATGAGCATTACACACCCTCACACACAAGGGTCCAGGAACTACAATTAACACATTAAGAAATAATAACTGCCAAGGGAGCAACAGAAGATAAACAGCATGGAGCTGATGTAGCAAGAATTCTGCTTGGGAAAGGGCTGTCTCTTGGGTAACGGGCAAGGGAGAGGAATTGAAGCGCCGTGCAGCACCGCCCATTTACCAGAGAAAACCCCAAAACCAGTTGAGCTGTTCACACATTAATTTCTTGAAATTTAATTTCACTAAAGGTATTGCTGGCTTCAAACTAGATTTCAAAGAAATCTGAAGGCTCAAAGAAATAATAATCATGTCCTGTTCCAAAGTTTAAAATTGGTATATGTTTTCTGGTATTTGAAAACCTGCCCTGAAGTGCCGTGTGTCTGTCATTTTCTTGTTCTTTTACAGTAGAAGTGAGAAATACTTATTTCTTTTACCTATACATTAAGATATATTTATAAAAAAATAACAAAAATATCTTTTCCCTGCTTGTGAATATCTATTTTTATGATTGCCTGGGGTTCTTTTTTATTTGGCTAGTTTGTTTGGGTTTTTTTTTCATAAATTTTAATAATTGAGCCATGTTCCCAAGGGTTTTTAATGAAAAAAAATTTAGATTCCAGAGTCTTTTATTTAAAGCTTCCACTCTGAGAATGTTTTGTGCGAGTAGTCCTGCAGAAGCTGCACAACAAAAGCCTGCAAGAGCGTGCCAACCATGTGGATACCTATCTGTCTTCACCACCGCAACCAACAGAAATCATGGAGCACGCTGCTCCCTTTGGGCATCCGTCTTGGCTTTAGCTGCTGCTTTCAGGTGGACCAGCCAAAGGCCTTAATACTTTTCAGTGAGATTAGGAGCCGAAGGAACACGATGGCACAGGCGAGGTTTATGAAATGCTTTGTCTCGCCTCTCTCCCACCTTGGGGCTGCACAGTCACAGAAAACCCAACAAAAATATCGCCGCTAAAATAACATCCTTTCCTACATTCACCCAAATCCCCGTGCAGGAAAAGGGAGGCAGAAGAGGCACAGACACACAGGGTAGGATTAGCTGCTCTGCTCAAGCCACCTTTTGGAGAGAAGGGCGCTGCCTGTGACCCACGTGGGGCTCGGGCGCGGGGTTTCTGCGACAGGCGTGATCCCCCTCTGCCCCCACGCACGGCTCATCAGCCAGCTCAGACATTTCAGCAAATCACATGGCACTTTGTAAAAACGTAATTGTTTTTATTTTCCAATTTTCCGTGTTTTGTGTAGAGTGCTGCTGTGTTCAAGCGAAGTGAATAAAAGCATAAACAGCAAGCACCATCTGGAGAACATTCTTCCAGCACGCTGAGAAATAGCAGCCGCCTGTGCGCTACCTGCTATAAATAAATGTCATTAAAAAATGTCCAAAAAATTGTTTGTTCCTATTTGACGGAACTGTAGTCAGATAAAATCTTCCTTAACCCTGTCTTCAGGTACCCAACACCTTCACAGAAAAAATCTCCAAACAGATGTAGATATTTGTCTCTCTTTATGTTAATATGGGAATTACTAACAGAACAGCAACCCTACGCGTTATTCTAGTAACACAACAGAGGTTGCAACTTAAGTGTAACACGTGAACAAAGCACTGAAAATTCAAATGCTTTTTAAACTGTACCAGGTTCACAACAGGGAGATATCTCTCAGCCCACTAGCAAGAGAACAGGCAAAATTATTCATTCTTTCTCCAAACTGATAGTGTATCAGTTTGGAGGGGAAAAAAAATACCAGAAAGTCCATAATTTATTTTCAGTCTACACAAAGCCACATCTCCCTCTCTGCTGACAAAATACAGACTAAGCTGGCTGTGGGGCTGTGATGAGGCTCTGCAAAGGGTCAGAGTTTGCTGTGTTTGTTCAAACACCACAATTAGAGCTATGCAAATAAAGGAATTGTTTTCTGTAGTGGCAAGGCTGGGGTAAAAAATTAAAAAGAAATATTTGGGTTGAGTGATTTAAAAACTATTTTGGTAAAATGAAAAAAATGAAACTGTTCTACTCAGATGCAACTCAGAATCCATTCAGTTTGAAATGAGAAATACATTTTCACACTGGAACAAAGCAATTGTCATTTTTCCTTCCTTTTTTTTTTTTTTTTTTTTTTTGTCAAACAAACATCTTCAGCACCCAGGAAGGGATGCTTAGGAGAGCTTGCTGCTTCTTGGGGAGGGAGGAGATTTGCCTACCCCTTATCCCAGCCTTGGACACACCTCATGCTGTTGTGCAGGGGCAGGGCTGAGTGCTGCATCCTTCTCCCTTGAGGAAGCTGCTGCCAGCCCTCCTCTTCCCCACGCTCTGCTCTGGGCAGCTGCCCTGCCCAGGGAGCCCAAGGGAGGCAGGTGGAGGTGGGCATGGGAACAGCAGCACTGCCTTTTCTTGGCTCCAAGGGCTCAGGCACAGCTGGCACTGGGTGGGTGACTCTTCCCAGAGTGACACAGCCCTCGTGGCCCACACGAGGCTGGGGTGTGCTCTGGGATACAGCATGGGGCTGAGTGTCTAGAGGCTGACACAGGACACAGTCTGAAGCCTCCCTGATGAGCCACTAGCCACCAGTAGGAAGAAGGATTTGGAGAAATTTTAGTGGTTTTCACCCTTATTTTAAACCCTCCTTATATTGGCAGATGTCATGAAGTGAGAGGAGCGAATCTGTCTTGTTCAATAGCGTCCACAAAAACAGGCTGGGTCCCTCTCACGAGAGAGTGGCTGAGATTCCTGAGGCACAGGGCACATCACCAGCACAGCCACCCACCATCCTGCAAGGGCAAGAGTGGAAGTGACGGACATAAACCAGATCCAGCCCTTCCCTGGAGTTACGGCGCTTTGTTCAAACCCAAAGCTGTTGAACGCTGGTGTGGTCGCAGAGCAGCTCTGCTGAAGCCTTGCTTTTGGCCAGGACTGGCCACCATTCCCACTGGAAGCAAAGGCATCATTCCCACCGTATTTTATCCTCTGCTTTCATAGGGACACAATGTGCAAGGAACTGCATGAATAGGGATGAGGGTCCAGTCCCTTCCCTGATGAAATCATCATCTCAAACATAGCAAGGGCAGGAAATGATAACGTGGTTAGGGTTCTCATTAGCCATGTTTTCCTAATATTTACATTTTAGCTACTTTTATTTACAGAGTCCACTCACACTAGTTAAATTATATACTTTGCAAAAGAATACAAAGGCTGTCTGGAAGTGAATACACTGAACTACTGATTTTTTTTAGGATAATAATGATGATTATTGTGATTAACCAGCCTTGATGAATAAGATTTTGCCAGACCAGGTGGAGGGAAGGCAGGTGGTGGGAGCATGGCTGTCTGTCCATGCAAGCACGCATGCATGCGTGCGTGTGTATGGGGGGGAGGGTTGTTCTTTGTTTTGTTTTTGCCTTTGGTCAAATTCAAACAATGTGCAGTAATAAGAAGTAAATGTCATTTTCCTCCCATCCATCTTAATTTGGCATCCATTTTAAAGCTTACCTTTGACCTTTTAAAATGTTAATACACTTAAGCAGATATAAAAAACACAAAGCTCCTGGAAAAATTAATCACACCATATCATGATGCTGGTCTAAAAATGTAACATCAGTTGTTTTCCTATTTAAAGAAACATTTGTCCAGTACAGCAGCAGTAACTATGCTACAATTACCTATTATTTCCTTTTCAAACAAATAACCACATTAAATGCTACAGCAAAACCCTTTCAGCATCACCAGCACAACCTACAATGAATCGGTTTTGTTGAGTAACTGCCTAGAATCACGGAAAGGGTCCTGAAATGGACCTTGAGAAGTGTCCTAGCCCATCCCTCAGCCCCAGGCAGGGCCAGCTAAATCTAAACCATTCTTGACAGGAAACCTTATTTAGATTTCCTTTAAGTAGCAGCCTTAACTAGAACAGGAGAAAATTGCAAAATTCAAAATATATAATATATATGCATACATGAAAATAATTTATATATGAGTATTATGTATGTATACGAAAATACAAAGAGACAACCCTGATCTAAATGATAAGTCTCCCTCCTCTGACCACTTCATACCCTCTAAGAGTCCAAAACAGGAAACTCTAATAAAAACACCTCCTTCCTTTTTAAAAATAAAAGGCTGCTCAATTGAGAACCTCACCTCCTTGGAAATGCAGGGGCATCTCTTCTCAAGAAAATCAGAATTATCAGGTCCCAAAATATTTGGGTCTTTATGCTGCAAAGAGCTCTTCAGTTCCACCAAAAAGCAAGTACAAATTAAGAGTGCTGACCAGCCTTTCCAGTAACCAAAGTGAGTGTAAGACGTCTGCAGCCTGTTTGTGATCAAGGGCATCCTCCTCGTCTCCTGACCTAATCAGTTCTGGTGGGAGGCTGCACTAGGTCCCTTCAGGACAGGCACTGCACAGCTCTGAGGTTACATGCTGTGAAAGTGGGAATCCATGGCACACAGCCCTAAGCTGCTTCCATTTTTCTGTCAGCAGCACTCATGGCATCCAAACTGATGGATACCCCCATCAATTTAATACCCCCCTTCAGAGGACAGAAAGCTGCGGTGACAGCCAAAACACATCCTAAAAGAAGTGATGATTTCATAGCTAAACACAGCTGTTACACAAGGATCTAAAAAAATCAGTTTGGGACCTAAACATCAAACTCAAACCAAAGGCAGATGCATTTTCTTGATGAGCAGGGAAGAAAATTCCTTGCATCTGTTTTCTTCCACCTACCAGCATTACTTTGGTTGTAGCGCAATTGGAGCGTGGTCAAGCAGTTTTCTGCAAAATGAAAATGAACACAAGCTCAGGCACAGGGGTGTGGGGAGATGTGAGATACTGAGCTTGGCACCACCAGTCCTGTGAGAACAGCCCTCGATGTACCCTGCACACACAATGCAGCAGAGCTGTAACGCAGAGCCCAGTTTCTTCTGTCACAGCAGCTTTGTGAACGCACCCTAAGCATACATGGCTTCTCCAGACACGAAAAGGCAAGAGGTAACTCCATCCATCCCCCAGGGACCAGAGATGAATTACAGGAATGTCACATGAGAACAGACAGGCTCCTTCTTCTAGGATCTGCTTCTGTGCTCCTACTTCCTTCTGGCCTCCCCTCAGCATCCCACAGCCTGCAGAGCAAGCTTTGGCTACATCAGAAGTCCTCTTCCCCCACCTTTCTGCAGGGCAGACCTCCTGGCTGAGAGCTGCCTCAGACCTCCAGCCCCATCACCAAGGCTGGAGATGAACGCATCTATTATTCAGACAGTGATGCCTGACTTCTTGGTTAAGAAAATCCTGATTAAAAAACAATGTGTTGCCCTTCCTGTTTGCTTTGCAGTGGCCCTGTGTAGATCTAGCTCTACAGCAAGTGATCCATCACCAACAATCAGAAAGATGTGTATCATGCAAACACAAAAATACTTCACATTTCACTTTATTTTCTGTGTCTTCCATTCTCATTGCCCATCTATTCCAGTGTTCATTATCTTTTCTTTAACCTGATTATTATAGATATATATGGAACACCTAAAAGTATTCTTTTAACCGAGGACCATTTTGTGCAATACTGCCCCATAAGCTTCAAAGACCATCAAATTTAAAAGAAAATAAACACAATGAATTCACATTTCTTACTTTGTCAGTCCCAACCCTTTATTTCTTGATTTTTTTGCTTACATGCCACAGAATGTACATGTGCCTTTGTCACATTGTTTGTGAACAGTTTATTCACCATATTCTGATAATCACAGACTAGAACTTCAGTAATATTCCTCTAGTTAATTAGTTTATTCACCAGATTAATAACTGATGAGCTACACAGATTAATAACTGATGAGCTACAAAAAGTTGCTATTGTCTGAGTCAGTCACCAAGTAACTAACTTGGCCATTCAGGCAGGGAGAAGTTTTCTTTTCTGAAAGGTGACAACTAGCTATGTAATGACTTCTATTATTTTCACAATAAACTCAGAGAAAATAGGACACTGCAGCTAGAAAAACACAGAAAGAGAAATTAGCTGCTACTGTCATTAAGGATTCAGAGACTGATAAAGAACAGTTGGTGCAATGCAGCTGGAGAGGCTTTTCAGAGTAAAGTGATTATTCTCTGGCCATTAACAAATTATTTTTTCCTGGACTGAAAGACCTGCACTCGTCCAAATAATCTGGCTTTGCTACGAGGAGCACACTGACTGCCAGGGCAGGCAAGAGCCATTGCCCTCTTGGCCCTCCTGGTGGCCACTACACTTCCACCTCTTTGTTTCCATGCCACAGGAAAAGCACAGAATAATTAGAAGGCTGAAGCACATACAGACATTGGAAAGGAGACTGGTTTTCAAAGTTAGCCTGACCAAATGCATTTGGAGCTGCACCCGGAATGTTCAGGGACCTGCCCTTAGCAGCCCCACTGAAGCTTAGTGAGGAGTCACAGCAAACTTCCCTCACCTCTCCTGTCAATCAGAGCTCACCCCCAGTCATCAGCTCAAAGACAGCACAAAGATAAGACATCTGGGGACACAGTCAGCCAGTCCTGAGGCTTGCTCTGTCATCTCTGTGCCTGCTGTGGGGGAGGTGGGGGGGACCCAAACCCACACCCAGCTTGTCCTCCAAGTCAACAGCGGATGCCTGCTTCTTGCTGTAGTGGCTGCTCTCTAGCCACTCCAAAGGGAGTGGGAGCAATACAGAGACCTGGAAGCTGCTAAGCTGAAGGACACCTTTTTTCTGAAGAGCGTGGAGGAAACAGGAGACCTACCCCAGACTCTTCGTTTAATTCTTGAGAACATTTAGCCCTCTGATATATTAAAGAAGCATTTCCAAACAACTAAATGCGCAAACTGAGATCAGTGATGAGTGGTGTTCTTCTCAGGTCCATACTGGGCCTGGTATCCTTTAATAACTTTATCAATGACACAAACAGTGGGATCAAGGGCACCCTCCACTCTTGTGAGACCCCGCCTGGAATACTGCATCCATCTCTGGGTCCTCAGCAAAGGCAAGACATGGACTTTTTGGAGCAGGTCCAGAAGGAGGGCCATGAAGATGATCCGAGGGTTGGAGCACCTCTCCTATGAGGACAGGCTGAGAGAGCTGGGGCTATTCATCCCGGAGAAGAGAAAGCTCCAGGAAAACCTTACGGCATCTTCCAATACCTAACGAGGACCGCCAGGACAGACTACAGGGACAGATGTAGCAGGGCTGTTTGCAGATGTAGATTTTAGCAGGGCCTGTTGCAATGGACAAGGGGTAATGGTTTTAAACTAGGGTCAATTTAAACTGGACATAAGGAACAATTTTTTTTACTGGGAGAGTGAGGAGACACTGCAGCTTGCCCAGAGAGGCGGCAAATGACCCATGCCTGGAAACATTCCAAGTCAGGCTGGACAGGGCTCTGAGCAACCTAACCTAGTTGAAGATGTCCCTGCTTACTGCAGGGGGGTTGGACTAGATTACCTGTAAGGTCCCTTCTTATCCAACTATTCCATGATTCTGTTAACTAGGAAATACAAAAAGATGCTGGAAACAGGTCCTGCTCAGAGGGATCCAGTCACTAACACCCAAAGCCAGCAGTTGACTGTGGAGCTGAAGCTTACATAAGGGTCCCCAGGACACCCAGCCATCCTGCAGCTGTGATCCTGTAAACTCATGTTGCATCCATGTTACAGCACTGCTCTGTACACCAAAGGACAGCATGGACAGAACTGGGTGGGGGTGGGAAAAAAGGAGAGCCAGAACTAACAAGCTACATTAAATCACCCAGCAGAGCAGCTCCTCCACAGAGTGGCCTATTTACAGAGTAGCTCGGTGCCCTGGGAGGGATGGGCAAACCCAGGGAAGGAAATTCCCTAGGAGAACTGAGACAGGCTAACAAAGATCCACACAGCCTAGGACCTCTCACACAGCCACCTCCTTTTTGAAATCTAGAGTCTGCTGGGAGGATTTAGGCCTACAGCTTTGAACATAACATAAGGAAAACTTTTTCATCCTGAAAACAGACTGTGAAACTCAAGCAATGCTGGGAAGTGTTTTACTGTATTATTATTCTGTAGATGCTGTTTCTGGAGGCAGGACCCAGCACAGCCTGATCTCAAAACAAAGCCATCCGTGGCTAGTGCCTCACATCACCAACCATCTCCTTCCTCTTGAAATAAAATAAAATAAAAGCAAGTACCCCCATAAATCATTGATCCATCCCAGTTTCATAACAAGAATATTTGTCAGCTCCCATTTTACGTCCCTTTCTCTGGCTGCCTGCTCTACAAAGCCACCATTTCAGCTGCCTGTGCATACAGACCAGCAAGCACACAGCACCACAACAGCTCCCACACTCCCATCCTCCTGCCTGCAGAGAGGATGGCCACCTCTCTTCCACAAACCCTCACCTGCACTGCCATAGATTTTTCAGAGGATTCTTAAAAATATATTTTTTTTTCTTTTTATCAGTAGCTCTGGAGCACCCATCAGAGGTACTTGAGCTACTGTAACAATCACATGATTTATGTAAAAGTAATTGAGGTTAAACTATCTGCCACATCAAACTTCACATTTGGCCCCATCTTTAGGACCTAGAAACATCTGAAATAAATAAAGCCATGTGTCATTTAACAGGGTCTGGGCTTAATTAGGATCATTCTGGATTTTATGGGAAAAGCTTTGTCCTGGCAGCTTTACATAGCTACTCTATCACTTGTAAGGTTATCTGCTTTTTTTTTTTTTTTTCCTTTAGTACCTACATCAAAATACTTTTCCACACAGCTTTTCCTTTTTTTTTTTCCATCCTCCAACCAGCCGGATGACAACCACTCCTTATCTCTGGCTGTCTTCCATGCTAAAATAAGAATGCCGTTGTTACGCCGAGGAGCTGCACCCTTCCACCTCCGTTCCCTCCCAACCAGCACGCAGCTGGCTGCGCAGGAGTGCCCGAGCTTCCATTTTCTGGTCATTTTTCTGGGACACTGTTGCAATTTACCCTTTAACTGTAATTTCTATTTCTAAATCACACCGGGCCTCTCGTGCCATGCGTTTTGTAGCCTCAAGGGCCAGTCTGTGTCCTGAAGAGCTGGTGATGCTCAGCCCATTGCCAGTGCCACTGCTTCCCGAGTCGGAGGCTGGCTGACACGAGGGCCAGCACGCAGCCAAACCCAGCTCGAAGGACACCGGGCGATTCCATCAGCAGCAGAGAATTACTGGATTAGAAGAGGGGCAGGATTAGAGATTGATGAGTTGCTGTGAGGCTGCTACATCTGTATGATTGGCTCCAGCAGCAGTATTTGAATGTCAAACAGTGTCCCCTTGGAGCAGAGAGGTACCACCTACCTTGGGTTTCAGGCTGCTGTGTGCAAGGCAGCTGGTGGAAAGTGAGGGGTTTGAGCTGGGATCTGAACAGACAGCCCTGTACAGATGAGACCTTGGCAGGTCAGGCAGAGATGAGGAGAGAGGGAAACATGGAATGATTTGCCCACAGCTACACTGGCAGTTTGAGTCAGAGGCAGAAACGGGAGCCAGATTTAAAAAAAAAAAAAAAATTAGTTCCTCATGCAGGAGATGAGCCAGCAGCCTTTGTTACATCTAAATGCATTTTTCCCCCTGTAATTCATACTGCTGCAGGCTCTGCACAGTGAACTCAAGCATCCTGAAGTTGCAGGGTGCTCAGTGTGACCTGCTGATTGCACGTGCCAAGCCCCCTACGCAACCAGCTCCATTCTCCAGTCCATGCCTACAATGCAATCCGTGCACGTTGCAAAAGCTTAACACTTGCTTTTTTTTTTTTTTTTTTTTTTTTTTGGTAGGAAGTGACCAGGACCCTGCAAAATCCATCACTGAGGTGATTTCCAGCCTGACCCAGATAGCTCTGGCTGCTGGATTGCCTCCAGAATTTAGTGTATACACAGGAACTCAGCAGCACTCTCCAGTCAACTCAAAGAGTTATCCCTTCTTCAAATTTGGCTTCAGTCATTGCTGGAGGTAAAAGAGACTTCAGCTTCCCCTACTGGAGCTCCTTACAGAAATACTATAAAATTCATCAAAGACGCCAAGGACAAAATAATGAGGATGCATTAATTGATCAGGCTGCTCTAGCAGAGTGGTGCAGGAAACCACCCTGCCTATCAGCAGCCTCCTCTGCTAGTTACTGTAGTTACATCTGATTAACCGGGGCACTCACAGCGTCATGAAATGGAAGGAAAGGCTTTTCAAATTTACATATTAAAAAAAACTGAGGTGTGCTGATTTCTGTCCTGTGGAGTGTTTCAGACATAACATTAGTAATCAGCAGCGTATTTGTAAGGAAATCTTTACTTTGAATGCTAAGCCGATTTGCTGATGATAAATGACATGAAAGGTTACTTAGAAAAACATTTCCTCATCAAGTTTAAACGGAAAATACCTGAAGAATTAATGGGCAACCAGATACTCTTTCCTCTTTAACAATACACCCCCATTAGAGAATATATATACTTTGGATCCCTCATTTGAATGATTTTTCTCTTTAGAAAAATAATTCTGATGGACAACGTGCAAGAAAACTACCATCAACAGCGGTAAATAAACCAAAGCCGAACCAATCTTTGAAAAAAGAGGTGAGTTGGGGGTGAAATGAGAGAAGGAGAATGACTGCCCTGCAACTCCTGCCCAGGGCGCTTGCACCCTGCAGCATCCCCCCGGAGGGATGCAGAACTTCTGGAGCACGACACTTCACCCTGGCATCCACCGCCACGTACGCCCGGACCGCTGCGACGCCGGCGCAGATGACCCACGCCCCGCGACAGCCTCATCCAGAAAAAGCCATTAAGGGAGCCGCAGGTGACAGTCCATCCGCCGGGCAGACTTCGCCACGAAGCCGGGCGACAGCGGGAGGAATTTCTGCCCCAACTTCGGAAGGGTAAATTCTCCTCCTGCTTCTCGCCTGTGACCGGCTACGCGAGGGACCCCAAATCATCCCATTACCGCCCATCTTGAAATCCATCCCGCACGTTTCCAATCTCCTCTCCCCGGAGCGCGGAGCGGGCGCCGACCGCCGCCGTGGCCGTGCCGTGCGTGCGCTGCCGCCCGCGGGGCAGGAGCCGCGGGGGGCGCAGGCCTGCCATTGTCGAAGGGCGGGGGTGGGGTGGGTGGCTCTGCTCGTGCGGTCACGGTCTCGCCCCGTCCCTTTCCCCGCCGGGTCCCTCGGCGCCCCCCCACCGCCGCAGCCCCACCACCGGGACAACCCGCACAAAGCCGCCGCCGCCACCGCCGGGATCTCGCTGCGCCCGCTCGGCGCCACCAGAAACAATAGTCACGGGCCGAAGCGGGGACCGCGGGGCCGCCGCCCTCCCCACGGTACCGCAGCGCCCGGCCGCCGGTGGGAAGAAGGCTTGGGGGGGTGGGATTCCCGCAAAACGCCGCCGCCCGGCCAACCTGTCACCGCTCCACCCGCGCTGGGCTGTCGGTGCGCATCCGCTCCGAGGCACCTACCTCCGGTGGAGGGTGCGGCAGCCCCGAGCTGGGCTCCATGGGGCCGCAGCCGCCGCCCGCTCTGTCAAGCGCGGCCGCCGCCGCCGGGGACGCGCCGCCCTGCCCTGCCCGGTACCGCGTCCCGCTCCCCCCGCGCCGGGCGGGCCGGGCCGGGGCGGGGCCTGTCTTCCATG